>NC_058083.1:313329464-313929464 GCF_014858855.1 Bufo gargarizans
CGCAGCAGAGGTGACTCTTGGTCTTCCTTTCCTGGGGCGGTCCGCATGTGAGCCAGTTTCTTTGTAGCGCTTGATGGTTTTTGTGACTGCACTTGGGGACACTTTCAAAGTTTTCCCAATTTTTTGGACTGACTGACCTTCATTTCTTAAAGTAATGATGGCCACTAGTTTTTCTTTACTTAGCTGTTTTTTTCTTGCCATAATACAAATTCTAACAGTCTATTCAGTAGGACTATCAGCTGTGTATCCGCCTGACTTCTCCACAACGCAACTGATGGTCCCAATCCCATTTATAAGGCAAGAAATCCCACTTATTAAACCTGACAGGGCACACCTGTGAAGTGAAAACCATTTCAGGTGACTACCTCTTGAAGCTCATCAAGAGAATGCCAAGAGTGTGCAAAGCAGTAATCATAGCAAAAGGTGGCTACTTTGAGGAACCTAGAATATGACATTTTCAGTTGTTTCACACTTTTTTGTTATGTATATAATTCCACATGTGTTAATTCATAGTTTTGATGCCTTCAGTGTGAATCTACAATTTTCATAGTCATGAAAATAAAGAAAACTCTTTGAATGAGAAGGTGTGTCCAAACTTTTGGTCTGTACTGTATATATATATATATATATATATATATATATATATAAAAGATGGCTGTAGGCCACACAGGCAATTGGCCAGCAGTTATCTCCAATGTATGGATGTATCAACAGATTGATTGGCTGATACTACAGATGGGGATGCCCTTGTTAAAGTTCTGGATGGACTCTAATAATAAAGAGGTGGCAGAACAGTACCTAGGGAAGACTTTACTTCAAATAGGCAATACACCTAGAAAGCTTGATGGTTCACAATCACTCAGTACAAAGGGGGCCTGTTCATATATGCAGGTTCTGTAGCTCTGGCCTTTTGTATCTTCACTACCTGGTGATACTTCTCAAGTCCTCCTTCTGCTGAGGGCAATCTGAGGGCTAGGACATGTCCATCTACCTAAGCCAGCTGTCTACTTATAAAGCCTATAAAAAGGGTAGACGGGCATCCATGGTAACTCTATAGCCCATTGGCTAACATACACCCACAATCCCCCAGCATGGGGCCCCCATTTTTTTCTTGGAGGCCAACTCTGGTCTGTATATGCCTCTACCTGACCTCCAATAAAACTGTATGCAAGAAATAGGGAACCTGGTGGCACAGCCACTCTGCAGAGCTGGGAACCTGTGTTTAAATCTAACTAAGGGCAACATCTGCATGATGTATGCTCTCTGTATGTTCTCCCCAAGTTCATGTGGCTTTCTTTTCATTCTCTAAAACCTACTAATAGTTTAGTTTGGAATTTAGATTGTACCCTCTATGGGAACAGGGATGACCATCTCTATACCGCCTATCAAATATGTTGCAGTTGTATAAATGGATGACATAGAAAACTGAGGGCAAGGCCGGAAGTGAGTAACTACAATCCAAGCATGGAAGTACACCAATTAACGAGAATAAATATATATAATTATTTTTATCAAAATACACCCCCAACATTAAGAATTCATTAAAAAAACTGATTTTTAATTAAATTACGGTTAGTTTATTTTCTAATCAAATCCGTTCCGGGGAGCTAATGAGTGAATATAAATGCACGGCGCTGACCCTTATGAATATGTGTAAGTTTAAATGTGAATGTATTTTAATCGATGAGGCATGGTGAAAGTGGCGCTTGTTTCATTAGCCGTATTAATCTTCCCAAGAACATCTACTTATTAGAGATAATAAGTCTGCCGATTTGCATAGATTCCAGCTAATAGGTTGGGAACAAAATACAGAAATTAATGAGTTCTGGACCAAGTCTATAAAAAACACCCAAAAATTATGTTTTTCTTTCTGTTTTATGTAAAAAAAAAAAAGAGAGAGACAAAAAATTGAGTCACAATGTATTTAGTTAATTTGAGACAAGATTTAATTGACTTGCTGAATGACAGAGACTTGTGCTTCCCATGTAATGCTCTGTATATTCTAAGACTACGGCGCCCATAAGGTCAAGCTGCTAATCTTATCCGAAGACGTTAAGAAGTGCCGGGCGTAAGTCTGATGGGAGAACATTTAGCTCTGGGCAAATCATACCACTGATACAAGCAATAGAATAGAAGATACAAAGACAGTGCATTCACAAGAGTGAGAGGGTACAGACCAGGTTTGCCCAGGGGTGCACCTAGCCTTTCTGCTGCCTGAGGCGAAAACTGAAATGGGTTTCTTAACCTAACCCCTTCCCTTCAGCCCATGGCCCTTAGGCTGCCCCTCTCTTGCCCCTACCTGATACTGCCTGATGCGATTGCCTTACCTGGCCTCATTGGTGGTGCACTCCTGGGTTTGTCCCATAAGCAGTCTGCATTGCACCGGACGCCCTCTCAATGGGCACTGAAGTCAGCGAAGGAGAAAGAACTTCCCATAGTGACCTCAAAAAAGGTTTTGGGTAGGTCTCTTGCTCTAAAAATGGGGCTTGTGTTGGCATTGACAAGAACCAAGATCCTGTGTGTGATCATTAAAGGGCTTTGGTCATCAGAAACATGGACCTAAAACCATCTCACCTGAGACAGAGCTCTTGACGGCTGAAGATCATTGTCTTGGTCCCATCAGCCTCCATTGAAAATTGCACTTTTGTAGTATGCAAATGAGCCTCTAGGAGCAAATAGGGAGGTGCTCTTGCGTCTCGCCACTCGAAGAGGCTAAGACTGACAGGCCAAGCAATTAAAACATATTCACACCTGGCACTGAAGTCTTGTGAGAGCGCATTCAGCATATTCGCAGTAAAGGGATGGAGACCTCCGGGAACATGGGCAATGTCCATCCCTTTACTGTGCATGTGCTGGACACGCTCCCACGACACTTCAGGGCCAGGTGTGTATAAGTTTTCACTGCTTGGCATTTAGAGGAATGAGAGGAGCCTCTGGGAGCAGTGAGGTACGACGGCACTACCCTCATTGCTCCCAGAGGCTCATTTGCATGTTCCAAAAGTGCAATTTATGTGGTATGCAGAAACGGAAGTTGATGGGGCCAAGATAATGATCTTCAGCTGTCAAGGACTCATGTCTAAGGTGAGACGGTTTTTGGACCGTGTAAGGTAGGATTTTATTTGAATGTGCAACTTGTCGGTCAGATCGCAAGCCCATTCACTCGCATTCCTCTCGATATAGACAAGGATACAGTCTTTGGCCAAGCAAAGTCCCAGCATGCCCCCAGCCTTAAAGGATTAAGGCGACCATGAAGACGAATTTACTGTGAATGACCACAGCAGTCAGAGCTATTGGGAAGAAGAGACTCTGTGGTCACTAGAGATGAGTGAAATTTTCAAAAATTCGATTCACTGGTTCACCGAATTTGTTTAGGAAAAATTTGCTTCGATCTGAATAAATTTGCTGATAATTACATAAAAAACGTCTATTTCCTGGCTGCAGAGAGCCTTTATAGGGGTGTAAAACACTGTGCCTTGCAGTAACAAGCATAGGGAGTCTGCTGTGGTAGTGAAATAATACTGTGAGTCAGTATGACATGCAGATGACAGGCGTCGCTCTTAGAATCACTGCACACTTCGCTTATTTGGGCAGTCACAGGGCCAAAACTGACCAAATAACTGAAGTATCAACTCAGCCTTACAGGTCAATGTTAGCGTCAAGAAGAAGCAAACTCCTTTTACACCCTCGTTAGCTGATTCCACATAGATGTCTACAGAACCTGTTCTATTAAACGCTTATACACATAGAGCCCCCCCCCCGACAGAGTGGAGAGGGTGTCAGCAGTTAGTTTGCGTTGACGTCACTGATTATTTTGCCCTTCCTCTGATCCATCAGAACAATAACCCACAAAAAAATCCTGTCTGTGGGGCATCCGCCTTCACTCAGTCAGCATTTGCTCAATAATCCATCAGTATTGCTAATGCAAAAAAAAACTGGAGTGGATCTAAAACAGAGATGACACGTAAATGGAATATTTGCATGTCTTCTGTGTTTTGTACCCACTCCTGCTTCTGGCTACCTAAATCATAAGCCAATTCTGATGGGACCATACAGGCCTTACAGCTGCTACACAGACAGGATCCATTGTGCGTCTCATTTTTCCTTTCTTCTGACAGATCAGAAGAAAGGTCAAATAAATGATGATGTCAGCTAGGCCGAAAGCCAAAATAGTAGACCAGTCATGAAGTGGAGAGGGTGGGAACAGCATGAGAAGTCCACAGAGTGGACCTTTGACATAGTAATGAGGTGGAAGCTGCATGAGGAGACCACAGAGTGGCCCAATGACAGGGTCTGGAGGTGGAAGCAGTATGAGGAGGCCAACGAGTGGCACAATGACACAGTCTGGAGTTGGCAGCATCAGGAGAAGGTAACCGAGTGGCACAATGACAGAGTCTAGAGTTGGCAGCAGTATGACAATGCCACAGAGTGGCACAATGACAGAGTCCTGAAGTGGCAGCAGTATGAGGAGGCCACCGAGTGGAACAATGACAGAGTCTGGAGGTGGTGGCTGCAGCAGCATCAGGAGAAGGCCACCAAGTGGCACGATTACAGAGTCTGGAGTTGGCATCAGTATGAGGAGGCCACCAAGTGGCAATATGACAGAGTCTGGAGGTGGCAGCAGTATAAGGTGGCCACAGAGTGGCACAATGACCTTGTGTAGAGGTGGCGGCAGCAGCATGAGGAGACCACAGAGTGGCCCAATGACAAAGTGTGGAGGTTGCAGCAGAATCAGGAGACCACAGAGTGGCGCAATGACAGTATGGAGGTGGTGGCAGCAGCATAAGGAGGAGGCCACAGAGTGGCACAATGACAGAGTCTGGAGGTGGCAGCAAAATGAGGAGGCCACAGAGTGGCACAATGACCTTGTGTGGAGGTGGCGGCAACAGCATGAGGAGACCACAGAGTGGCCTAATGACAAAGTGTGGAGGTTGCAGCAGAATCAGGAGACCACAGAGTGGCCCAATGACAGAGTCTGGACGTGGCAGCAGCATCAGGAGGAGGCCACAGAGTGGCAAGGTGACATAGTGTGGAGATGGCAGCAGCATCAGGATACCACAGAGTGGCAAGGTGACATAGTGTGGAGATGGCAGAAGCAGCATCAGAATACCACAGAGTGGCAAGGATACATAGTGTGGAGATAGCAGCAGCAGCATCAGGATACCACAGAATGGCAAGGTGACATAGTGTGAATATGGCAGCAGCATCAGGATACCACAGAGTGGCAAGGTGACATAGTGTGGAGATGGCAGCAGCAGCAGCATGAGGACACCACAGAGTGCCAAGGTGACATAGTGAGGAGGTGGCAGAAGCATCAGGAGACCACAAAGTGACCCGGTGACAGAGTGGAGCGGTGGGTGGCCATACCAGTACCTGCTGACGAAGGAGGGTGAGAGAAGGAGTACTTGGCATGAGATGTGTGGCATCAGGCGGGTGTCAGCATCAGAATAGTAGCTGTGGCAGGTAGCCAGAAGAAACCGGTCTCTTTTGTCAAAGTGTTGGTGTGGCACCATGGATGATCTAGTCTGATGCATCAGGCATTGGTGGGTGGAAATCCTGGCTGATCCACACCTGATTCATCTTGACAAAGGTCAGTCTCTCCACATTTTGGGTGGACAGGCAAGGCCCCCGCTGCACTAAACACCCGGTCTGATGCCACACTACTGGATGGGCAGGACAGCTATTCCAGGGCAAACTCTGCTAGTTGCTGCCACAAATTCAATTTGGCTGCCCAAAATTCCCGCTGATTTTCAATGTGGGTTGGCCGGGTGCTGTCCAAGTATGCCACCACTTGCTGGTTGAGGTCCTGCTCCAGGTCTACCTGCTGCTGCTGGTAAGTAGTTTCTTCATTATGCGGGTGAAGAAAGCTACTCATCAGTGACTGTAGACTCAGGCTGCTGCTGGTGGAGCTGATACTGCTCCTGCCACCCCACTCCTCCCCTCCCCAGCAGCCATGGCAGTGGAACGTTACCGCAGAGGGCCCCCCCCAGTCAGACCTGTAAGAGGATGGACCATGGCGCAGATAGGCAGCGGCCAACTGACTCCTGTGGGGACTCTCTCTGGTAGACAGTATTAGTGGACGCAGTATAGAGGCAACAACAAGTTCTTTGGATCAAACAGCTCAGTTTTTTATTCACACTTTAGTAAAGTGACAAAACAAGCAGCCATATTCAAACAAAAAGTCACCTTGCGGTGTTGGTGGTAATTCACACCATGCGGCAATTCTGCCTCAAAGAGTCTTTGCTGATAGCAGCACCAACTTGCTTTCATGCCAAACAGCTAGCAAGCCTTCCTCCAGACACAAGGCTCCCAGATCACAACAAGAAGACATGGCTTATGAGCCCAGCTGCCTATTTAAGGACAGACAGGTGCTGCCAAAACGCAGGACCGGCATTTAAAATCTGGTCCGTAATTTGACCTGACCTGGCTGCAAATCAGCCTAGCAGCACAATGTTGGGAGGAAAATACCTGTTTTCCTACACCAAACATCTCACTGTGTCACATAGCCCCCCTTTTTCAACCCTGAGGGGGTGAACACATGCCAGACAGTGTACCCAGGACAGGGCATCCGCGTTTCCCTGTAACCAGCCTGCCCTGTGTTCCACCGAAAACCTAATGTTTTGTAGGGAGAGAAACCATCGGTGACCTGGGTATTTCTGTCCTTGGCCTGGCTCATCCACTTGAGAGGGGAGCGGTCAGTCACCAGGCAGAATTTTCTCCCCAATAAATAATAGCGGAGAGATTCTAGTGCCCACTTGATAGCCAGGCACTCTCTCTCCACTTTACTATTCAGGTCTTGGCTGGGGTGAGCTTACGGCTGAGGAAGACAACATGATTCTCCTCCCCATTGACTTCCTGAGACAGTACAGCACCGAGGCCTACTTCGGAGGCATCTGTCTGTACTATAAACTCCCTTTTGAAGTCGGGCGTCATCAAAACCAGGGACCCACACAGGTCCGACTTCAAAGCGGAGAAAGCTTCTTCCGCCCGATCATCCCAGCGAACCATCATTGACTTGTGTCTCTTCAAGAGTCCTGTCAAGGGCGCGGCTAGAATTGCAAAGTGGGGAACAAACCTCAAGTAATAGTCCGCCATTCCCAGGAATGACTTTATTTGCCTAGTGGTGACAGGTCGGGGCCAATTCCATATCACCTCTATTTTGTTCACTTTGGGCTTGATGACTCCGTGCCCAATGACATACCCCAGGTACTTTGTCTCTTCTAACCCTATCGCACACTTTTTGGGTTTGCGGTTAGGCCAGCTTTCCGAAGGGAGTCCACTACAGCCTGCACTTTGGGTAGGTGACTTTTCCAGTCGGTACTGTGGATAACAATATCGTCTAGGTAAGCCGAAGCGTATTGACGATGTGGACGAAGCACAATGTCCATTAGTCGCTGAAAAGTGGCAGGGGCGCCATGCAGACCTTATATTGATACAGCCCCTCAGGCGTGATGAAGGCAGTTTTCTCTTCACAGACCAAATGGAGAAGATGATGACAGAGAAGATCTACATCGGAGGAGACGTCAACTGGGAGACACTAGATGTGAGAGGTATGTGCTGCTGTATAGCAAGTACAGCCAAATGCGGTGTGTGTGAGGATAGGGGGGGGCGACTTAGAGAACTGGGTCATATGCATTGGGGCTTGGGCCCCGGATCTTTTGAGACCCTAGCAATGCCCCTGGTTACCACCATCTGTTCCAGGACATGAAGCAGTGGAATGACATCGTTCATCCCGTAGTCCTGGCTACTGACAAATAACGTGGCGTCATCAAAGGGCCTGAGTAAACGGCAGGTGTCACGCATGAGCTGCCACAGGCTGACTTCAAAGTTACACAGGGGAGTACTCCTGTCCACTTGGATCATCAGGAAATCGTTGATGGCCTTTCTCTGTTCATAGAAGTCAGTCCAACATATTGTCACGGCTGTATCACAGGCGGTGTTGTTCACCTGTGACACATTAGCAATGTATGCTTGTTGTCATGGGCAACGTTTGTTGCTGCATGTTGGTGCCTCCTCCTTTCTCCTGGGTCCTTTCCTGTCTGGTGCTGGAAAGGGTTAACTACCTGGCTGGGTGTGGCCACTAGGTGTTCATATTGCCTGGGGCTTCCATGTTGGAGTCAGTTGTCCTCCAGCTGTGATGTGTGCTGGAGTTGCTCCTGTCCTGGATATGTCATCGGTCCAGTGTGAGGGCCACCTAGTTGGACATCGATGTCACCATGATGTCTCCCCTTTGTTCCCCCTGTTCTGTACCCTTGCTTACATGTCTCTTTGTTTGGTGTGGGTTTATGTAATGGTGTCTTGTAATGTCTAGTTTGGGTGTCATGGTCCCTGGGTGGAATCACAGGTCGCGTGACATGTCCCTGTCTGTGGGCCTCCGGATCCGGGTTCCGGCAGGGGGTCCAGTCTCGTGGTTGTTTCCGCGGCCTGTCGATGGGGGTCCGTTTGGTTGTTCGCGGCAGTATAGTCGTGTGTTTCTGGGCTCTTACCTGCCGATTCAGTAGCTGTGCACTGCCTGCTTTTCCCTGCATCTAGGCTGGGTGAGACTCCTGTTCATCCGTGTCTGGGATGAACAGGTCATCTCAGCCCTTTCCCTATCATAAGGGATTATCAGGGCGACTCCGGGTCCTAGGTTCCTGAGTATGAGACATCCTACCATCCAGGTCCGCTCATTGGAGTAGTAGTCAGGGCGAGGGTTAAGGAAGCATTAGGTGGTGTCCTGCTCCCTTACCTCGGCATCCAGGCCTAGTTGTATTCTCGTATACCCACTTTAATGTACGGTGGGGAGTTTCCCTAACTCCCAACCCTGACACATATGGAGGGTGGAATTCCAACATGTGGAAACGTTGCATATTAGCCTATGTTGGGGGATGCCGTTCTGCTGCTGCCGCTCAAGGAGGATGTGCTTTGCGGTGTACGAGTGGCTGAAGTGCATGCAACGTTTCCTGGCCATTTTTAGGATGTCTTTCAAATGGGTGGAAGACTTCAGGAACCGCTTGACAACCGAATTGAACATGTGTGCCATGCAGGGCACATGGCTCAGCCTTCCTTGATGCAGCACCGACACTATGTTCTTCCCGTTGTCGGTCACCATGGTTCCGATTTTCAGTTGTCTCGGAGAAAGCCAGGATTCTATTTCTTGATGAATCACATGGAGCAGTTCCTCCCCTGTGTGACTCTGGAAAATGTCTGATTTCAAAATGGTCTTTGTATTTATAAGGCTGTAACACCACAGCGCTGGCTGGCTGCTGATTGGCTGCATGCAGGCATGTCAATCTGGGAGATCCCGCTTTCCCAGGGTTCCTTGCCCCATGTCCTCAGTCCTCACAGGTGTAGCCACCATTTTAGTAAAAATTGCGGTTCGTTACCTCGAAGCGCGAGGAAATTTGCATTTGTTGCGAATCGAATTTCTCCTGAAATTCGGATCGAATTCCACTTCGTCTGATTCTATTCGCTCATCTCTAGTGGTCACCAAAACAGGAAGTGATGTCATTTGATGGACAGCAGCAGACAGGAGGACCTAAACTGGAAAGTCAGGGACATCCCATAGGAAAATGACTGGCATATTAAAATCATAGCTGAGCATAGATTTGGGTGGGGTGAGTTAGCTGTCAGCTGATTGAGTGCTTGGCTGACAGCTACTGAAGGTATATGGGTGCCTTAAAGTGTAACTGTCATATTATTTTTTATTTGCTAGTTTATTAGAGCTAGGCATGTATACCTGAGTTAGTCTATCAATGACTGCCAAAAGATCTGGAATTACCTTGTAATAACAGCTTTCATTAATGTCCCCTGTCCCTTTCCACTGATCTCTTAAAAAAATGTTGCTAGGACTTGTCTGTCTTCCATTTAGCGTAAACAGAAGACAGAGGGGCGGTCCTCCTGCATTAGACTTCGGAAGCTACTGGCTAAAGCCAGTGTGTATGTGAAGTGAGGGAAGGCAGTTTTGGCCTCTGAGAACTGGCAGAGGAGTCATCTTGAGAAGATCCTCATATTGTAGGGTTCAAAACAGCCGTAACTAAGGGAAAAGCTCAATGAAAACAGTGGTATGTGAAAAAAACTAAAGATTGCTTAATGCATAATTCTGCAGCAGCAGTAATATATGCTAAAATTGATTATTTTTTTATGAAAACATGACAGTTACATAACGGCATGTTCCATTGGAGAAATTTTCCTTGGAATTCATGGCAGAAATCTAAGGCTGACATTTGGATTTCTGCCGCAGGATTACAGTTGTAAAGAGTGTGGATCCATTCAGTTGGGCTAATCTGCATGTGGCTAGTCAACCATGGTCTTGCATGGAAACCGTGCTAAGAAATGACATGCCGCTTTCCATGTTTGTAGCTTGTGCAGATTTGATATTGACGTATTGTAAGCCACACCACCCTTTAAGGCAGCCATCCCCCATCCTGGCTACGCCATGCCTTCCTGGACAGACGAGGCAAAAGACGTGTCTGGCAAAATTCTCATCCAGCTTGATTAGTAAACCTTCACCATTGTGTGGGAACACCTGTACACATTTTGAATGAGTAAGCTTGGTGAGAAAATCTGGACTAAAAATGCTAGAAGCCTAGAACTATATAATGCTTAAATACCGCCACACAGTGCCCACACATACAAAACCCAGACAAACAATGATCAGGTCCTGAATTTCATGTCAAACATAAATGACTAATAGTTGAGCCCTGCTGTGAATTACCCGAAGGAGTGTAGTACAGGTCCATAGATGGTGGAGGACCTTAAGGCATCTGGCCATATTGCCCTTACTGTAACCTGGTTATGTACTGTACTGTTCTGCTAATGCAATCATATGCATGAAGCTATTGAAGGGGAGTTGAAGTCAACTGGGTGGAAATATGAGAGCATTTGAGTCTAAGTGGTGCATTTATATTTAATATATGCAATGCCTTTTGCTGCTCCTTCACTTAGTTGTCTAAGAATGTTGTGCTAAAAATCAAGAAACTCTAGAACAGGATACAAATAAACCAATAACAAGACCAAGACAGAAAGTGCTACAATCAACAGGGGTCTTTGTCTTGCATCCGAATCTGGGTTTAATTATCGCCTAGCTTTGCATGGTTGATTAGGATAGAGTTGCTGATTGTTGAGCCTTTATATATCCAGGCTTCAGTCTTTATTTTGTCCTTTGTATCTTACTGTAGTCTGGTGTGTTTTCTGTGTATTCTAGTATCTGTAGTCCCTGGGTCTCTTGTTGTATTTGAGATTTGCCTGCTGCTGTTCTTGAATTCAGTTATGGTCAGTTTAGTATTGCTCTATTTCTGTTCATTATTATTCATCCACCATCTACCTCTACCCCACCGCTGGATCATCTCCACCTTCCATGACCCTCGGTTCCTGCCATCTACCAGTGAGCTTGCTTTGTTTTTGCCAGTGCTAGTATGTGCTTCATATTAGTTGTTGCTCAGTTTGGTCATACTGTTCATCCTGGGGGTATCTGAGTGCCAAGAGCCACGTTTAGGACTCGAGAAAGGCATCTGCTAGGGTGAAGTCCATTTCTGCACTCCTATGCACAACCGGCATCATTCCAGTAAATCCATTTGTGATCATTTTCAGGTTGTCTCAGCTGCTCGGAACTTGTTTAGCAGAGCAAATTAAAAATGATTACAGGTCCACTTTGTTCTTTCAGTGCTTTGCTATGGAGGTGATCTGAATCCGATGCTGTTTCGGTACGCGGTGATTTAAACTTATTGAAGTGATACCGCTATGGAGGAAGATTGTCGTCCTCCACATTTCAAGTCCAATTTGAGAGCTTGAAACACCGCTAAAAAAAATGGAAGCACATCAGCAAATTCCAATCACCGTACACTAAGCTTCACAGGCCAAGGCCTTAAACTGATCCGTAGTAAAGGGCTCGTCGAGTAAAAAGCCTCAGCGGTTTCATACATTTTAATCAGCCTTCTCCCTGAATAGGCCCTTTAAAAGTCATTCCCATAGAGGTACGTACTTATATTCTCTCCACTGGCAGGGATAGTAAAATACTGTAATGGAGAGCTGCATAGGATTCATTACAGCAAGGCTCCGAAGAAAGAATTAGAGTCTTTTAAAACATGGGAACTAAAGGGGTTTTATGCTTTAGAAATTGCCCATTTTCAATTACCCTGAACTAATACAAGGTCAGGAGGGGGGTGGGGGGGTTAGTCCACCGGTCTCAGGGCCAGAAAAGGGCTACAAGGAAAGTCTATCTCTAGAGGATCAGGCGTGTCATAACATTAGATAGAGAACCTTTTGATTTCAAGCATGATGGTGTAATACTTCTGTTCCCCTATGGTGGCGCTGCAGGAAAACCGAACTATTGCTGCTGGGATTCAGCACAGGTCACAAATGATTGCTGAGATAAACTTTCTGTAGACCTGGTCAAGGTGAAGAACTTCCTTAATAGTGTTGAGCGCGAATATTCGAATTACGAATTTTTTTCTCGAATATCGCAATTTCGAGATTTCGCGAATATTTAGAATATCGTTCTATATATTCGCGAATTCGAATATTCGTATTTTTTTTTTTTTATTATAATATTTTTTTTCTTTCCCACTTCTCTAAAGTTGTTCTTACCTGTCCTTTGGATTCCTGGCTTCCTGGCTGCTCCAGTCAGTGGCGTTTTCAACTTACTGCTATATTCCATATTAGCTAAATTACAATCTAATCTATATGTGTATTTTACGAAATTTCGCAAGTTGCGATGCGAGTAATATAACACGAAATAATCGCATGAAGATTTCAATTTAGCACTGCTATATTCCATATTCTAGCCTAATATGGAATATAGCTGTGCTAAGTTAGCACTGCTGTATTCCATACTAGGCTAGAATATGGAATATAGCAGTGCTAAGTTGAAATCTTCATGCGATTATTTCGTGTTATATTACTCGCATCGCAACTTGCGAAATTTGCAAATGTTCTTAATATTGCTCTAACTTCGTCTTTTAGAATATTACGAATATTCTAAAAGACGAAGTTAGAGCAATATTACGAAATTTCGTAAAATACACATATAGATTGTAATTTAGCTTATATAGTGCTATAATCCCTTTTTTTTCCTCTAATTTTTTTTGCCTCTTCTGAACTTAAGTTTTGTAAAATATGTACACTGTTAAAAAATATTACTATAGCAGTATATTAGCTTAAATACAATCTATGTGTATTTTACGAAATTTCGTAATATTGCTCTAACTTCGTCTTTTAGAAATTTCGTAATATTGCTCTAACTTCGTCTTTTAGAATATTCGTAATATTCTAAAAGACGAAGTTAGAGCAATATTAAGAACATTTGCAAATTTCGCAAGTTGCGATGCGAGTAATATAACACGAAATAATCGCATGAAGATTTCAACTTAGCACTGCTATATTCCATATTCTAGCCTAGTATGGAATATAGCAGTGCTAACTTAGCACAGCTATATTCCATATTAGGCTAGAATATGGAATATAGCAGTGCTAAGTTGAAATCTTCATGCGATTATTTCGTATTATATTACTCGCATCGCAATTTCGGCTTTTGCAAATGTTCTTAATATTGCTCTAACTTCGTCTTTTAGAATATTACGAATATTCTAAAAGACGAAGTTAGAGCAATATTACGAAATTTCGTAAAATACACATAGATTGTATTTAAGCTAATATACTGCTATAGTATTATTTTTTAATAGTGTACATAATTTACAAAACTTAAGTTCAGAAGAGGCAAAAAAAAAATTAGAGGCAAAAAAAGGGATTATAGCAGTATATTAGCTAAATTACAATCTATATGTGTATTTTACGAAATTTCGTAATATTGCTCTAACTTCGTCTTTTAGAATATTCGTAATATTCTAAGAGACGAAGTTAGAGCAAATCACGAAATTTCGTAAAATACACATATTAGCCTAGCCATAGTCAATTAGCATAGGAACGTTGCCTTATACTATCAAGATAAATAATCGCAATACACGAAAAAAAATTCGTATATTATTCGCGATAATTGGAATAATTACGAATATTCGATTTCGACGAATATAACACGAATATTCATTCGAATATTCGCGAAATATCGCGAAATCGAATATGGCACCTCCCGCTCATCACTATTCCTTAATATAAAGTCATGATGCATGGGAATGGATATCATAAATTGATGTGCACCCAGGATGGTGTGCATCACCTACCTAGGGGAGCGATGGCAGGAGGAACACTATGGGAAGAAGACAAGCGGAAAACCTCTGCTCTGCTGAAAACCTTAGGTCTTGCCATCATGTGGATATGACACATACCTCCTACCGAACCATGGCAGAGGCTTCTTTCAGCAGGATAACACCCTAGCCACACTGCAAAAACTGTCCAAAAATGAGGAACATGACTAAGAGACCACGGTGATGCCTTGTCTTCAAATTCCCAGATCTCAAGAGGAACATCATCACTGGGATCCATCGAGGCTGCACCGAGCAACTTACAGGAACCGCTGCCAGATACCACAGGGAACCTCAGAAGTCTTGTGGAGTCCATGGCTAGATGGGTCACGGCTGTTTGGTGGTACGGAGAGACCTGCACAATATTAGCTAGGTGGTTTTAATATAGCTGATCAGTGTATATGATGTTAGTAATATTTATATGGACGCAGAAGACATTCTTATACCTTAAATTCTGACAATTAAAAAAACCCATCTAAAGTTGACCAACTTCATCATTGAAGATCCATTTCACTGGAAATAATGAAGTGAGAAGAAAAAGAAGAGGATGATTGGCAGCAAGATAAATGAAGACAATTTTAGTACCCCTGAATATAAGTTATAAAACATTAAAAAGCCGAGCAACAGACAAGACATATCATTTCCACACATGTCCATTCACATCTTTCCTCTTGCCTAAAAATATCCTGAGATGTCATGCGAAATGATGAGCTTTGCAAAAAAAAACAACAACAAAAAAAACACTCTGCAACAAGATATCTATACGATGTTAATTTTCATCATCTAGATTTGCTTGGTTGATTAGGGTGGAGTTGCTGATTGTTGAGCCTTTATATATCCAGGTCTTTATTCTTTATTCTGTATTCTAGGATCTGTAGTTCACAGTTCTATCTTGCTCTAGTCCGGTGTGCTTTGTGTAGTCTAGGATCTGTAGTTCACAGTTCTATCTTGCTCTAGTCCGGTGTGCTTTGTGTATTCTAGGATCTGTAGTTCTTCAGTCTCTTGTTGTGTTTGGCATTTTTCTGCTGCTCTTCTGTTGTAGATTTCATACAGTGGCATAGGTTGGCTTCTTCTGTCAGATCCAACATGGTATGCTGCCCTGGATGTTATATTATGGAGAATATTGTCATAATATGGCACTATATTGGGATAATATATTCCGGCACAAAGAGTATTACTTTACAGAGACACGTGCATGAAACTTCAGTCATTATTACATTATTTGAATTATGACTTTTTCATAGATTGTATAAATAAAATCGGAATCATCCGGGGCCATGAGGGGTTAAAAGTAGCGGGTTATTGATTTATATACCCAGCTACAGTTCTATGGCCGATCATGTACAGTTCTCAGGCCATAGCAGAGAGGGCAAGCATCTGAGACACTCCATCATGTCCCAGGCTATAGATTTTAACATTATTGTATTTGCCTTGTGTTACAGTAGGCTAGAATTGTATTTTTGATTTATTGCAGCAGATGGGCAATTTATTCGGCTGTTTATGTTTTATAGCTGTTTGTGTGGGAGGAACAATTCCATGAGAGATACTTGGCTGAGCATTCGCTAACCATTTCAGTCGAGAGTTACATTGTTTGTTGAGGTTTGTTTACATTGTAGCAGAAGCCGACGTGTAATTGCCTCCAACGATACAAGCACTTAGAGCCGAGCTCCACTGCAAGCAATTGGCTGTAAAGGTTCACAGGTATCAATTAATGGGGGGGGGGCATTATATGTAGACCTGAAGCAGGACTGATAGAAGAGACTATGGAGCCATTGATTCCCACCCCTGCTTAAAGGGGTTATCCCATAATTGATGTGAAACAATGACAATCAAACATCATATAGTACATGATAATCTCTCTAGAACAGGGATGCTCAACCTGCGGCCCGCCAGAAGTTGTAAAACTACAACTCCCACCATGCCCTGCTGTACGCTGATAGCTGTAGGCTGTTAAGGCATGCTGGGAGTTGTAGTTTTGCAACAACTGAAGGGCCGCAGGTTGAGCATGCCTGCTCTAGAACCAGTTCTGTACCTCACATGGATCCAGACATCTCCTCATTCATTTCTCTGCTAGATCCTCTTCAGGCTGGCCACTCAGGGGGGCATGCTCTTTCTGTTGCAGCTCTCCCTATCACAGTTCATGTGTGTGGCCTTTCTGCTGAAGCTCCCTCCCTATCACAGCTCAGGGTTGTGTCCTTTCTGTTTCATCTAATTCCCTATTACATCTCAAAGGTGTGTCCTTTCTACTGCAGCTTTCTCCCTATAATAGCTCAGGGGGTGTTTCTGTTGCAGCTTTCTCCCTATCACAGCTCAGGGTTGTGTCCTTTCTGTTTTGTCTCTCTTCCTATGGTATCTCAGCTCAGGGACGTGTACTTTCTGTTTCAGCTAATTCCTTATCAAAGCTCAGGGGGTGTCCTTTCTGCTGCAGCTTTCTCCCTATCACATCTCAGGGGCATGTCCTTTCTACTGCAGCTCTCTCCCTATCACAGCTCAGGAGGTGTGTCCTTTCTACTGCAGTTCTCTCCCTATCACAGCTCAGGAGGTGTGACCTTTCTACTGCAGCTCTCTCCCTATCACAGCTCAGGAGGTGTGTCCTTTCTACTGCAGCTCTCTCCCTATCACAGCTCAGGAGGAGTGTCCTTTCTACTGCAGCTCTCTCCCTATCACAGCTCAGGAGGTGTGACCTTTCTACTGCAGCTCTCTCCCTATCACAGCTCAGGAGGTGTGACCTTTCTACTGCAGCTCTCTCCCTATCAAAGCTCAGGAGGTGTGTCCTTTCTACTGCAGCTCTCACCCTATCACAGCTTAGGAGGTGTGTCCTTTCTACTGCAGCTCTCTCCCTATCACAGCTCAGGAGGTGTGTCCTTTCTACTGCAGCTCTCTCCCTATCACAGCTCAGGAGGAGTGTCCTTTCTACTGCAGCTCTCTCCCTATCACAGCTCAGGAGGTGTGTCCTTTCTACTGCAGCTCTCTCCCTATCACAGCTCAGGAGGTGTGTCCTTTCTACTGCAGCTCTCTCCCTATCACAGCTCAAGAGGTGTGTCCTTTCTATTGCAGCTCTCTCCCTATCACAGCTCAGGAGGTGTGACCTTTCTACTGCAGCTCTCTCCCTATCACAGCTCAGGAGGTGTGCCCTTTCTATTGCAGCTCTCTCCCTATCACAGCTCAGGAGGTGTGTCCTTTCTACTGCAGCTCTCTCCCTATCACAGCTCAGGAGGTGTGCCCTTTCTACTGCAGCTCTCTCCCTATCACAGCTCAGGAGGTGTGTCCTTTCTACTGCAGCTCTCTCCCTATCACAGCTCAGGAGGTGTGTCCTTTCTATTGCAGCTCTCTCCCTATCACAGCTCAGGAGGTGTGACCTTTCTACTGCAGCTCTCTCCCTATCACAGCTCAGGAGGTGTGTCCTTTCTACTGCAGCTCTCTCCCTATCACAGCTCAGGAGGTGTGTCCTTTCTATTGCAGCTCTCTCCCAATCACAGCTCAGGAGGTGTGACCTTTCTACTGCAGCTCTCTCCCCATCACAGCTCAGGAGGTGTGTCCTTTCTACTGCAGCTCTCTCCCTGCCACTTTCATATCTATGGGGCATCTCCTTTCTGCTCCATCCGAAGTGATGTGTCCTTTCTCAGAAGGTTTGTCCTTGCTACTGCAGCTCTTTCCCTATCAAATCTCAAGGGCGTGTCTTTTCTGCTGCAGCTAAGTAGTGAGTGTCTTTTCTCAGGGTTACAGTGCTAGGATGAGCATACATAGGAAGGGGGGATACAGGTGGAATAGGAGATGTGTGACATACTGTACTAGCAGCACAGAGTGCTTCAGGAGAGGAGGGGTGTGCCGATCTTGTAGGTAGCATCTGTGCTGATGGGGACAGCTTTGCATGTGCCATGATAGAAATAGGAAATTAGGAGAACATGAGCAATAACTTAAGGAGCAGACCCTGTGGCATCACAGAGTACAGATGTAGCAGAGCTAACAGTCACAGCCATAATGCTTTAACTAGATGTGATAACTCACCAAGTGTGACTGTTAACTCTGCTACATCTGTATTTCAGTGCTGATATTATGATGTCTACTCATTTTATTACAAAAGATGAGGTTTTCAGCTGCACAGTGACCACCATGTGCATCCTTACTGCTGTTGACTGATCCTATTGCCGGACCAGTCCTGGATTATTGCATCTCTTCATGAGCAGCTGGCGTCCATCACTGGTCAGGAGGAGATCTGTGGTGCTGCAGTCATCCCCCCAGGGGTTAAACGTCTCACATTAAATATAGTGTTGGGGGCCATATGTCCCCCCCGGATGGGTAAACAGCATATTAGAGAATATAAAGCAATTTGCGGGGTGTAATGAGTTTGGCCGTGTGTGAACGGGAGGCTATTGAGCTGTGTCTGCAGAAGGCGAGGGTTTGACATCAGATAGGGGAAGAGTATGAGGAACTTCTCCGGGTGTAAAGTCTTTATCTGCGCCACACAACAGAGCGAGAACTCCATTTACTGGCTGAAAGGAGGCCATAAAGCTGCGCACTGCGCCAGCCCTGTCCGGGGGAAGATGCTTATCACCTAATGAGGAAATCCACAGATACTCATCTTAATATACCGCTAATGGAAAGGATAATGACTGCTCGTAGTTAGGAGACAGGGGGACGGTGACATGGAGAGACGCGGTGGAAACGGAGCACAAAAGTAAAAGTCACAGAATGCAACAACTGCGACTATAAAGAACACAATCCATACAAACTACAGACACGCAGAATAAACGGCCAATCCCTGACCTCGAAAGGTATCTAAAAGGTCAACGCCAGCCATAAAAAAGCATGCCTGACTTGCTTAAATACTTGTACATAGGAGGCAGTATTATAGTAGTTATATTCTTGTACATAGGAGCAGTATTATAGTAGTTATATTCTTGTACATAGGAGGCAGCATTATAGTAGTTATATTCTTGTACATAGGAGCAGTATTATAGTAGTTATATTCTTGTACATAGGAGCAGTATTATAGTAGTTATATTCTTGTATATAGGAGGCAGTATTATAGTAGTTATATTATTGTACATAGGAGCAGTATTATAGTAGTTATATTCTTGTACATAGGAGCAGTATTATAGTAGTTATATTCTTGTACATAGGAGCAGTATTATAGTAGTTATATTATTGTACATAGGAGCAGTATTATAGTAGTTATATTCTTGTACATAGGAGCAGTATTATAGTAGTTATATCCTTGTACATAGGAGCAGTATTATAGTAGTTATATTCTTGTACATAGAAGCAGTATTATAGTAGTTATATTCTTGTACATAGGGGCAGTATTATAGTAGTTATATTCTTGTACATAGGAGGCGGTATTATAGTAGTTATATTCTTGTACATAGGAGGCAGTATTATAGTAGTTATATTCTTGTACATATGAGCAGTATTATAGTAGTTATACTCTTGTACATAGGAGCAGTATTATAGTAGTTATATTCTTGTACATAGGAGCAGTATTATAGCAGTTATATTCTTGTACATATGAGCAGTATTATAGTAGTTATACTCTTGTACATATGAGCAGTATTATAGTAGTTATACTCTTGTACATAGGAGCAGTATTATAGTAGTTATATTCTTGTACATATGAGCAGTATTATAGTAGTTATACTCTTGTACATAGGAGCAGTATTATAGTAGTTATATTCTTGTACATATGAGCAGTATTATAGTAGTTATACTCTTGTACATAGGAGCAGTATTATAGTAGTTATATTCTTGTACATATGAGCAGTATTATAGTAGTTATACTCTTGTACATAGGAGCAGTATTATAGTAGTTATATTCTTGTACATATGAGCAGTATTATAGTAGTTATACTCTTGTACATAGGATACACTATTATAGGAGTTATATTCTTGTACATAGGAGGCAGTATTATAGTAGTTATATTCTTGTATATAGGAGGCAGTGTTATAGTAGTTATATTCTTGTACATAGGAGACAATATTATAGTAGTTATATTCTTGAATATAGGAGCAGTATTATAGTAGTTATATTCTTGTACATAGGAGGCAGTATTATAGTAGTTATATTCTTGTACATAGGAGGCAGTATTATAGTAGTTATATTCTTGTACATAGGGGCAGTATTGTAGTAGTTATATTCTTGTACATAGGAGGCAGTATTATAGTAGTTATATTCTTGTACATAGGAGGCAGTATTATAGTAGTTATATTCTTGTACATAGGAGGCAGTATTATAGTAGTTATATTCTTGTACATAGGAGCAGTATTATAGGAGTTATATTCCTGTACATAGGAGCAGTATTATAGTAGTTATATTCTTGTACATAGGAGCAGTATTATAGTAGTTATATTCTTGTACATAGGAGGCAGTATTATAGTAGTTATATTCTTGTACATAGGAGGCAGTATTATAGTAGTTATATTCTTGTACATAGGAGCAATATTATAGTAGTTATATTCCTGTACATAGGAGCAGTATTATAGTAGTTATATTCTTGTACATAGGAGCAGTATTATAGTAGTTATCTTCTTGTACATAGGAGCAGTATTATAGTAGTTATATTCTTGTACATAGGAGCAGTATTATAGTAGTTATATTCTTGTACATAGGAGCAGTATTATAGTAGTTGTATTCCTGTACATAGGAGGCAGTATTATAGTAATTATATTCTTGTACATAGGAGCAGTATTATAGTAGTTATATTCTTGTACATAGGAACAGTATTATAGTAGTTATATTCTTGTACATAGGAGCAGTATTATAGTAATTATATTTCTGTACATAGGAGCAGTATTATAGTAGTTATATTCTTGTACATAGGAGCAGTATTATAGTAGATATATTCTCATTTATAGTAGTATTGTGGTTATGTTTTTGTACACCAGGGACTGATTAATTAATTAATTAGTTTATGGATACATTTAGAGGATGTGACTTGGGTTGCTGAATATGATTGCAGTAGCTAGTAGTTTTTTTTACTGTGTTGTGTCGGGCAATGTTTTTATATAATTATTTCTGGTTTTAGGTTTGTTTTTTCAAGATATTGTGCAAGCCACAAGCAATGGACAGCTGGTGTCCTTCCATCACCCAAATAACAAAGCCTTCCAACACTGGCTTTCAATTCCATAAACACTCAGGTTGGATTTTCTCTCTCCACATCCCCTAATAATCGTACAGCTCTTCTATTGTGAATAGTTCACAGATTTACAGCCAGGAAGCTCTTCTCTCTGTCAGCAGAACTCTGCCCAGAGGACACTTTGCCCACAATTTCATTTTGGAGATAATTTAGAGGACGAGCTGAGATGATATGCACTTGTTAGAAAATGGCGCATTGTGTAAACTGGATGAGATAAAAACTGGGATCTTTGCATATTTGATAATTAACTTTACATTCTGTTCTCTGAACCTTTCTCCACCTTCTTAAAAAAAATAATGCCGCAAGACTGTGCTCGATAATTGCATCCGCTAACAGATGTCAAATTGTTGCTATTTTGAAAATTAAGATTTTAGGAAGTGATACTTTTGTGGCGCTTAATTGTAATTGTAAATGGAAGTGATATAGAGGAAGGTTTCTCAACGTTTCTCAAGAACTCACAATGCAACATATTAAGGTGAGAAGACTATGATAAGATGCAAGAAGAGACTTAAAAGCCAAAAAAGTTAAGTAGAGTTTTTGTACAATTTTTCGATGAATTCTGCAGAGAGAGTTCACAGATATAAATAGGTATAAATGAACCAAATTTACCAAAACCTTGGCTAGAAAATTGTCCTTTTATGATACTCTATGGGGTTAAGATATGGCAAGAAAACCTACTGTGTCTAAATTATATTTGATAGGGAAGGGTTAGTGACAAATTAGTAACATAATATGATATTGGAAAAAATATTGCATATTTGGTGGGCCCACTGAACCCTTGAATTTATTGTATGTGAGGGTTCATCAGTTGAAGCAACTCCTCTAAATAGTAATGAAAAATTGTCTTCACTGCTGTAGGTCAGCTTTAAAGGGGCAGGGCACTGTGGATGACACTGTTAATGGAGCGGAGTGCTGTGGAGGTCACAGTTCAGAGGGCAGGTAGTGTGGACATTCAGGCCACCCTCAAAAGACAGACTTAAAAACCCCTCCCCCAAGTCCTGCTAAGCCACTCCCACTCCGCAGCCGACGGGTATTGAAAAATGTAAAGGTAAAAAATCAACTTCTGTCAGCTGCAGGGCGGGAGGGTGGGTGACATTCTCTCTGCAGCTCACTCTCAGACAGCACAGTGCTGCTGTCTGAGAGTGAGCTGTTCAAAAGGACATCCTTGTGTCCGTCCAGGCCCTGCGCCAGACGGAGGACAGGGAGTCTGAAAGCCGGACTGTCCAGCCTAAAACTGGACCTCTTGCTACCCTAGCGGCAGGCTGTTGTGGTGCTCATAGTTAAGAGGATGGTCCGCTATGGAGGTCAGTGTTAAGGGGCAGATTGCTGTAGAGGCCACCATTAAGGGGACGGGGTGTTGTAGAAATCACTGTTAGGAGACGGGGTACTGTGGAGGTCACTAATAAAGGGGAGGCCGCTGTGGAGGTCACTGTTAAGGGGGCGGGATGCTGTGGATGTCACTGTTAAAGGGGTGGGCACTGTGGAGGTCTCTGTTAAGGGGGCAGGGAATGGTGGAGGTTACAGTTAAGGGGACAGTCTGCTATGGAGGTCAGTGTTAATGGGCGGGTGCTGTAGAGGTCACTGTTCAGGGGGTGGGCTGCTGTGGAGGTTTCATTTTAAGGAGACGGGGCACTATGGGGGGGTTAGTGTTAAGGGGTGGGGGGCTGTGGATGTCACTGTTATAGCGGATACTCTCGATATCTTTTAACGACACACACAAACATTAAATTAAATACATTAAATATACCCATGCGAAGCCGGGTCCTTCAGCTAGTGTGTATATACAGTATATATCTTATCTATCTATCTATCTATCTATCTATCTATCTATCTATCTATCTCATATATATATATATCTATCTATCTGTCTATCTATCTATCATCCTTTATACATCTCTCCGTATTCTAGCTGGTCAGACCTCACTTCTTCATAATCCTCCTGTACAAGAATTTAGACATTCAGCCGTAAAACTTTTTTTCGGCCCAATGCTCTAGACTCCAAATTTACATTTCAGGGCTTGCAGGGAGTCTGGTAGACAGATGACTTCACTGGTGGAAAAAGGAAAATGGATAATTCTCAGGTCTGTGATTTTCCCTGCAGCACATCTGTTGTTTTTCATTCGAAGTATTGTATTTGATAAAAAGAGAAGATTGCACCCTGGAGGAGCGTCCTCCGGAGGCAGAAGGCAATGGATATTGTGCCTGTTCAGACAGATATGCCGAGGCACGGGGGCGTCAGGAACCCACCGAGTGACGAGATGCTGGAATCCATCACTGTGATCCAACTCCAGGACGAGGCCTCTTTTACCTTGGTAATGGGAATCTCACCGTGAAGGCAGATATGAAGTGATGAGCGGAGGGCTTTCCATGGTGAGATTATTTATGCCATTCCCATAAAGTGTATATTAGCGCCATGGGAACTGTATATATTACTCTACAATCCATTACGTCTATACAAACCTATTGATATATGTGTAAATTACCATGCACTATAAGATAACTGTGCACCATGGGAGCTCCTGGATACGTAAAGCACCGCTTCCAAATACACTACGTGGGTGGCAGTTATAATCTCCGATGGACCATTATAACAGCCGGAGATGTCACCGCTCCAGCTAACCAATCAGATTAAATGAGTTGTAAAGAATGGGGAAAGCAGGAGCATTATGTGACCAGTGTGTGACTCCCATTGATAAAAGTGGGCTCATGGACGTCTATTGCTGAAAATAGCTGAATGTGATATCGAGATGGAAACATGTTGAGCTTTTGGTTATTGAAGCAATAAATTATTAAAGCAAAGAGATCAGAACTATGTGATTTCCACTAAAAATGCAAAAGGTGGTGTTTTTCAAGCTTATTTAGAAGACCCCTAGGTAAGATGCAGCCACAGACCCCATTTTTGGTGGGTGAGGACACATCAGTAGCACAATGTTCACATGCACATGCTCCTTTCATACACCACTGGATAAGTTGAAAACTAAGATGTCCTTCCCACATTGGGGATCTTGGTGGAGATGAGCCCATGAGATGACTACACCCTGGTGTGACAAGCCAGGTTCTGCTAAAAGCCACCATCTGGTAGGATACAGAAGGGTGTAGACAGCTGGTACTATGGGTGCACAGCCTGTACAGTCAGAATCCACAGCGGCCCATGGAGCTGGTGTGAGATGGAGAAACAGTCACCATTGTCTTAATACTGTATACGTGCGTATTGATTCATTAGCACTGTTATTCTGCTTTTTAACCACAAGATGCCGCTGTTTCTTAACACAGCTAAGTGTTTGGCTATTTATAGGAGGTGGGGTTTGGACAGTCTGGAGAAGAACCAGGAAGCTGCAGCTGCCTTCATCTTGAGAAGAACAGAGAAGGACTGTGTGTGAACAGAATCTGGTCGAATCCTGGCGTCAGGGTGTCCTGGAGTTGCCGGAGTCGCAGCAGAGAGGGACTGATCGCTGTCCCGTTCCCAGATCCTGTCCGGAGTCAAAGGATCGTTTCCAAGAAGGCTGTTAGGAGCTTTTGGAACGGAGCGCTGCCTATTCTGCAGGACCTCATGTTTGCTGAGGAGACTTGTTGATGTTCAGTTTAAAGACATCATCGGATACAGAACACGACTCGGGTCAGTAAAATCGTGCACGCACCGAATTGCAGATTGGCGCCTAAGAGACTGCGACTAGGCCCGTTAGTTCGTTAGATGGGGACTCTGTGTTATATGAGGCCAAAAGTGTTTGCCACGTTTACTACAAGGACTCCATAACTAAGAGGGACATTGCACAATTGAGAGCTGACAACAGCCCCACGACTTCAATTCATCTTAGCGCATTGCTCAGGAACAATACTCTGATACAGGTTTCTGGACTAGTTATGGGAGGGGAGTTGTTCTAGAGCTGATAAGATGGTAATCGGCTGTGCTGCACCGCAGATAACTCTATACTAAGCACTCACTCAATCGTTTGTGTCGTCAACAGGGTAATAACAGGTATGGTGGGGTCGTTTAAGTGTGCCTGCCAGTAGGTAAATTAAAGCAAACTTCCTCGGTATTCACCAGGAGGCATCTCGCTGTGCAGCACAGGGGTTCTCAGCTGTGGCTGAGTGTATGTAACTTCATTTTCTTTGCCTCCATATTTGGGATTGTGTTCATTGCTATATCTTTCAGTAAAGAAATGTATTTTTTGCACAAGCTGGTGTCGGTGTTGCTTTCCTCGTTCGTGTCTTCGCTGTATCTTGGGGAGCCCACCCCGGTACACGGCTTACACTGGGACAGTGGGATGTGGTGCAGGAGAGCGGATGTTAGAGAAACTCTGTAATGCAATGCCACCAAATAATCACATACCCCAGAATCAGTGGGGAATCGCAAACTTGGCAGCTGAGTGACAAACGCAACCGCCATCACTGTGAGCTGGACTGTGTAACTTTCAAAAGCTGTGACTCTATTCTGTTACAAACTGTTACATGACTATAAGTAGCTAAAATACCACTCCTGCCTTGTTAAGTTGCCATTCGTTAGTAGAATATATATCGACTATAATACTGTCTCCTATGTACAAGAATATCACTACTATAATACTGCTCCTATGTACAATAATATACCTACTATAATACTGCTCCTATGTACAAGAATATAACTACTATAATACTGCCTCCTATGTACAAGAATATAACTACTATAATACTGTCTCCTATGTACAAGAATATAACTACTATAATACTGCCTCCTATGTACAAGAATATAACTACTATAATACTGCTCCTATGTACAAGAATATAACTACTATAATACTGCCTCCTATGTAAAAGAATATAACTACTATAATACTGTCTCCTATGTACAAGAATATAACTACTATAATACTGCCTCCTATGTACAAGAATATAACTACTATAATACTGCTCCTATGTACAAGAATATAACTACTATAATACTGCCTCCTATGTACAATAATATAACTACTATAATACTGCTTCTATGTACAAGAATATAACTACTATAATACTGCTCCTATGTACAAGAATATAACTACTATAATACTGCTCCTATGTACAATAATATAACTACTATAATACTGCTTCTATGTACAAGAATATAACTACTATAATACTGCCTCCTATGTACAATAATATAACTACTATAATACTGCTTCTATGTACAAGAATATAACTACTATAATACTGCTCCTATGTACAAGAATATAACTACTATAATACTGCTCCTATGTACAATAATATAACTACTATAATACTGCTTCTATGTACAAGAATATAACTACTATAATACTGCTCCTATGTACAAGAATATAACTACTATAATACTGCTCCTATGTACAAGAATATAACTACTATAATACTGCTCCTATGTACAAGAATATAACTACTATAATACTGCTCCTATGTACAAGAATATAGCTACTATAATACTGCTCCTATGTACAAGAATATAACTACTATAATACTGCTCCTATGTACAAGAATAAAACTACCATAATACTGCCTCCTATGTACAAGAATATAACTACTATAATACTGCTCCTATGTACAGGAATATAACTACTATAATACTGCCTCCTATGTACAACAATATAACTACTATAATACTGCTACTATGTACAAGAATATAGCTACTATAATACTGCTCCTATGTACAAGAATATAACTACTATAATACTGCTCCTGTGTACAGGAATATAACTACTATAATACTGCCTCCTATGTACAAGAATATAACTACTATAATACTGCTCCTATGTACAAGAATATAACTACTATAATACTGCTTCTATGTACAAGAATATAACTACTATAATACTGCCTTCTATGTACAAGTATATAATTACTATAATACTGCTCCTATGTACAAGAATATAACTGCTATAATACTTCCTCCTATGTACAAGAATATAACTACTATAATACTGCTCCTATGTACAAGAATATAACTACTATAATACTGCTCCTATGTACAAGAATATAACTACTATAATACTTTCTCCTATGTACAAGAATATAAGTATTATAATACTGCTCCTATGTACAAGAATATAACTACTATAATACTGCTCCTATGTACAAGAATATAACTACTATAATACTTTCTCCTATGTACAAGAATATAAGTATTATAATACTGCTTTCTATGTACAAGAATATAACTACTATAATACTTCTCCTATGTACAAGAATATAACTACTATAATACTGCTCCTATGTACAAGAATATAACTACTATAATACTGCTCCTATGTACAAGAATATAACTACTATAATACTTTCTCCTATGTACAAGAATATAAGTATTATAATACTGCTCCTATGTACAAGAATATAACTACCATAATACTACCTCCTATGTACAAGACTATAATAATATAATACTACTCCTATATACAAGAATATAACTACTATAATACTGCTCCTATGTACACAAATATAACTACTATAATACTGCTCCTATGTACAGGAATATAACTACTATAATACTGCTCCTATGGACGTATTTCTGGAGCTTAATAATATTACAGGCTATAGCTACTAGAGTGGGGTCTTCCTCTGGATCAACTTGCGGGATAACAGGCCGAACTGGATGGACAAATGTCTTTTTTCGGCCTTATGTACTATGTTACTATGTTATGTACAAGAATATAACTGCTATAATACTGCTCCTATGTACAATATAATAACTGCTATAATACTGCCTCCTATGTACAAGAATATAACTGCTATAATACTGCTCCTATGTACATAAATATAACTGCTATAATACTGCTCCTATGTACAATAATATAACTGCTATAATACTGCTCAGCTACATGGAGCATAGGAACAGTGGACTGGAAATGACTGACTAAGGCAGATTTACTAATCATATAAATTGCATAAATTTAGGCAGATGTCTAGACCAGCACCAATTTTATCACAGTGACTGTGGTGCAGGGCCGTCTTTAATATTGATTGGACCCTGGGCAAAAATTTACTTGGGCCCCCTGGATCCCGCCTTCCCACACCTTAGCAGCAATCACGCCCTCCACCACAACACACACACAAAAAATCCACACATCTAGTAGAGTACAGTGAATGACTGTAAATACTTCCAGTTCTGAAGACTCCAGCGGCTCAGGATCAGTGCTCTGGGCAGATGGGCTCAGGCTGGAAGTGGGCACCGCTCTGCAGGAAGGAGACCAGGGCTCAGCTCACACTAGTGTTACAGTGCACCCCAGCACCCCACAGTATGCCGTATAGCACCCTATAGTATACAGCACTACACAGTATGTAGTATAGCACCCCACACTATACAGTACCCCACAGTATATTGTAGAGCAGTATAGCAGGCCACAGTATACAGCACCCCACAGTGTAGCACCTCACCGTATACAGCACCCCAAACGATACACGATACAGCCCCCCCACACTATACAGTACAGCAGTATAGCACCTCACACTATACAGTACCCCACAGTATATAGTAGAGCAGTATAGCAGCCCACAGTATACAACACCTCACAGTATAGCACCTCACCGTATACAGCACCCCAAACTATACATGATACAGCCCCCCACACTATACAGTACAGCAGTATAGCACTCCACACTATACAGCACCCACAGTATACAGTATACAGACCCCCACAGTATACAGTACAGCAGTATAGCACTCCACAATATACAGCCCCCCACACTATACAGCCCCCCCACAGTATACAGGCCCCCACAGTATACAGCCCCTTACAGTATACAGCCCCCCACAGTTTACCGCCCCCCACAGTATACAGGCCCCCCCACAGTATACAGGCCCCCACACAGTATACAGCCCCCACAGTATACAGCCCCCCACAGTATACATGCCCCCCCCACAGTATACAGGCCCCCCACAGTATACAGCCCCCCCACAGTATACAGGCCCCCCCACAGTATACAGGCCCCCCAGTATACAGGCCCCCACACAGTATACAGCCCCCTACACAGTATACAGCCCACCACACAGTATACAGGCCCCCCACAAGTTTACAGGCCCCCACAGTATACAGTCCCACACAGTATACAGCCCCCCACAGTATACAGGCCCCCACACAGTATACAGCACCCCACTATACAGTAGTTTACAGTATATTAACATAACAGCCCCTGTCACCTTTTTCAGATGTAATCTTCACACAAAAAAGCTCCACAGTTAACTTCTGCAACACTCCTGGTAGGACCTGTGATGACCTCATAGCCATGTTACCAGTAATATTGCTAGGTTACTGGTCACATGGTGATGATGTCCTCTAAGGTCCTAGATCACAGCTCTAACACATTACGATGCCCGGACTCAGTGCCGGCAGGCATGGCATGGCAGCACCCCCTGTGTAGCTGACAGCCTGACACCCGGGGCAGTGGCTAGCAGGGCTCAAGAGGCAGCTGCCTTGGGCCCTCCAGGAGCAACTGGGCCCGGGGCAGCTGCCCCTTTTGCCCCTTGGTAAAGACGGCCCTGCTGTGGCGGGATTATAAATTGGTGCTTGGGTGGACACTTTGGTCTAACGCTTGGCTGGCTCACTTTGTTACATATTTTTTCTATGATTGTGGCGTATAACGGTGAACCTTAAACCAGAACCCTGGTAAGCCATACCCACTTTTCCGATTATTTGCAGATAATTTCTCCAAACCTCGATGCACCAAATTGCGTCATTATTTTTTGCACAAGTTATATCTGTGTATACTAACATTGCATAATGTGGGTCATTGACTTCACGGGGGAGTGTTGTGGACATGCTCTATGATCCCTTTGTGCATAAAGGGCGGGTGAGGGTTAAGCTGTAAACATTGCCTTATGTGAATGATAGATCCTATGTTATCTATATAAAGGTGTTTACTGTCATTGTAATCCTGCTTGTGATGATAGTGGAATGACTGCTGAAATGTGATATCTACAGAACATGAATTCTTTTAAGTTTAGTGGCCGGGGTCAAAATTGCAAAATGTTGCACTTATTTTTTTACTATAAACAATAAAATGGACAAAGAAAAATAACATCAGCATCAATTCTAAAAGGGGTCATCCACAATTTTTAAAATATTTTTTATTGTCCCTCCTTTTATGTGATTAAGCACTTTAACAGTGATAATGTTGAAAATATTGACACCAGGTCAGAGCTGCGCTCCGCGGTGTTATTACGCTGTGGACAGCTCCTGGATCATGTACTGTATATTTGGCACGTGATTCTAGTCCCGTTATAAACTGTGATGTACGCGGGTTGCGCCTGCGCAGTTAGGCAGCCTCAGGCACTGACTTCTCACTGCAGTAAAAAAGAATAGCGGATTATCCTTTTTTAACATCAAATCTTGACCTAAGCAGCCGATCGTTTCCCCTTGACAGAGCCGTGTAAGTATTTAACTCCAACCAAAGCTTAGACTCAACTTCCATGTCGATGATGTCTTTCCTGCATTTGTGGCTCCGAGATCCGCGGCCGGTTCCCGATGCCTCAAGTATGGCTGATTAACAGCGGAATGAATTATCATTTCCTCTGACTGGCGAGCGGTGAGAATGATGAGGAAATGTGGGGATCTGTATGGACACAACTCGCAGAAAGGGTATGAAATGAAGGCACGCGTCGAGGGCTCGGATGATGCGCTCACCTCTCGTGGTTTGTATTTCAGACCAGCAGGCGGCTTCGCGCCAGTGCTCAATGTTCAGGTCACGACGATTCACATTTTTCTTTAACTGAGAATCTAGAAAAATAGCAAAGGAGAAGAGTCTGTGTAACCAATGAAAGTTAGGGTCCAAACCTTCCTAGCAGGGGTTTAGGGGCGTAAAACTGGTGTTATTTTATAACGTAGCAACTTTTTGTTACATTGTTATGATATAAAAGGGACTCTCGTGCCTTTATATTTTCTTAAAGGGGTTATTCACCGCTGGGGATCTTTTCTACAGATGTCTCAGACCCGCCGTGGTAATCATGCTTACCTGATCCCTGCCATTGGGTTTGCATGTCCTGGTTCTTCCCACGTCAATATCTGGTTTGACTCTATGTCATTTGACTGCTGAAGCCAATGACTTGTCACCACGCGCACTGGGTCATGTGATGCATGGGTGACACGTCACCACTGTGGCCGAAAGACCCAGAACCTGGGCAGCCGGCGGGAGTCGGTACCTAGCTATGGGGACCAGGTAAATATTATTTCTACAGCGAGTCCAGCCATTTTGGGGGGTCTGCAGAAAAGGTCTCTTGGGGTGAAAAACCATTTTTAATTCTCATACTGACCACCACCGATCCCTTATGGCCCTTACTGCTCCCAGGATCCTGCTGATCTCTTCTTCCTAGGGCCTCTGAACCAGGCTCAGACTGGCCCACAGGGATATGGGTGAATCCCCGGTGGGCCCCTGAGCAAGGTGGGCCCCTAGTCTCCCACCCCCTGCACAAGTGGCACATAACACAGTAGACTTTACTGCACTACATACATATATTCAGTGTACAGCTCCTCAACCAGCCTATGTCCATATGAAAAACTTGATATATTATTAAATAAACTCCCCAGTTTATTATAATAGACACGTTCAGAGCTGAGATGACTTCTAGGTCTAGAGGAAAGCCACCAGTGTCCTCTTCTCCTCAGAACCCACCTTCTCAAAGTTGCTGCAGGGACCACCATATTCAATTATCTGGTAGCATCTTGCTGCTGCGTGAGCAGGTAATATTTGAATGTATCCATACGGTGGGCCCCCAAAATAAATTTTTACTGGTGGGACCTAGTCACCCCAGCTCTGGACACACAGGAAATGCCTGGCAGGGGCAGGTCTCCAGTATAGTCAACTATTAAGTGAGTGGGCTTCTCTAGAGGCACCAGGACATGGCGGCTAGCTGAGACCCGGGGAGCATCAGGATGGATCAGTAGAGGTGAGTATGATACTTTGTTTTTGTTTGTTTGTTTTTTCTTTTTTAAGGTTTTCTAAACCAGCCAGACAACCCCTTTAACTGAACGGAGTAGTATAAATTTAAGATGAAAAACATGTATTACCTACCCACCACTCTATGCAAACGCCTCTGGAACTTGGGCTTCATTACCCTCTCTCTATTGATTAGTGGGGGTCCCAATATGTTTGGTTGACGAATCTCTTTAGGTAAAAGTAAAAAAATAAAAATAAGCCCCCACCTGCCACCTTGGTAGAATAACATTTGGTCAGGGGTAGCAAGCAATATAATTTCAACTGTATGGGGAGGGATGTTTATACAGTTAGATTTTTTTTTAAAATATAGAATTAGAGAAAAAAAAAATTTTTTATTTTTTCACGTATTAAATGATTAGACAGTGGCATGCAAGAAATATTAATTGTCCCACTACAATAATAGAGCTGAGCTAAGATGGTAGGGGTGTCTCTGACTACAAGCTGACAACCAGCAGAATTTTCTCTGCAGCAAGCATAAAATAGTGTTCCTGTTATGGGCAGTGGGTGTGGAACCACTGTGGCAACCAACTGGTTTGACTTTGGGCTAGGACATTAGCCTGGCCGTCCCCTGGTATTCACCCTTTAACCCCTATACAGGCATTTGGGACTGCGTCAGGGGAGCCACCAGGCTGCTATCATTTAGAAAACTCCCTGTGTGATTGCCAGATCTAAGGGGTCAGAGACACAGGTGCAAAGCTCTAAGGGTTCAGACAGCACTCATACCCAGGAAACAGGCTGAGGTCAGGGCTGGAAGAGTTTGTGTGAATCTGTAAAACTAGTCCGAGGTCAGGGCAGGGAGAAAAGGGTCAATATGGTAAAAATGGGGGGTCAGAGTCCTAAAACAGGCAAAAGTCGGTACACAGGTAGACAAACTGAAAAGCAGATTTTCTTTGGTCACTAGTAACCTAAAACCTAAAGCGGAGGTTGACATCCACTTCATTGTTGTTCCGCTACATTAAAGGAGCTCAGCTAACCTATTAGGGGTGTGTCTGACTACACATGGGTGTCTGTTTCCAATGACGACCAGCAGAATTTTCACTCCAGCAAGTGTAAAATTTTATCTTTCTTTAGACAAACCCTTGGCCCTCAACAGTAAGCCAATCACTGGGTTTTCCTGCTGGTGGGGTCCCCAGTGGTCAGACGGAACCAAGCAACAAGTATTCAAAATCCCTGCAGCGCCACCACAGGACAAATTTAGCATCACACTCAATTCTTATTGAAGTCAATAGGCTGTCCATGTAAATGAAGGACATATGGGTCCTTCATAAAGAGATGCTGTTTGGAGTGGCCCTAATAATAAAGGGCCCTGAATGGGAGCTTATCCTTTATTCTTTACCTAAAAGGGTAAATAAAAATTAATTTTCTAAGCCCAAAAACACATTTATATGATTAATGGGATTCATATATTACAATATTCTGCTTTCATGTAGACCGGAGGGCAAAATGTGCGGTTTATGGAATCATTATATTATTGACCTCGGTTTTTGGTTTGTTTAAAGGCTTCTGCTGTGTCGTCTCCATTAAATTTCCCTGAAGATGTGCGAGGAGAAATCCAGGCAATGTTACAGGATCAATCCCTTTTCTATTACCTCTTATAGCAGCCAAAGCCTAATGATCATACCTATTGATTTCCTGTTGTGGCCGGCAGCCCTTGCACATTATTTCATCCCTTCAACAGTTAACAGGCTCCTGACTAGCAATATATTTTACTTAACATTTGGGAAGTAGTTGTCACAACCTGACAAAATATTTAATTCAAGGGAAAACAATGCAGGTAAAGAAGAACTGTTCTTAAAGGGCCACATGCCCTCAGTGTCATAAAGTTCAGAATTGTGTGCTGACGCATTTCCTAATATTTCCTTGTAGAGGTCGGAGCCCCCGTTTTCATATACAGGGATTTAGATCCCCTCTATAGACAAAGAGTTGAATGATAAGGTTTTGACCACTAGATGGGGCTGTGGTGCTCACTGTGTACAATTTTATAGCAGTATGCAGTAAGCTGATGAGCTCCCTCTAGTGGTGGCTTCAGGTGGCAAGAGTTTTATTCTTTAACTGTAGAGATTTGATGCTTGGTATAAGAAAAACAGAGCTCCAATCACTATACATACATATAAAGTAATGGATCATCACAGTATGTTGGGTATGAACTATCATGATATTATAAGATGGCATTTTAAAGAGCCTTTGTCAGCATGATTAACCCTATTAAACTAGGCATGCTGCCAAGTAGGTTTGATCATGATGATTAAAATTATACCTTTCAGAGATGTCTGCATTTTTATGTATATGCAAATGAGCATGTTTGAGCACTAAGGTGGCAGACTGAGTCCTTGGAGCACTGCTTTTGCTCCTTGATTGACAGGGCTAGACATCCAGCATGGTAAGGACAGAGCAGCAGATACAATCATGCTTCTCATATCTGTGACTCTTTTGTGTTAAATGAGGAATGAACTAATAACAAGTCTCTTGTGGGAATTGAACTTCAGACTCTTTACATGGAAGGCAAAACACTTACCTCCTGTCACGGGTAGAGTCACGGGAATCAAGATAGAGCGGAGGTGCACCCCCTGAGCTGCCACCCGGTCCCCTGTCCCTGCCTACTTGCACCACCCGCCCTAGGTGATGGAGCGCAACTGGGCGACAGTCCCTAACCTACTAAGTGTAAGCAGAGAGAAAGAGACAGCAGGGAAGAGGACAGCCACTGAGAAGTTACAATAAGCGGACAAGAGGTAGAACAAAAACGGAAGGCGAGGCGGGTCAACTAGCCGAGGTCAGAACAAGGGAAGAGGCAAAGACAAATCCGTAAACAAGCCGAGGTCAAAATCCGAGAGGTAGCGTCAAGGTACAGGGAGCAGGCAGAAGAGGAGAGGCGGATCGAGGTTCAATTCCAGAGGTAGCTTAATAACATTAAAGTACACAGCCTATAGGACGAAAATCACAGGCAACCTGTAGCCAGCAGGCCGCCTGTATTTATAGTGGGGAGTGAGGGTCAGCGTCACATGACCGACAGACAAAGAAGTCGAGCACCGAGTGATCAGCTCGGCGCTCAAGGCAGACCTAGGAGCAGGGAGCCTCCCAGCTAGCAAGGCCGCCCTGGGAACGAGGCCAAACACAGATCCTCGCTCCCGAAGCTAAGCAGCAGGTCTGCGGCTGATGGGAGACCGAGTGCGCCTTCAGCGCCCCGTTACACCTCCAAGCTATAGCCCTACCACATTGAAAATAGTAGTTTTCTATGCTCAGCAAGCTGATCAAACCTTCTAGCACATTTGCACCACAGCTGATGACACCAGCGCTCACAGATCGGAGTAGATGGTGCAGGCACGAAGAGATGGGTGGTATGCGCCTGTGGGAGATTTGAAGCACTGGGATTATGATATTAGGAGCGATGGAAGGTGTAGAGATGATGAGGCTCCGAGAGGATGCGGCTGGGCTTCGATGCCCAAGGGTGCTGCCGCTTGGGCTCTTTTTAGCTAATTTGCATATCGAAATAAATGTCTAGGAGCGATTTATAATGGAAAAAAGTGGTGACAGATTCCCTTTAAAGAGCATGATCAACCCTATTAAACCAGGCATGATGAATGATACCTTTCTTTCGTATGTATGCAAAACACTGGCAGAGATAAAGGTGAGGACAGACTCCCCTTAAAGCCCCTTTTTTGACAGATGGTCAAACTTAGCAAAACTGTATTTATTCTGTAGCAGTCAGAGTGATGCATGCCGTCAAGTCATTCAAGCACACAATGCCACAGCAGTGTATGACTTACAGTAGGTGGCAAAGAGGATGTCATTGGGTTTGACACCAGATCACGTACATCCAGTGAGTTCTTTAGAAGACCTCCTATTATTTCTTATGGCATAACATGTAACCTACTCTCCTCTGTGCAAATGAAAACATTACAACTACACACATTCATTATCATGTAACAGAAAAGTCATGATAATCCATGTTGTATACTGTACTTTTTTTTTACATGCAATACAAACCCTAACCACATGGAGTGCTGTTAAAGGGAAAGAATGTCAATGTTCATATCTGTAAAGAATAAATCAAGGCAACTGGATGTACTGTAGATTTCTTGAAAACGTTTCACTCGTTCTTCCAACGAGCTTTCTCAATTCTGAGTGACTGTACAAGAATTCTCTGGGAATAAATATGTAACTGAATCAACATCTGGTCATTATACCCAGCATGGGGTCAAAGGTCTTGATTCCATTATCCTAATTGGAGTCAGTAGGTGATAAAGACTTCCCAGAAAAAGGTGTCAAGACAGCATTGTATGTGGCAGACAATAGATGTCTAACCCCCTGACTCTATTCAAGCTTGGCTTCTACATTTTTACTTAGGGGGCGGGGTGTTAGACATCTATTGTCTGCCACATACAATGCTGTCTTGACACCTTTTTCTGGGAAGTCTTTATCACCTACTGACTCCAATTAGGACAATGAATCAACACCTTTGACCCAATGCTGGGTATAATTACCAGATGTTGATTCAGTTACATATTTATTCCCAGCATTTGTGTACAGTCACTCAGAATTGAGAAAGCTCATTGGAAGAACAAGTGAAACGTTTTCAAGAAATCCACAGTACGTCCAGTTGCCTTGATTTATTCTTTACAGATATACCATGACCTGGATGAATGAGAACCTTCACAGACATGTCAATGTTCAGCACATAGCACGAAGTACATTGTGTGGGCACATATAGTGTATAATTGTAAGTCTCCATCTAGTAGTAGGAATATTAAGTGCAGTCCTACCAATGGGCACATATTACATCTTCTCTACCTATTTGTCTCAAAGTCCTAATGCCTATTTACACCGTTCCTCAGTGACCAGAAACAATAATATAAAACTGCTGGATCAATAACATGTGAGTGACAGTCCAAAAATAGTAATAATAAAAAAAATAATCAATTTTTAATTTCATGTTTTGCAGGGTTTGACTAATACCTGCTTGATCACTAGTGCTCGTCATGTAAGTACTACAAGATTAATGATGTAGGTGCATTGTTATTTTGCTTGTTAATTAATTAGATTTATTTCTTAATTATAAACTCTCTACCCTTCGGCAGGAGAATGTCGGATCGGTACTCCTGAGTACACTGATGCACCGCTGTATAGGCAAATATTTGTGTCCGTACCAAATCACCAGCTCGTGAAAACTCATTCTGATTAATCTTGCGGGATCTAGATGTTCTTATGTGAATGTCAAATCTGCAGAAGGTATAGTTGTTGTCTAGGGTAATTATTTTCCCGTAGAAACAGCGCCACCCCAGTGCGTAGGCCATGTCTGGTATTGCAACTAAACAGATTATTGAATACAATTTCAATACAGTTAAAAAAATATATTCTGGCCAGTTGTACGCTGAAGAGAGGCACTGTTGTGATATGTTTGGCCATGATAGTCTGTGAGCATAGTGATGTATACAGATGTGTCCTTCCTTAATTTTCCTCTTAGTTTCACATATCATGAGATGTGGGCGTGAGATGACCAGCTTTGAAAAAAAACAAAAACATGGTTTTGTGAAACTCTATTGGGAATTATTTATGTTATATGTGCCTATAGGAAATTATATTCTGGTCAAATGTTCCCTAAAGAGATGCACTTTTGCAGATTCATCCTTCTTTACCTTTCCTCTGATATCCCGAGATGGGAGGCACAAGATTTCCAAATTTTCAAAAACATGATTCTATGATACTCTGTTGAGAGTTGTTTATTCTATAGGTGTCTACAGGTTGTTGCCCAGTGGTTGTGATGTGAATTGCAGCCTATCAAAGGTTTTGCTAGCATGTTGTGATTTTGTATTGAATTTGTATTGTGAGAAATTGGAGATAAAATTTGTGAAAGGGTAAAAAGGTAGATACATCTCAGTGTCATAAGAAGACATGATGTGAAAGGAAACTTGATAAACACTTAGGCTCAGGTAGTATTACAATTTTTCACTATAACAAAGGGCTGGTTCCAAGTGAAAATAGACCCTTGGATGGAATTGGTGCAGTGGGTCACCCATCTATTGCACCCTCAACTTGACAGGTGGAGATCATGCTTACCCATTCGATCTTGGGTCGACTAACCACAGAGGGTCAAGCCTTGCCTGGTACTGATGATAAACACCTCTTGACCTTACACTCTAAGGCTATGTTCTCATGACCATTGGGGGCTCTATTCGGTGCCTAGGATGGTAGAATTACCCAGCACGCTCTCAAGATGATGGACACCGCAGAAGAACCCTGACAACCCCCATTATAAGTCACTGGTATCTATCGGATGCCACTGAGATGTGCGATATTATAGAAATTTGTGACTTCTGTTATGAATGGAAACCATGAGGCCATGATGTGAACAGAGTCCAAGAAAGTAGACAAAGAAAGCTTGTGTCCTATAGGCAATGAGAATCCAAGCTGTGGTTCTGGGATGGTAGTTCCTTTCTTTTAAAATTCTTTCATTGGCAAAATATTAGTGAAATAGGCTGATATTTTTTCTTCTGTAATTAGGACACGGGGTTTCAGTAATATAAAAGTTCTCCTAATTAAGTCAATGGCAAGTGGTCAATCTCCGATAGGTGGTCTGCAGTAAAAGAGGAGGTATCTTGCACGGTTGTGTTGACAATGGAGGCTTGATTAGCTCAGTCGTGAAGAGGCAGATTAGTATTTAACAAAAGGATTGGAATAAAAACATTTGAGAACATTACAAGACAAACATGGCAATTATCCCGGTAATCACACAACGGGCAGACGCGTGGAGGAATCCTACTGCAGAGCTCAGGAAAGTAACCGAAAGAAATTGAAATTCCATATGTTTGCTTCCGGCTAATGTTAGCTATAATCCATACGAAATTAAATATGAGGGGGGAGGAATTGTATCTATCGCCTATAGCTAATTTTCAAACTCATTACATCCAAAAGACGTTGATGCTGATTGACATTGGTGGGTCCTCAACATGGCGTTATCTGGTGGTCTGAAAGGCACTAAAGTTAAATTATTTATATTTACTTATTGTCCTTATGTTTTCACTCAAGGGTTGATATTCATTGGTGCACTTTATTTATTTTTATTTTGTGATACTCTGTTGGGAGTTGTTTATTCTATAGGTACCTACAGGTGGCAGCCCAGTGGTTGTCTTAGGAATTGCGGCCTGTCAAAGCCTGTTGCGATATCGTATTGAAATTGTATAACATTTGCAGACGGTTCAGGGTGGACACAGCTCTATATTGTAAGGTACATCACAGAAGAGATGTAAAAGGAATCTTAAAGAAAGCTCAAAATACATTTGTTTTAGGCTATTTTTTTTCAAGTTGAGATCATTATCTGCCATCTGAGAATATCAAAGTTAAACTCCAGTGGGACGTCCTCCCTCCTCCAAAATCATTAATTAATTCATTGGGGCAATAGGACAAAGGGTTAAATAAGAAGGTGCAAAGAGCCCCTGTTCTACAGCTCCCAGAACCAAAGCTTGGAAAGCAATCTCATCCAACCTAAACTGAGCACACCTAGTGAAGCTCCTCCCAAATATCCTTTCCAGCTTGATGCTTGCCGCAATACTCAGCCCCCAAACTCTGTATCTGGGAGTATAATGTAAGACCAACTTGCACTTAGTCTATCCTTTAATGAGCATCTCAAAGATACACTCTAAAGCTCCACATTCTACCGACGATCTTCTCTGCTACAGGAAGAGCCATAATTTTGCTCCACTGGCAGCGACATAGCTGCCGGAGGTTTATTGGTAGAGGTCACACCTGGGCACTGGTGCCTGCCACAAAGGAGGACTAAAGCATTATAAATGACACATGGTAGGCAAAGGACCTTGCTATAACATTTCCATAGGGATCAATAGCTATAGGTTACATCTTATGCCCATGGGCCCTTTGTATAATGTTAAGGTCACCACTAGTCCCCCACAAGAGAATGAAGACCAAGCATTGTCAATTACCACCCATCTTTGGAACACACTTGGTCTACAGAGAGGTTTGAATGAGTCTTTATGGAAAGATATACTGGGCAGTGTTCCTATTCATTTTAGGCTGCTCAATACCTTCTACCATTGCTTGGACTTGTCTCACCTGTCTTTTTGAGTCTCTCTTTATCCATCAAATTGCTTTGCACCTATTTATGGCTGATGGATTCAACAGAATGCATTGGGTATGAGCAACCGCTACATGAGTTGCATTGGAGAAGTCCACATGGTCATGTGATGGATGCAATGAAACCCATGCCAAAGCTGGAGACCTAATGGGGCTTTCCACCTATAGGGTTCCTTAGCATCTCCTATACACAGGAAATACCGTGTTTGAGTATTGCTGCACTGAGGAGCCTTGCAACTGACTAAGGGGCGGCGCAACAGCCCTCAAACATCACCCTGTTCCTTACATGGCCAGTATGCCCTTGACTGTTGCACATCCTAAGTTGAATTTTTCAGATAGTTTAGGAAATTTGCAAGAGTCCCCAAACCAATGGAATTTAACTTTAAAAAAAAAAAAAAAAAAAAAAGCTCAGTATGATGTCAAGTAATAAAAAATGGCATGCTCATCAACCTGCGTATGTATGACCTTGTTTGTGATATTATACCTTTCAAATATTTTAATTGGTCGGACAACCCTTTTAAGCTTTATAGGAAGTGTAAACAATTTAAATTTAGGTGGAATTGTTAAAAATCACACGACGTACAGGGGAAGCTGCAAGAAAAAAATTTGTTTTCAAATCTAAATATTCCCAACTATTGACCTACCTGATTTTATATACTTTTGCAGTGTTTATTTGTGAATCTTTATTCTTTTTTGATGGTTATTATATGGAATGTTGCCAATAAAGGTTAAGGTTTATTACAGTAATTATTTTTTGCACTACTTTACCTTCCCCCGTGCCATCCATGCCATTATATTTTGAAGGTGTACAAATATACATATTTATAAAATTACAATCTGCTGGCATTTCTGGTTTTAATAATAATGTAGTGACACCTTCTTCAAAAGCAATTTAAAAGGTTAGTGAACACAGTAGCATTTTGCTAACAGGGAAACATGAATAGATATGAACGGGCACAAGTCGATTAATATTTTAATCCTCAGAAAATAAGGTTAAAAGCTTTTCTCTTGCTTAAAGGTTTAAAGTAGAGCATTTTGGGAGTGCTTAGAATTGTATAGAAGTGCATTGCATGCATTATAAAGCTTATATTAAGGTTTAGTTAGACTCCCACAATGTCAGGAAAAACAGGTTGAAATATTAGGAAATGTAGGGATCTGCTTGTTTTTCACAACTTTTGCAAATAAATAAATAAATAAAACGTTCAAAAAAAGTTTTAATTGTGCAGGTGTGTTCACCCTAACAGTTCTGCAAAGTTTCTCCAGTGTCTCACAAAGTCAATATACTGTATTAGTACAACATGAATGCAATTCCTACAGCAACCACTTGTGGACACATATAGCAAAAACATCTCCCAACAGTAGATGGAAAAATCATTATTATATATTTTTTTTTAAAAGCTGATCATTTCAGTGCCACTTCATCTGGAGATACGTCAAGAGGATAGGTAAGGGCGGTCAATGAAAAATCAAAGCTTAATGATACTGGAATAAATATGTGAACAGCAGGTAGCTGCCAGACACCATTGTCAGCCATATTAACTCTGGTCTGGTTGAATTCTTGGTTATCCAGTCATTCAAACAATCTTCTCAACCCTAAAATTGGAAAACAAAAATGAATGCTGGTAAGCGTAGCTCAGAAGTAACATCAGTGTTAGAGGAAGTAGCTAACTTCTCGGTTTCACTAGATATCACTATAAATAGCAAGTAGCTAATCAACGGGGTTGACTTTGGACATCAACCCTAAGCCGTCCATAGGTTCCTGGGTATTAGCTGATATCATGGAAGCCGTGTCCAGTTATACAGTCACCCCTGCAGGGGAAATAAAGCATTACATGGTGAATTAATGGCTGTCGGTGTAACGTATTGATGCATTGGCAGAGAGAGATAGGCTCATAGAGGAGTGTTCTGAGAACGGGTACCCCATGTAAAATGTCCATATCTCCTATCGGTGATAGGCCTTGACAGGACAATCCGGCAAACTAGACCTCAAAAGGGGCAGGGTTTAGACAGAACCTACTCAAAAGTAGGCATCTAGTGGACGTTCTCTGGAGTTGCCATGGTCAGAATGTAGAATTACTTCTGATCATCAATGGAGCCATTTGCTCTGCCAAAGGATAGGCTCATGAAGGAGTGTTCTGAGAAGGGTACCCACTAATATGATATCCGTATGCCCTAATAGGACTATTCTAATCCATGAGGCAACCTCTTGATGGAGCCCATCTTCAAGACAGTGGAGATCCAGCCATATATAAAGTAAAGTGTGATGCACGTGGCAAGAGGTGATAGCAGCAGTCTGTGAAGAAGCCACTGGGAGGATTTGGCTCATCAATGTTCCCTCTGATTTATAAATCACTGGTACAGAGTGTATTATCGCTCACTCCATCACTTCACACATCACGGCCCGCGTCCCCCAACATTATGTGCCATTGTAGCAGGATGCTTAAGAGCGCTCATTACACACATATAATACAAGGACTCAGCCCGGCAATTCAGTGTTATTTCCTTCTGGTTATCCTCAGAAAGAAACCACTAGACTGCAGTGTAACAGGTTATTATCAGAGCCAGACGGAGAGAAGAAATCCAGAGAGGCCATAAGAGACAATGGAAAAGTGTTTTGATCCTTCAGGACCAGTGAACCCCCAAATTAGAATCTGTAAGGTGAAGGATGAAAACACCTTAATTCTAGTCATTACTTCCAGTCTCTGTTGCCATAGATTACATCTTCCATGAATGGACTGGAGATGGTGGTCACTCATCATATTCTTTCAAAGAGGTTTCTTGATAGTAAGACAACCATAAGAGAGAAGGGAATGTCTTGAGACCACCAGCTGTGTGAGCGTAAATCAGATACTACATAATGAATATGTCAATTCAAGGACAGGAGGCAAAGATCTTGAGGCAAGAAAATGAAAACCTAGTGATTCTAATGGCCTCACTAGTCATAGAACAGCCTACCCGTCCATGTTCACAATCCTCCGTCCTCGGTCATCACAATGTCTATCTAGTGTGAAACAGAAGATCGTAGACAGAGAGGTGGGCAAGAGGGGGATGCAGGTGCAGCTTCTCAGTGATAGAGCATGGTTGGAAGCAAGGACATAACTAAGGACTCACAAGCCCCAAGGTTAAAGTTCAGCTTGCCCCCTTCCCCCAGCACAACTTCTCCAACTGCTCTCCATTTGTAAGTGACCCATCAATGCAGCCCTAGCAGCCACAGATTAAAGTGCAGTTACATCTTCTCTGAATGGAGTCGTCCACTTTCCGATTAGGGAGGAGGTCTTCACCTCACATTGTGCTTTTTGTGCAGTCCTATGCATGCACTTGCTCTCTGGTGTCAGCCGGTGTATGAACAGCCATCTTTAATGAACTTGGGCTGTCACGAGCCTCACATTAGTTAGCGGATACCTGCTCTCAGTGGTAATAGAGGTGGAGTATAATCTCCTGTGCAGCCCGGTGGTCTCATCTCTATAGACATGTGCTATAGAAACACTATAACCCTCGCAGCCGCCCCTCTGCATTTTTCTCCACAGCTTTTCTTCCTTGACCATATACTGACCTACTGCTACAAGGGGTTCAAAGGGGTTATCCAAGACTTAACAACCCCTCCACAATGCCTGGACCCCTGGTGCTTACCATTTGTACCTAGTCCATGCTGCCTGTTTCCTTCCCGATCACTTCACAGCCATCTCCGATCAGGGGGTCACGTGACTGCCACAGCCAATGGCCAACCGCAGAGGTGACCTAATACACTTGCGGCAAGTGTTATGTACAGGGGGAGCAGGTCACCGCTGTGGCCGGCTATTGGTCTGAGGTGGTCACATGACCCCCCCCCCCCCCATCAGAGATGCAGGGATGGCTGTGGAACGATTGGGATAGACAACAGTGGTGTGGACCAGGTATGTGGTCCACACAGAGGGTCCAGGCATTAGGGGGGGGGGGGGGTTGGTAAGTTTAGAAAGGGGTCCCCTCTAACATGTTAGCTCTTGGCCACCACCTGCAGGTCATGCCGTAGGACCTCTTTAGTAGACTTATGCAAAAGGGTGTCTAATTCCTAAAACGGTTTGTGTAGGAAGTGCAACATATGGCTTCTTTACTTCAGAAACGGCCCCACCTTTATCCAGAGGTTGTGCAGTTCAGCTCCATCAAAGTGAATGGGGCCGAGCTGCAATACCGCACATGACCTGTGGAATGGTGAGGCGCCGTTTTTTGAAAAAAGTGTAGTATTATGCATGTATACTGAGGCTGGTGGGCATCCTCCGGATCTATGACCCTGTACAGAAATGACCTCTCTGTAGCAGACCAGGGAAAAAGCAAACTGTGCCCTGGAAGCCGAAATGTGAAGATTTCTCCCCAGTTTAATGCAGAAAGACATATTTATTAGTTGGTTTTGATAAGAGAAAACAAAAGGGAAAAACGCAATTCTTCTATTATATCACTAGTAGACGACTAAAAATATCAAGCAAGGTTCAGTGCACAGCAGAAGATGAAATGTGAAGAGCACTGTAATTTATCTGTCAGGGAACGCTCTTCATCTGCGGAGGGGGCTCTGTCTTTTAGTAAAAATGTCAGTACTGTTACTTTGTAACATTCATTCTCTTTATTCCTCCATCTATCTATTGTTGTCTCAGCACCCCACAGCGCCCGCGTATTCCTCTGACCTGCCCGTCCAGATTCCCATAAGGAAGGCCGAGCAAATAAACACTTACATTTATAGCATCATTTATAGGATTTACTAACAATAATGTTATTTCATGCTGATTGCAAAGGAATAAATAGATAGATAGATAGATAGGAGATAGATAGATATGAGGGATATTAGATGATAGATAGATAGATAGATATTAGATGAGAGATATACACAGTGCTGCCCATAATTATTCATACCCCTGGCAAATTTTGACTTAAAGTTACTTTTATTCAACCAGCAAGTAATTTTTTTGACGGGAAATTACATAGGTGTCTCCCAAAAGATAAGACGATGTACAAGAGGCGTTATTGTGGAAAAAAAAAACATTTCTCAGCTTTTATTTACATTTGAGCAAAAAAGTGTCCAGTCCAAAATTATTCATACCCTTCTCAATAATCAATAGAAAAGCCTTTATTGGCTATTACAGCAATCAAACGCTTCCTATAATTGCAGACCAGCTTTTTGCAGGTCTCCACAGGTCTCCATTCATCTTTAGGAATGAGCTCCAAATCTTTCAGGTTGGAGGGTCTTCTTGCCATCACCCTGATCTTTAGCTCCCTCCACAGATAATCAATTGGATTCAAGTCTGGACTCTGGCTGGGCCACTCCAAAACGTTAATATTGTGGTCTGCTAATCATTTCTTCACCACTTTTGCTGTGTGTTTTGGGTCATTGTCACGCTGAAATGTCCACTGGTGCCCAAGGCCAAGTATCTCTGCAGACTGCCTGATGTTGTCGGTGAGAATCCTCATGTATTGCTCTTTTTTCATGGTGCCGTTTACTGTGATTAGGTTTCCTGGTCCATTGGCTGAAAAACACCCCAAAGCATTTGGTTCCCACCACCATGTTTGACAGTGGGGATGGTGTTCTTTGGGTTAAAGGCTTCTCCTTTTTTACGCCAAATGAAGGAAACATCATTGTGACCAAACAATAACATTTTAGTTTCTTCTGACCATAACACAGAAGACCAGAAGTCTTCTTCTTTGTCCAGATGAGCTTTTGCAAAGGCCAAGCGAGCTTTTGTGTGCCTTATCTGGAGAAGTGGCGTCCTCCTTGGTCTGCAGTGTGCAGTGTCCGTTGGATTGTCTGCCTTGAGACATTGCCACCAGCAGAGCCCAGATTCACCAGGATGGCCTTGGTGGTGAGCCTTGGATTCTTTTTCACCTCTCTAACTATCCTCCTGACACAGTGGCGTACACACAATCCATGGGGCCCCGGTGCGAAATTGATCCATGGGCCCCCACCCCCAACCCGCCGCACCTACCCCCACTACCGCCCCTCAGATGATCAGATCAGCCCAGGCCCCAATCTGGCATCAAAGCAAGGCAGATGGCCCCTGGCAGTTGACCCAGGGGGGGGGGGGGGGGTAGGGTTTACAGTCACTGGCACTCGTCTCTGGCAGGAAAAGCCCGCAGCAACAGGGCACACTGAGGCCCTCAGCCCCGCAGGCATCCCCCCTGGCAGATGACTGGGGGGGGGAGGGTTTACAGACTACAGTCACTGGCACTCATTTCTGGCAGGAAAAGACTGCAACAGGGCACACTGAGGCCCCCAGGCATCCCCCCTGGCAGATGACAGGGGGCAGGGGGAGGGTAATTGCAGACTACAGTCACTGCCACTCGTCTCTGGCAGGAAAAGCCCGCAACAGGGCACACTGAGGCCCCCAGCCCCCCAGGCATCCCCCCTGGCAGATGACCGGGGGAGGGTTTACAGTCAGACTCAGTGTGCCCTGTTGCGGGCTTTTCCTGCCAGAGACGAGTGCCAGTGACTGTAAACCCTGCCCCGGTCATCTGCCAGGGGGGGTGCCTGGGGGCCTCAGTGTGCCCTGTTGCGGGCTTTTCCTGCCAGAGACTAGTGGCAGTGACTGTAGTCTGTAATTACCCTCCCCCTGCCCCCGGTCATCTGCCAGGGGTAATGCCTGGGGGGCCTCAGTGTGCGGGCTTTTTCTGCTGCCAGAGACGAGTTGTGCCCCCCCCCGGTCATCTGCCAGGGGTAATGCCTGGGGGGCTGGGGGCCTCAGTGTGCGGGCTTTTCCTGCTGCCAGAGACGAGTTGTGCCCCCCCCCCGGTCATCTGCCAGGGGGTAATGCCTGGGGGGCTGGGGGCCTCAGTGTGCGGGCTTTTCCTGCTGCCAGAGACGAGTTGTGCCCCCCCCCGGTCATCTGCCAGGGGGTAATGCCTGGGGGGCTGGGGGCCTCAGTGTGCACTGTTGCGGGCTGCCAGGGTCCGCTCCTCCTCCTCCCTCCCCCCCTCTTTTACTTACTTACCGTCTGCAGTTCTTCTCATCCTCTTTCAGTCCTTCCGGATCCCGGTCTGACTTTAGGCGCGCGCCGCGCGCGCATGTTCTCGCGAGACCTGCACGGGAGTTCGCACAGGTCTCGCGGGAGTTCACGGGCCCGGCGCCGGCGCTGACGTGAGTGACCGCAGGGAGGAGGGAGGACTGGGAGGAGGAGGAGGGAGGACTGGAGGAGGGAGGAGGAAGAAGGAGGTGGAGGGAGGAGGAAGGAGGAGGAAGGAGGAGGAAGGAGGAGGAAGGAGGGCGGGCCCGGGCCGGGGGGCAACGTATGTGACGGTCCGTCTGAGTCTGAGACACAGCTGCAGCAGGGGCCCCAGGCGTCCGCAACTGCGACCCCTGCGACCCCTATATGTACGCCACTGTCCTGACAGCACAGGTGTCACTTTTGGCTTCTGACCACGTCCTCTGAGATTTTCCACAGTGCACAACATCTTGTATTTTTTGCTCAAATGTAAATAAAAGCTGAGAATTTTATTTATTTTTTCTTTCCACAATAATGACTCTTGTACATCGTCTTATTATCTTGTCTTATTATACTTGCTGGTTGAATAAAAGTAACTTTAAGTAAAAATTTACCAGGGTTATGAATAATTATGGGCAGCACTGTAGATAGATAGATATGTATGAGGGATATTAGATGGCTAGATAAGAGATAGAGTGATAGAAATATATGAAATAGATAAATCATAGATAGATTCATGTGTAAGTTTATAAAGAAAACTAATAATATTTATTATTATTATTTGTACAATACAACTAGAGTCGAGCGAATTTCATATTTTGAAATTCGTTCACGCTTCGTTTGGTGGTAAAAGCAGAATTGCGTTATGGATTCCGTTACCACGGACCATAACGCAATTCTATGACTGAATGCCCTTAGAGGCATTCCGTTATTCATTCCGTCATAATAGAAGTCTATGGGCTGCAAAATGGATCCGTCCCGTTTCCGTTATTCAGGGGATTCCTCTTCTGCATAACGGAAACGGGACGGATTCGTTATGCAGGCCATAGACTTCTATTGTGACAAAATGAATAACGGAATTTCTCTAAAGGCATTAAGTCATAGAATTGCGTTATGGTCCGTGGTAACGGAATCCATAACGCAATTCTGCTTTTACCACCAAACGATGCGTGAACAAATTTCATAACATGAAATTTGCTCATCTCTAGACACAACATATTTTTTTTTTTTTACTTGCAGTACCACACATGACCACAGGATGTGCTGTTAAGAGAAAAACACTTGGTGATCAACCAAGAACACCCTGACCTCCAATCTATTGCCCTCCAGCTACAACAGGGAGCTGTGTTTGGCACAGTTGGACAACCTCAGGTTGGAGATCTCTGACACTATTAAGGCGTGCACACAATGTCATAGAGATATAATTGCTAACAGAGCATATTTTATTGGGCAGGGTATGGCCGCACTTGGAGGCTCTACAGTTCAGTATTACAGCTCAGATGTCTCCTCATGGTGTAAGTCACTACATTCTCCTCTTCTTGGAGACAATATCTCTATGATATGATAATCAGTGGATGATAATGCTATCTTCTTGAGACAGCAGTATGATATGGGCCTATAGTATTCTATAAGGCAGGCATGGCCAACCTGCGGCTCTCCAGCTGTTGTAAAACTACAACTCCCACCATGCCCTGCTGTAGGCTGCTAGCTGTAGGCAGTCTGGGCATGCTGGGATTTGTAGTTTTGCAACAGCTGGAGAGCTTCAGGTTGGCCATCCCTGCTATAAGGGCTATACTAAATCTCCACACAATACAGATCCATAATACAGCCGTGCACATGGGCTCTTAGGACAGGTTAAGTGGGGGTCCTAATGGCTTGAGATGTAACCTTAATGGCAGATGTAACCTAAAATATCAAACATTTCTTCTGTGGGATCTATGAATCTTTGCCCCGACTGTAGATAAGGGGTCAGTGAAGGTGTTGGTGCAGTTTCCGAAGGTGCACCTCCATATGCAGTAGCTGAACAGTATAAATATATATACAGTACAGACCAAAAGTTTGGACACACCTTCTCATTCAAAGAGTTTTCTTTATTTTCATGACTATGAAAATTGTAGATTCACACTGAAGGCATCAAAACTCTGAATTAACACATGTGGAATTATATACATAACAAAAAAGTGTGAAACAACTGAAAATATGTCATATTCTAGGTTCTTCAAAGTAGCCACCTTTTGCTTTGATTACTGCTTTGCACACTCTTGGCATTCTCTTGATGAGCTTCAAGAGGTAGTCACCTGAAATGGTTTTCACTTCACAGGTGTGCCCTGTCAGGTTTAATAAGTGGGATTTCTTGCCTTATAAATGGGGTTGGGACCATCAGTTGCGTTGTGGAGAAGTCAGGTGGATACACAGCTGATAGTCCTACTGAATAGACCGTTAGAATTTGTATTATGGCAAGAAAAAAGCAGCTAAGTAAAGAAAAACGAGTGGCCATCATTACTTTAAGAAATGAAGGTCAGTCAGTCCGAAAAATTGGGAAAACTTTGAAAGTGCCCCCAAGTGCAGTCACAAAAACCATCAAGCGCTACAAAGAAACTGGCTCACATGCGGACCGCCCCAGGAAAGGAAGACCAAGAGTCACCTCTGCTGCGGAGGATAAGTTCATCCGAGTCACCAGCCTCAGAAATCGCAGGTTAACAGCAGCTCAGATTAGAGACCAGGTCAATGCCACACAGAGTTCTAGCAGCAGACACATCTCTAGAACAACTGTTAAGAGGAGACTGTGTGAATCAGGCCTTCATGGTAGAATATCTGCTAGGAAACCACTGCTAAGGACAGGCAACAAGCAGAAGAGACTTGTTTGGGCTAAAGAACACAAGGAATGGACATTAGACCAGTGGAAATCTGTGCTTTGGTCTGATGAGTCCAAATTTGAGATCTTTGGTTCCAACCACCGTGTCTTTGTGCGACGCAGAAAAGGTGAACGGATGGACTCTACATGCCTGGTTCCCACCTGTGAAACATGGAGGAGGAGGTGTGATGGTGTGGGGGTGCTTTGCTGGTGACACTGTTGGGGATTTATTCAAAATTGAAGGACATACTGAACCAGCATGGCTACCACAGCATCTTGCAGCGGCACTGCTATTCCATCCGGTTTGCGTTTAGTTGGACCATCATTTATTTTTCAACAGGACAATGACCCGAAACACACCTCCAGGCTGTGTAAGGGCTATTTGACCATGAAGGAGAGTGATGGGGTGCTGCGCCAGATGACCTGGCCTCCACAGTCACCGGACCTGAACCCAATCAAGATGGTTTGGGGTGAGCTGGACCGGAGAGTGAAGGCAAAAGGGCCAACAAGTGCTAAGCATCTCTGGGAACTCCTTCAAGACTGTTGGAAGACCATTTCAGGTGACTACCTCTTCAAGCTCATCAAGAGAATGCCAAGAGTGTGCAAAGCAGTAATCAAAGCAAAAGTTGGCTACTTTGAAGAACCTAGAACATGACATATTTTCAGTTGTTTCACACTTTTTTGTTATGTATATAATTCCACATGTGTTAATTCATAGTTTTGTTGCCTTCAGTGTGAATCTACAATTTTCATAGTCATGAAAATAAAGAAAACTCTTTGAATGAGAAGGTGTGTTCAAACTTTTGGTCTGTACTGTATATATCCTCAGTCACCCTAAGCCTTGCTGTATATATTGTACTGTGATCCACATAATCCAATGCATGGTGAACCTCATGTTAACGGCACCCATTGATCCCTCCGATCATCCATGGATCTGTGAGACCTGATCTCAGCAGCAAATCCACATCCACATTTTCTTAGATCCTGGAAGTATTTTCCGCATGTATATTCTATGTGGTTGACTCGGAAATGGAAAGGATTAGGGGAATAATCTGCGGAGGCTGAATTGTAATAGCCCAGAATATCTGCAGAATGGGAGCCTTCTAGGTGCGGCGTACCTTCTGCGGACGGCTCTTCTACAAACTTGTATTCGTGATCAATCAGTAACTTGGGAATGCTTGACTGAGGGCCAAAAACGCACACTAGTTTTTGCCCCTTAAAGAAGCTCTTTGGACATTGCCTACTTGGTAGAAGGGTCTCTTCCTTGACAATACATTGATCCCAAAGTGTCCTCCTGTCTGGACTCCCAAAGATCAGCAGTTTTCTGCAGGGAAGCCGGCATTAAGCATTCGGCTTCCCTGCAGCGCCACCACAGGAGAATTGAAGCATTACACAATGTCCATTCAAGCCAATAGGTTGTCTGTGGAATACAGGACAGGACAGGTCCTCCTGAATGAGAGACGCTTCTCGTACTCGCTCTACTCTGGCCAAAAGATGAAGGACCTGAACAGAACACCCCCCCCCCCCCCCCTAGTAACTGAGAATTCCTTAAAGAGTACGGTATATGAACATGGGTTTACTAAATTGGGTAACCTTTTGGAAGCATACTCTTCCTAAGTTACCCATATGTCCACTTGAAATTCCACTTACACAGCGTTTCTGTATCTTGTAGCCTTATCCTGATCTGTCTGGTTCATGAGCAAAATAGGAGAACTGCCTAGAAATCTGAAAACCAGGAGAGAGGGAACAGAATATTACTTCTTAATGTCACCATAGTCTTTGAGATGGCAACACTTCCTGGCTCGGTTGCTTTAGTGTTATCATAGGGATCTAAGTCACCATCAATGGACAGTTACATAGATGACTAACAGCCCTTTGTTCAACACAAGGTTACCAGGAAAGGCACTGCAATGCCGGAGGACGGGATGTCAGTGTCATCATGGGGACCCCAGAGACCTGTAAATACCAGAGGATGCGCACATTGCAACATTGTTTCCATCCAGGCTGTGGTCACAATGAGTCCGTCATGGACGTCACCCAGGGCTCCACTCTCCATGTGTCTCCTAATGACAGTTTTCCTGGAATATTTGATGTGAGAAGTTTGTTGAAATTAATTTGTATTTCAATCCAGTTTCTCATCTTTATTGCACACAGATAATTCAATTCTTAATGTCGAATAGGCCCGAGGGAGGCTCCTGGAATATATTGTACATCCGAGGGTTTCTAAAGCCCGCTCCGCCATGCGAGGATGTGATTTACACAGAAGCACGTCTAATTTACTTACATTGTTCTGAAGAATTGCTTCAGACCCAGAAAATATCATCGGGGGGTAATTGACAGTTATGACTAGATAAGAGACGGAGAAGAACCAGACAGACAGAATATTAACATTACATTGTACTGAGACTAGAAGGACAGATGTAGCAGAGCTGAGGTTGTCCTGTGGTTCCTTTGTTAAATGCAGATAGCTCACACCTATGGAAAACCAAAAAGCAGAACACACCAAATGACAACCTTCAGCTCGGCTGCTTTGAAAGGGTTCTCTGATACTTAGGTAGGTCTTCAATATGGCACCCTATCAATCAGACGCCAGTGCCAAAACTACACAGTGGACAGAACTAGAAGTAGATAGCGCCATCCACTGTGTAGTGGCTATGCCAGGGTACTGCAGCTCAGCTACCATTCTAGTGAATGCCAGCACCACAAATTGCAGAGAGTTCACATCATGATCCGTCAGAAGAACAGAAAAATAAAGGAAAAAATGGATCCTGTAAAAAAAACGGATTCTGTCCATCAGTTATGCACATTTAGCACCCGTTTGATCCATTTCCGCCAGAGAACAGTTTGCATGCAGAACTTATTTTCTGCCTAGAAAAAGGGATCTCTAATGGAAATGGATCAAACAGAAGAATCCGTTTTTTTACAGGATCCTTTTTTTCCAGTTTTTTTTCTGATGGATCAGAAGAACAGAAAAATAACAGTGATGTGAACTCTCCCAAACACAGTGGAGAAAGCCTTCCATCCATTGTATATCTTCTGGTACCCCCGTTGTCCTACACAGCTGATCATTAGGGGTGCTGAGTGTTGAACCCACACAGATCTGATATTGATGACCTTGAGGATAGTCCATTCATACTTAAAAGGGTTCTGCACTTTATTTAAATTGATAGTCTATCCTCTGGATAGATCATCATCTTCTGATCAGCGGGGGTCCGACACCCTGAACCCCCCCCCCCCGATCAGCTGTTTGAGAAGACAGCGACGCTCCAGCAGCGCCTTGGCCTTCTCACTGTTTACCGCCGGCCCAGTGACGTCACGACTAGTATCACTGGCCTGGGCGGGGCTAAGCTCTGTTCACTTGAATGGAGCTTAGCCCCGCCCAGGCCAGTGATACTAGTCGTGACGTCACTGGGCCAGTGGTAAACAGCGAGAAGGCCGCAACGCTGCTGGAGCGTCGCTGTCTTCTCAACCAGATGATCGGCGGGGGTCCCGGGTGTCGGACCCCCGCCGATCAGATGCTGATGATCTATCCAGAGGATAGATCATCAGTTAAAACAAAGTGCAGAAACCCTTTAAATACCGGAGAACCCATTTAGCAAACTAAGCTCTGCCTTTGCCTCGAATTAGGGATGAGCGAATCAACTTTGGATGAAACATCCGAAGTCGATTCGCATAAAACTTTGTTCCAATACTGTACGGAGCAGGACCTCTGTACAGTATTAGAATGTATTCGCTCCGATGAGCCGAAGTTATTGCTTCGCGAAGTCTCGGAAAATAGTTTTTTACTAGGGATGAGCGAACTCGAACTGTATAGTTCGGGTTCGTACCGAATTTTGGGGTGTCCGTGACACGGACCCGAACCCGGACATTTTCGTAAAAGTCCGGGTTCGGGTTCGGTGTTCGTCGCTTTCTTCGCGCTTTTGTGACGCTTTCTTGGCGCTTTTTGAAAGGCTGCAAAGCAGCCAATCAACAAGCGTCATACTACTTGCCCCAAGAGGCCATCACAGCCATGCCTACTATTGGCATGGCTGTGATTGGCCAGAGCACCATGTGACCCAGCCTCTATTTAAGCTGGAGTCACATAGCGCCGCCCGTCACTCTGCTCTGATTAGCGTAGGGAGAGGTTGCGGCTGCGACAGTAGGGCGAGATTAGGCAGATTAACTCCTCCAAAGGACTTGATTAACTGATCGATCTGCAGCTGTGGATCATTGAGCTGCTGATCCTCAATTGCTCACTGTTTTTAGGCTGCACAGACCGTTTGTCAGTCACATTTTTCTGGGGTGATCGGCGGCCATTTTGTGTCTTGTGGTGCGCCAGCACAAGCTGCGACCAAGTGCATTTAACCCTCAATGGTGTGGTTGTTTTTTGGCTAAAGCCTACATCAGGGTGAAGCTGTCACACCAAGTGCATTTAACCAGCAATAGTCTGTTCATTTTTTGGCCATATACAAAATCAGGGGCAAGCTGCGCCTGTCACCAAGTGCATTTAACCCTCAATGGTGTGGTTGTTTTTTGGCTAAAGCCTACATCAGGGTGAAGCTGTCACACCAAGTGCATTTAACCAGCAATAGTCTGTTCATTTTTTGGCCATATACTAAATCAGGGGCAAGCTGCGCCTGTCACCAAGTGCATTTAACCCTCAATGGTGTGGTTGTTTTTTGGCTAAAGCCTACATCAGGGTGAAGCTGTCACACCAAGTGCATTTAACCAGCAATAGTCTGTTTATTTTTTGGCCATATCCCAGTCTAATTCTGTCACTAAATCCATACCGGTCACCCAGCGCCTAAATACTAGGCCTCAAATTTATATCCAGCTAAATCTGTCCCTAGTGCTGTAGCTGGGCGAGTTATTTAGTGTCCGTTCAAGCACATTTCTTGTTCTGGGTTGAAATACAATTCCCAATTTAGCAATTTCATAATTTAGTGGTTTCTGCTATATCAGAGCTATTTGAAATCTATCCCTAAAAGGGTATATAATATTCAAGGTGCACATTGGGTCATTCAGAATAACTTCACACACACCCGCTACTGTGTATTTCCAAGTCTAATTCTGGCACTAAACCCATACCTGTCACCCAGCGCCTAAATACTAGGCCTCAAATTTATATCCCGCTAAATCTGTCCTTAGTGCTGTAGCTGGGCGAGTTATTTAGTGTCCGTTCAAGCACATTTCTTGTTCTGGGTTGAAATACAATTCCCAATTTAGCAATTTCATAATTTAGTGGTTTCTGCTATATCAGAGCTATTTGAAATCTATCCCTAAAAGGGTATATAATATTCAAGGTGCACATTGGGTCATTCAGAATAACTTCACACACACCCGCTACTGTGTATTTCCAAGTCTAATTCTGGCACTAAACCCATACCTGTCACCCAGCGCCTAAATACTAGGCCTCAAATTTATATCCCGCTAAATCTGTCCTTAGTGCTGTAGCTGGGCGAGTTATTTAGTGTCCGTTCAAGCACATTTCTTGTTCTGGGTTGAAATACAATTCCCAATTTAGCAATTTCATAATTTAGTGGTTTCTGCTATATCAGAGCTATTTGAAATCTATCCCTAAAAGGGTATATAATATTCAAGGTGCACATTGGGTCATTCAGAATAACTTCACACACACCCGCTACTGTGTATTTCCAAGTCTAATTCTGGCACTAAACCCATACCTGTCACCCAGCGCCTAAATACTAGGCCTCAAATTTATATCCCGCTAAATCTGTCCTTAGTGCTGTAGCTGGGCGAGTTATTTAGTGTCCGTTCAAGCACATTTCTTGTTCTGGGTTGAAATACAATTCCCAATTTAGCAATTTCATAATTTAGTGGTTTCTGCTATATCAGAGCTATTTGAAATCTATCCCTAAAAGGGTATATAATATTCAAGGTGCACATTGGGTCATTCAGAATAACTTCACACACACCCGCTACTGTGTATTTCCAAGTCTAATTCTGGCACTAAACCCATACCTGTCACCCAGCGCCTAAATACTAGGCCTCAAATTTATATCCCGCTAAATCTGTCCTTAGTGCTGTAGCTGGGCGAGTTATTTAGTGTCCGTTCAAGCACATTTCTTGTTCTGGGTTGAAATACAATTCCCAATTTAGCAATTTCATAATTTAGTGGTTTCTGCTATATCAGAGCTATTTGAAATCTATCCCTAAAAGGGTATATAATATTCAAGGTGCACATTGGGTCATTCAGAATAACTTCACACACACCCGCTACTGTGTATTTCCAAGTCTAATTCTGGCACTAAACCCATACCTGTCACCCAGCGCCTAAATACTAGGCCTCAAATTTATATCCCGCTAAATCTGTCCTTAGTGCTGTAGCTGGGCGAGTTATTTAGTGTCCGTTCAAGCACATTTCTTGTTCTGGGTTGAAATACAATTCCCAATTTAGCAATTTCATAATTTAGTGGTTTCTGCTATATCAGAGCTATTTGAAATCTATCCCTAAAAGGGTATATAATATTCAAGGTGCACATAGGGTCATTCAGAATAACTTCACACACACGCTTCTGTGCATTTCCAAGTCTAATTCTGTCACTAAATCCATACCGGTCACCCAGCGCCTAAATACTAGGCCTCAAATTTATATCCAGCTAAATCTGTCCCTAGTGCTGTAGCTGGGCGAGTTATTTAGTGTCCGTTCAAGCACATTTCTTGTTCTGGGTTGAAATACAATTCCCAATTTAGCAATTTCATAATTTAGTGGTTTCTGCTATATCAGAGCTATTTGAAATCTATCCCTAAAAGGGTTTATAATATTCAAGGTGCACATAGGGTCATTCAGAATAACTTCACACACCCGCTACTGTGCATTTCCAAATCTAATTCTGTCACTAAACCCATACCTGTCACCCAGCGCCTAAATACTAGGCCTCAAATTTATATCCCGCTAAATCTCTCGTTACCGCTGTCCTGTTGTGGCTGGGAAAGTTATTTAGTGTCCGTCAAAGCACATTTTTTGTTCTGGGTTGAAATACAATTCCCAATTTAGCAATTTCATAATTTAGTGGTTTCTGCTATATCAGAGCTATTTGAAATCTATCCCTAAAAGGGTAGATCATATTAAAGGTGCACATTGGGTCATTCAGAATAACTTCACACACACGCTTCTGTGCATTTCCAAGTCTAATTCTGTCACTAAATCCATACCGGTCACCCAGCGCCTAAATACTAGGCCTCAAATTTATATCCCGCTGAATTTGAATACAATACATTGGGCCAAATAATATATTTGTTGTTGTGGTGAACCATAACAATGAGAAAAACATCTAGTAAGGGACGCGGACGTGGACATGGTCGTGGTGGTGTTAGTGGACCCTCTGGTGCTGGGAGAGGACGTGGCCGTTCTGCCACATCCACACGTCCTAGTGTACCAACTACCTCAGGTCCCAGTAGCCGCCAGAATTTACAGCGATATATGGTGGGGCCCAATGCCGTTCTAAGGATGGTAAGGCCTGAGCAGGTACAGGCATTAGTCAATTGGGTGGCCGACAGTGGATCCAGCACGTTCACATTATCTCCCACCCAGTCTTCTGCAGAAAGCGCACAGATGGCGCCTGAAAACCAACCCCATCAGTCTGTCACATCACCCCCATGCATACCAGGGAAACTGTCTCAGCCTCAAGTTATGCAGCAGTCTCTTATGCTGTTTGAAGACTCCGCTGGCAGGGTTTCCCAAGGGCATCCACCTAGCCCTTCCCCAGCGGTGAAAGACATAGAATGCACTGACGCACAACCACTTATGTTTCCTGATGATGAGGACATGGGAATACCACCTCAGCATGTCTCTGATGATGACGAAACACAGGTGCCAACTGCTGCGTCTTTCTGCAGTGTGCAGACTGAACAGGAGGTCAGGGATCAAGACTGGGTGGAAGACGATGCAGGGGACGATGAGGTCCTAGACCCCACATGGAATGAAGGTCGTGCCACTGACTTTCACAGTTCGGAGGAAGAGGCAGTGGTGAGACCGAGCCAACAGCGTAGCAAAAGAGGGAGCAGTGGGCAAAAGCAGAACACCCGCCGCCAAGAGACTCCGCCTGCTACTGACCGCCGCCATCTGGGACCGAGCACCCCAAAGGCAGCTTCAAGGAGTTCCCTGGCATGGCACTTCTTCAAACAATGTGCTGACGACAAGACCCGAGTGGTTTGCACGCTGTGCCATCAGAGCCTGAAGCGAGGCATTAACGTTCTGAACCTGAGCACAACCTGCATGACCAGGCACCTGCATGCAAAGCATGAACTGCAGTGGAGTAAACACCTTAAAACCAAGGAAGTCACTCAGGCTCCCCCTGCTACCTCTTCTGCTGCTGCCGCCTCGGCCTATTCTGCTGCTGCCGCCTCGGCCTCTTCCTCCGCCTCTGGAGGAACGTTGGCACCTGCCGCCCAGCAAACAGGGGATGTACCACCAACACCACCACCACCACCTCCGTCACCAAGCGTCTGAACCATGTCACACGCCAGCGTTCAGCTCTCCATCTCACAAACATTTGATAGAAAGCGTAAATTCCCACCTAGCCACCCTCGATCCCTGGCCCTGAATGCCAGCATTTCTAAACTACTGGCCTATGAAATGCTGTCATTTAGGCTGGTGGACACAGACAGCTTCAAACAGCTCATGTCGCTTGCTGTCCCACAGTATGTTGTTCCCAGCCGGCACTACTTCTCCAAGAGAGCCGTGCCTTCCCTGCACAACCAAGTATCCGATAAAATCAAGTGTGCACTGCGCAACGCCATCTGTGGCAAGGTCCACCTAACCACAGATACGTGGACCAGTAAGCACGGCCAGGGACGCTATATCTCCCTAACTGCACACTGGGTAAATGTAGTGGCAGCTGGGCCCCAGGCGGAGAGCTGTTTGGCGCACGTCCTTCCGCCGCCAAGGATTGCAGGGCAACATTCTTTGCCTCCTGTTGCCACCTCCTCCTTCTCGGCTTCCTCCTCCTCTTCTTCCACCTGCTCATCCAGTCAGCCACACACCTTCACCACCAACTTCAGCACAGCCCGGGGTAAACGTCAGCAGGCCATTCTGAAACTCATATGTTTGGGGGACAGGCCCCACACCGCACAGGAGTTGTGGCGGGGTATAGAACAACAGACCGACGAGTGGTTGCTGCCGGTGAGCCTCAAGCCCGGCCTGGTGGTGTGTGATAATGGGCGAAATCTCGTTGCAGCTCTGGGACTAGCCAATTTGACGCACATCCCTTGCTTGGCGCATGTGCTGAATTTGGTGGTGCAGAAGTTCATTCACAACTACCCCGACATGTCAGAGCTGCTGCATAAAGTGCGGGCCGTCTGTTCGCGCTTCCGGCGTTCACATCCTGCTGCTGCTCGCCTGTCTGCGCTACAGCGTAACTTCGGCCTTCCCGCTCACCGCCTCATATGCGACGTGCCCACCAGGTGGAACTCCACCTTGCACATGCTGGACAGACTGTGCGAGCAGCAGCAGGCCATAGTGGAGTTTCAGCTGCAGCACGCACGGGTCAGTCGCACTACAGAACAGCACCACTTCACCACCAATGACTGGGCCTCCATGCGAGACCTGTGTGCCCTGTTGCGCTGTTTCGAGTACTCCACCAACATGGCCAGTGGCGATGACACCGTTATCAGCGTTACAATACCACTTCTATGTCTCCTTGAGAAAACACTTAGGGCGATGATGGAAGAGGAGGTGGCCCAGGAGGAGGAGGAGGAGGAGGAAGAGGGGTCATTTTTAGCACTTTCAGGCCAGTCTCTTCGAAGTGACTCAGAGGGAGGTTTTTGGCAACAGCAGAGGCCAGGTACAAATGTGGCCAGCCAGGGCCCACTACTGGAGGACGAGGAGGACGAGGATGAGGAGGAGGTGGAGGAGGATGAGGATGAAGCATGGTCACAGCGGGGTGGCACCCAACGCAGCTCGGGTCCATCACTGGTGCGTGGCTGGGGGGAAAGGCAGGACGATGACGATACGCCTCCCACAGAGGACAGCTTGTCCTTATCCCTGGGCAGCCTGGCACACATGAGCGACTACATGCTGCAGTGCCTGCGCAACGACAGCAGAGTTGCCCACATTTTAACCTGTGCGGACTACTGGGTTGCCACCCTGCTGGATCCACGCTACAAAGACAATGTGCCCACCTTACTTCCTGCACTGGAGCGTGATAGGAAGATGCGCGAGTACAAGCGCACGTTGGTAGACGCGCTACTGAGAGCATTCCCAAATGTCACAGGGGAACAAGTGGAAGCCCAAGGCCAAGGCAGAGGAGGAGCAAGAGGTCGCCAAGGCAGCTGTGTCACGGCCAGCTCCTCTGAGGGCAGGGTTAGCATGGCAGAGATGTGGAAAACTTTTGTCAACACGCCACAGCTAACTGCACCACCACCTGATACGCAACGTGTTAGCAGGAGGCAACATTTCACTAACATGGTGGAACAGTACGTGTGCACACCCCTCCACGTACTGACTGATGGTTCGGCCCCATTCAACTTCTGGGTCTCTAAATTGTCCACGTGGCCAGAGCTAGCCTTTTATGCCTTGGAGGTGCTGGCCTGCCCGGCAGCCAGCGTTTTGTCTGAACGTGTATTCAGCACGGCAGGGGGCGTCATTACAGACAAACGCAGCCGCCTGTCTACAGCCAATGTGGACAAGCTGACGTTCATAAAAATGAACCAGGCATGGATCCCACAGGACCTGTCCGTCCCTTGTCCAGATTAGACATTAACTACCTCCCCATAACCATATATTATTGGACTCCAGGGCACTTCCTCATTCAATCCTATTTTTATTTTCATTTTACCATTATATTGCGAGGCTACCCAAAGTTGAATGAACCTCTCCTCTGCCTGTGTGCTAGGCCTAAATATATGCCAATGGACTGTTGCAGTGGTGGCTGACATGAAGCCTGATTCTCTGCTATGACATGCAGACTAATTCTCTGCTGACATGAAGCCAGATTGTCTGTTACGGGACCTCTCTCCTCTGCCTGGGTGCTGGGCCTAAATTTATGACAATGGACTGTTGCAGTGGTGGCTGACGTGAAGCCTCATTCTCTGCTATGACATGCAGACTGATTCTCTGCTGACATGAAGCCAGATTGTCTGTTACGGGACCTCTCTCCTCTGCCTGTGTGCTAGGCCTAAATATATGCCAATGGACTGTTGCAGTGGTGGCTGACGTGAAGCCTGATTCTCTGCTATGACATGCAGACTGATTCTCTGCTGACATGAAGCCAGATCCTCTGTTACGGGACCTCTCTCCTCTGCCTGTGTGTGTGCTGGGCCTAAATATATGCCAATGGACTGTTGCAGTGGTGGCTGACGTGAAGCCTCATTCTCTGCTATGACATGCAGACTGATTCTCTGCTGACATGAAGCCAGATTGTCTGTTACGGGACCTCTCTCCTCTGCCTGGGTGCTGGGCCTAAATTTATGACAATGGACTGTTGCAGTGGTGGCTGACGTGAAGCCTCATTCTCTGCTATGACATGCAGACTGATTCTCTGCTGACATGAAGCCAGATTGTCTGTTACGGGACCTCTCTCCTCTGCCTGTGTGCTAGGCCTAAATATATGCCAATGGACTGTTGCAGTGGTGGCTGACGTGAAGCCTGATTCTCTGCTATGACATGCAGACTGATTCTCTGCTGACATGAAGCCAGATCCTCTGTTACGGGACCTCTCTCCTCTGCCTGTGTGTGTGCTGGGCCTAAATATATGCCAATGGACTGTTGCAGTGGTGGCTGACGTGAAGCCTCATTCTCTGCTATGACATGCAGACTGATTCTCTGCTGACATGAAGCCAGATTCTCTGTTACGGGACCTCTCTCCTCTGCCTGTGTGTGTGCTGGGCCTAAATATATGCCAATGGACTGTTGCAGTGGTGGCTGACGTGAAGCCTCATTCTCTGCTATGACATGCAGACTAATTCTCTGCTGACATGAAGACAGATTCTCTGTTACGGGACCTCCCTCCTCTGCCTGGGTGCTGGGCCTAAATATATGCCAATGGACTGTTGCAGTGGTGGCTGACGTGAAGCCTCATTCTCTGCTATGACATGCAGACTAATTCTCTGCTGACATGAAGACAGATTCTCTGTTACGGGACCTCTCTCCTCTGCCTGGGTGCCGGGGCCTAAATATCTGAGAATGGACTGTTCCAGTGGTGGGTGACGGGAAGCCAGATTCTCTGCTATGGAACCTCTCTCCAATTGATTTTGGTTAATTTTTATTTATTTAATTTTTAATTTAATTCATTTCCCTATCCACATTTGTTTGCAGGGGATTTACCTACATGTTGCTGCCTTTTGCAGCCCTCTAGCTCTTTCCTGGGCTGTTTTACAGCCTTTTTAGTGCCGAAAAGTTCGGGTCCCCATTGACTTCAATGGGGTTCGGGTTCGGGACGAAGTTCGGATCGGGTTCGGATCCCGAACCCGAACATTTCCGGGATGTTCGGCCGAACTTCTCGAACCCGAACATCCAGGTGTTCGCTCAACTCTATTTTTTACAGAACAAATTAATTTATGAAGTTATTGTGCGAAGTCTCGTGAGACCTCATGAAGCAATAACTTCGTCTCATCGGAGCCAATACATTCTAATACTGTACGGCGCTCCTGCTCCGTACAGTATTAGAGCAAATTTTTATGCGAATTGACTTCGGATGTTTCATTCGAAGTCGATTCGCTCATCCCTACCTGGAATATACAATGCAGTGTATATAATATAAATAGCATTTTGCAGTTTATACCTAAGAAGAATTAACAACTGAAAATTAAATTGCAAGTCCACCTTTTAGAGTCCCGTTGATTTTAGGTCCAGCATACAGACAGTGCTGATGACTTTTTCATATATGTCAAATTTTACGATACAGAACTCCAAACTCTCTGCATAGACCCTGCACCACTAGGGGGAACTTAGGAGCATCCTGCATATAATTTATACACTGAACAGTCTACAGTATTCTCCTTAGCTCCCCCCGGTGGTGGCAGCAGTCAGTCAGTCAGTGGACATAGCCTCAAGAACGTTATGTACAGGTAAAACCTTCTATTCCATGAACTGATAAAACATGAATATTGTCATAACCCCGAAATGGCCCTCTTTATTGTAAAGGAAAGCTTGAAGGTGGACCAGTCACTAGTGTTAAGCGAACCCGACCCGAACCCGAACTTTGCTGGAAAAGCTCTGGTTTGAGTTCGGTGTTTGGGCATTTAATAAAGCTTGTTGAAAGGCTGCAGAGCAGCCAATCAACAAACTTTTAAGCTGTGGGCACTTAAAAGCCATCACAGCCATGCCTACTAATGGCATGGCTGTGATTGGCCGGTGCATCATGTGACCCAGGCTCTATATAAGCTGAATCACGTTTAGCACCGCCCATAAGCTCTGAGTAGTGCAGGGACAGGAAGCAGGCGGCTGAAGTGAGGGACAGTGTTAATGTGATTTTTTGTGGGTGCAATACACCATCTCTGCACCCCTGACACAGAAAGATAATCATAAATCTGGCTGTTAATTCTGTGGGTGACCTACAGCGATTTTTTTGTGGGTGCAACGCAACATTGTACTTTGTACCACTGACACAGAAATATAATAGTTAATCCGTCTGTTAGTTAGGTGCACGTCATATACCCATTTATTGCGTGAAGTACACCTGCACTGCATACGTGACAGGGACATTGATATAGTTAACAGTGATGAGCGTCAGGGGCAATATTCAAATTCGCGATATTTCAGGAATACTTGGGCGAATATTTATCATATATTCGCGAAATCAAGAATTTGTGATCTCCAATCATTATTTTCTTGATTGCAAAATCGGCAAACCGAAAATTCACAATAAAAATTTGCGATATGAAAATTTGTGATCAAAACTTCTCCTAAAGTCAAAGATATTGCAGCCTTCTCATTGGCCCACAAGCAAGAAGCAGTGAGGGATCATGGGTGCTGATGAAAAAAAATGTAGAATATTCGCGATTACGAAGATATTGTACTACATTCTAGATATTTGCGATAAAAATTTGCGATTAGAATGTTCGCGATCAACACTAATAGTTAATCCGTCTTTTAGTTAGGTGCACGTCATATACCCATTTATTGTGTGAGATACACCTGCACTGCATACGTGACAGGGACATTGATATAGTTAATTCGTCTGTTAGTTCGGCCGGTGACCTCAAAGAATGAGGAGAGCATCAAATAAGGGACGTGGCCCGGGTCGTGGTGCTGCTGGTGTTGGTGGAGCTCCTGTTGCAGGGAGAGGTCGTGGTCGATCTGTGCCAGCTACACGCCCAAGTGAAACCCCTTCCTCAGGTGCACGTAGACGACAGAACGTTCAGCGTTATTTTGTAGGCCCGAATACCGGTGTACGAATGGTGAGGCCAGAACCCGTACAGGCGATAGTAAATTGGGTTACTGACAGTGTCTCCAGTTCCTTCACATTGTCTCCCACCCAGTCCCCTGCTGAAAGCTCAGAGTTGGCACCTGCAGCCGATGGGCATCAGTCTTTCACCTCACCCCCTTGCAAATCAGCCAAGCAGTCTGAGCCCCAAGTCATGCAACAGTCTCCTATGCTTTTTGATGACTCTGCTAGCAGGGTTTCCCAGGGCCATCCACCTATCCCTGCCCCAGAAGTGGAAGAGATTGAGTGCACCGATGCCCAACCACTTATGTTTCAGGATGAGGACATTGGAAGACCACCGCAGCACGTCTCGGATGATGACGAAACACATGTGCCAACTGCTGCGGCTTTCTGCAGTGTGTAGACCGGCAAGGAGGGCAGGGATGAAGACTGGGTGCAAGATGATGTGGAGGACGATGAGGTCCTCGAACCCACATGGAATCAAGGTCATGCGAGTGACGTGTGCAGTTCAGAGGAAGAGGTGGTGGTCACACAGCGCCAGCCACACAACAAAAGAGGGAGCAGGGTGCAAAAGCAGAGTGGCCGTCCCCTAGCCAGTATGCCTGCTACTGCCCACTGCAGCAAGGGACCGAGCACACCAAAGCCAGCTCCAAGGAGTTCCCTGGCGTGGCAGTTCTTCAGACAATGTGCTGATGACAAGACGCGAGTGGTTTGCACGCTGTGCAATCAGAGCCTGAAGCGAGGCATAAACGTTCTTAACCTGAGCACAACCTGCATGACCAGGCATCTAAGTGAAAAGCACGAGCTCCAGTGGAGTAAACACCTCAAAAACCACAAAAAATCTCAGGCTCCTCCTGGTCCCTCTTCTGCTGTAGTCTCGGACTCTTCCTGCCACCACGTCCGTAACCGTCACCAGGCATCTCCACAATGTTTTGGGGTCATCCCAAATTTATAAAAAAAAAAATAAAATAAATAAAAACTACAAAAATAGGGTTGGCTACCTCTTCCATCACCGCTTCTGCCTACACCACCACGTCCACCGCCTCCTCAACCTCCTACTCCACTCCTAGTTCAAGATCATTATTTTTTACATTTTTTTTTAATTCTATGTTATTTGAATTCATTTCCCTATCCACATTTGTTTGCAGGGCAATTGTCCTGCTCTTACCCCCATTTTGCTTCCTTTTGCAGCCCTCTAGCCCTTTCTATGACTTTTTTAGAGCCATTTTAGTGCCCCAATGTTTGTGTCACCATTGACTTCAATGGGGTTCGGAGTCAATTTCTGATAAAGTTCGGGTCCCGAACGCGAACTTTGCGCCAAAGTTCGTCCGAACCCGGCGAACCCGAACTTCCAGGTGTTCACTCAGCCCTACCAGTCACCATTATAATTATAGTGTGGTGTCCAGGTTCTCTAAACAGTGTTAAGGGCCACCTCTTATCATGTTATAGATTGCTCTATAAGGGACACCAAAGCCCTGAAATCCAGCGCTGCTGAATGCAATGCAAAATCTGTATCAATACCCCCGATTTACCATGTGTCATTGATTGTACAGGTGTCCTCTTACTGAATGTGGCAGATGAGGCTGCAGCCTGGGTGTAACTAATATCTATACACTCTCTATAGCTAAACCCCTGTTGAAATCTTGCTTCCTCTTCTAGGCCCCTGTTAAGATATTTCCTATGAATTTCACCCCTGCTGAAATCTTTCCTATGAGCTACGCCCCTGCTGAAATCTTTCCTCTGAGCTACGCCCCTGCTGAAATCTTTCCTCTGAGCTACGCCCCTGCAGAATCTTTCCTCTGAGCTACTCCCCTGCAGAATCTTTCCTATGAGCTACGCCCCTGCGTAATCTTTCCTATGAGCTATGCCCCTGCGGAATCTTTCCTATGAGCTACGCCCCTGCTTAAATCTTTCTTATGAGCTATGCCCCTGCGGAATCTTTCCTATGAGCTACGCCCCTGCTTAAATCTTTCTTATGAGCTACGCCCCTGCTGAAATCTTTCCTATGAGCTACGCCCCTGCTGAAATATTTCCTATGAGATACGCCCCTGCTGAAACCTTTCCTCTGAGCTATGCCCCTGCGGAATCTTTCCTATGAGCTACGCCCCTGCTTAAATCTTTCTTATGAGCTACGCCCCTGCTGAAATCTTTCCTATGAGCTACGCCCCTGCTGAAATCTTTCCTATGAGATACGCCCCTGCTGAAACCTTTCCTCTGAGCTACACCCCTGCGGAATCTTTCCTATGAGCTACGCCCCTGCTGAAATCTTTCCTATGAGCTACGCCCCTGCGGAATCTTTCCTATGAGCTACGCCCCTGTGGAATATTTCCTATGAGCTGCGGAATATTTCCTATGAGCTACGCCCCTAATGAAATCTTTCCTATGAGCTACGCCCCTGCTAAAATCTTTCCTAGGAGCTACGCCCCTGCAGAATCTTTCCTATGAGCTACGCCCCTGCTGAAATCTTTCCTATGAGCTACACCCCTGCGGATTATTTCCTATGAGCTACGCCCCTGCTGAAATCTTTCCTATGAGCTACGCTCCTGCTGAAATATTTTCTATGAGCTATTCTCCTGCTGATATCTTTTCAAAGAGCTACTCTCCTGCTGAAATATTTATGAGTTACGCCACTGCTGATATTTTTCCTAAGAGCTACGCTCCTGCTGAAATTTTTCTGTGAGCTATACCAATGCTGAAATATTTTTTATGAGTTACGCCCTTGCCTAAATCTTTCCTATGAGCTACTATCTCAATCACGTCTTTCCTTGTAGGTGCACTTCTGCTGAAGTCTCTCCTATGTGCTGCGGGGTACTGATTCCTTTTCTATGAACTATATCCCAGCAGAAATATTTCCGGCAGAACTTTTGGGAAATGTTTCCCTATGAGCTTCATTCCAGATGAAATCTTCTAGATAGCTACACTTCTGTTGAAGCATGTCCTATGAGCGACGCCCTAGAGAAATCTTTCCTTTAAGCTATATCCCTGTTGAAATCGCTCCTATATGCGACACCCCCTGCTAAAATGTTTCCTATGTGCGACACTCCTGCTGATAACTTTCCTATGAGCTTTTTCTCCAAATGAAAATGTAACAAGAGGTCACCTTTAACTGGTAGCCATCATGTGAAGTGACGATCCCCTCAGATAACATGCAGCACAACAGCTCACCATATAGTGCACAGCTCTGCTGACATTAGCAGGTGCGGATCCTGGAAGATTAATCCTCGAATATGTATGTAATATGTCACTGCAGTAAATATTAATGACTCCTCTCCTGCATAGGAGCTGAGCTTAGGAAAAATTCAGTGTGATTTCCATTGGGGTGGTCGAACACCTCGTTTTCCAAGGCCATAGGCATAATATTAGTCGACATGCATCATTGTGCTAGCTATGATGAGCGTCTACAGCACCGTTATCACGAGACCAGCATTAACAATAGAGTCCATAGAACTGAGGAGGACATGCTTCCTCCTGGGACCATAGGACCTATCAGGACTCTGATTTATTTGGAAAGGTGGTGGCACTTTTCAGCAATTCTACAAATAATCCAACTCTACTGAACGCAGAACTGCTTCAAGTTGTAAATGAATGGCACACCCAGGTGACAACCGAGCGTCAGAGCCTGAGAAGCGATCAAGGTAAGAATTAGTCCATCATCTGTGATGGATGAGGAGGTGGAAGGTAGATGAAGACATGACAGTGAAAATGTCAGTGCCTTCGAGATGGGAAATGTCAGCTCCCCGGCATGACTGTGTGCAACGGTGCCCTTTAAATACAGGCAGTATTTTAGTATATGATGTTTAGTCGCTGAGACTTAATGCAAAAACGGAACTTGAGGATGCCTCTTGCTGCATGTTATATATGGCATGGACTTGTCCTTCTTTCGGACTCCCCAGGGAATATGGGGACACTTGAAGCCCCTTCACAATTTGTGTAATGGGCCCCCAATTTATATATGGAATTTATAGCACTAGGGTCTTCTTATGTGTCAACTGGATCATTCAGCCCTCAGGTACTAGATCATGAAGGTTTCTGCAACCCTATCTACCACCTAAAGCTATGACCCGTGTTGAATTAAGGCAGCTGGTCACCCTGGCAAAATTGCACAAGTAGAAGTGTTGGTGGCGTCAGGCTAGGGGAATCAGAGGATCCTCCAGTGGGTTGAGGCCCTGACACAATGATGGGCTCATGTGGTGTTAACTTTGGAGGCAATCACTTGCCACTGGGGTTTATTTTTTATGAGATGGTTCAGTAATGACCTAAATGACTAGAGATGAGTGAATTGATTCTTAAGAATTAAAATTCAAATATCCAAATAAAAGAAATAAAAAAAATTTGAATTCATTAGAACCAAAATTTATTGAGACTTCATTCTGATCATTTTTGATGACAGAGATGAGAGACCGATCAGCATGAAGTCCTGGGCACCAAGGAGAAGAAGATGGTGGTTGGGATCTAACGCCACATCTTAAAGTTCTAGCTCTTTTTGTGTCAAGGTGGGGATGGAGGGACTTTTTGTCTTTCTACTGGGGTTGAATTTAACTACAATCTGTTCAAAGGAGGTGACTTGTTTGTAAAAACCCTTGCATTTTTAGGCAACAGTAAGGCCCCTTTCACACGGGCGAGTATTCCGCGCAGATGCGATGCGTGAGGTGAATGCATTGCACCCGAACTGAATACCGACCCATTCATTTCTATGGGGCTGTGCATCACTTGTGCGTTGCGTGAAAATCGCAGCATGCTCCTCTTTGTGCGTTTTTCACGCAACGCAGGCCCCATAGAAATGAATGGGGTTGCATGAAAATCGCAAGCAAGTGCGGATGTGGTACGATTTTCACGCACGGTTGCTAGGAGACGATCGGGATGGAGACCCGATCATTATTATTTTCCCTTATAACATGGTTATAAGGGAAAATAATAGCATTCTGAATATAGAATGCATAGTACAATAGCGCTGGAGGGGTTAAAAAAATAATAATAATAATTTAACTCACCTTCTCCTCTTGATCGCGCAGCCCGGCATCACATGATCTTTTACCATGGTGATGGAACATGCGATGACCGGAGTGACATCACCACAGGTCCTGTTCAGCAAAGGAGACAGAAGAGATGCCGGGCTACGCGTTCAAGTGGACTAAGGTGAGGTTTTTTTTTAACCCCTCCAGCGCTATTGTACTATGCATTCTGTATTCAGAATGCTATTATTTTCCCTTATAACCATGTTATAAGAGAAAATAATACAATCTTCAGAACACCGATCCCAAGCCTGAACTTCTGTGAAGAAGTTCGGGTTTGGGTACCAAACATGCGCGATTTTTCTCAGGCGAGTGCAAAACGCATTACAATGTTTTGCACTCGCGCGGAAAAATCGTGGGTGTTCCCGCAACGCACCCGCACATTTTCCCGCAACGCCAGTCTGAAAGAGGCCTAAGGGTTAATCCAACCAAAACTACAGTATCCTGCATTAGCCATGGTGGAAAGTCATTGTAAAAAGATTATCTTCCTCTCGTGAGTTCATCAAGTCCAAAGTATGGTCCACTGAACTAGCAATGATCCCTGGGCTGGTTATGGTGGTCCCCAGCATCAAGACCTCCCAACGCTCTTAGCTTCTGTCAAGGAGCCTGTCAAAAGAAATTGTTTTTCCAAACTGGTCAATACCTTTAAAGGATTGGTGGTAAATTTCTGATTGTTGGGGTTCCCTCTGCTAGGACCCCCACAGATCACAAGAACAGTGGTCCTATGTTCCCAGTTGGAATGGAGCAGCTGACGAGCATCTATGGGACTGCTGGAGATAGTGTGCTTGGCTATCTCCGACAGACCTTGAATGAAACAGCAGCTTCAATTCAATTCAAATTGGGGACATACAACTCCCATTCTTGTTATTGGTATGGGCCCCAACTGTGGGAGTCCCTGCAGTTAACCCCTTATCACCTTTCCTTCAACCCCTTTAAAGGGGTTGGCCACCTTTGGAGTGGTTTTTGACAAAACCCCCTCCTGGGCAGACCTGTGCAAAGGGAAGCATACTTACCTGACCGCCAGTGCTTGGTCCCGTCTCCTTCACTCTCCAGCCTTGGCTACCTCAAGGGGGCGCCCTGCTCTCCACATCTACTCTGACACTGCTGCAGCTAATGACTGGCTGCAGGTGTGACCTACTCCTCTCGTGTCATGTCAATTAGTCACGTAGCACAAGGGGAGCACAGTGGGTGTTGACAGCGGAGGACCTATGGAGAGCACAAGAGCTGGGACCAAGTGCCAGGAAGCAGGTCAGCCCAGGAGGAGACAACCTCTTTAAGAGCTTTGTCCCATCACAAATATGTTGGAAATAAAGAATAATAACAATTCTCCATTCTCTGACACAGATAACAAATAAAGGGAACAATAATATATTTTAAATATTTTTTTTTTTACATTTTTGTTTTGCAAATGTTCATATTTTTTATCTCTCAGATTTTTCCCTCCATTCCTTTTTATATTTTTTATTTTGAAGAAGCTGCAAATTTCTACAAATTCACTACACAAAGGTGACCTGATAGAAAGCGCCGTTAACGTAGTGGATGAAAGCTCAATGGTTGGAAACAGATCTGTTTAAGTCAAGCTTATTATTTTCAAGCGTAAGATACTACTCAGTTTATTACGGAGATGTGCCACCATCGCGCATCGTCATGTTCTATGCACTCTGTCTACAAAACACAGGAAGACGATATTAGTGAGCGGGACGCGCCGCTTGAAAGCCGACCGGGACGCCGTGCGCATTTCCAATCTTCTGCTGTCAGAGAGATCTCATTGCTTAAAAAGAAGAGTATTATTCCTGCATCACATATAGTACAATACCGGTGCCAGGGATCGCAATGCGCTAAATGTAACCATAGAAACTGGAGAAAAATATATATATATGTACACGTAGGAGCGTAACGCCGCCTGAGCGCACTGTTTTACAGTAGAAGGCAAGAAGAGTTTTTTTACGCAAGGGCCCTTTAAAATAGAAGCTTTAGTGGACATAAGATGTGGGAGCATGCTTCCCTATTCACTGACTCCGCACGGCGCCAGTTTGGGGGAGAGACCACTTGACACTCATCTGAAGTGACCGGACCAGTAGATCGGAGGTGATAACTCATATTATTGCTCAGGCTGAGAAAATCAACTCTGCTACATCTGTAAAAAGTTTCTACAGACCAGAGATAAATATACTAGAGTTAATAAAGTGGATTCTCCGCTCTCATTTCTGAGTCAGAGCAGGGACTGCGAGTGACTCTGGCTCTGGAGGACCCAGCACCCCTAATGCATTATGCAGGAAGCCCATTGGTTTCAAGGGAAACTGTCCTAATACTTCATTTACCCCCAGATGATCGATGGAGATCTGAACAGATGGACAGCGTGAGATCATCTTATGTACGGGGAACCTTCTGAAGGTGGGTACATACATTACATGACTTATCCTGTACTGATCCTGAGTTACATCCTGTATTATACTCCAGAGCTGCACTCACTATTCTGCTGGTGCAGTCACTGTGTACATACATTACTTATCCTGTACTGATCCTGAGTTACATCCTGTATTATACCCCAGAGCTGCACTCACTATTCTGCTGGTGGAGTCACTGTGTACATACATTACATTACTTATCCTGTACTGATCCTGAGTTACATCCTGTATTATACTCCAGAGCTGCACTCGCTATTCTGCTGGTGGAATCACTGTGTACATACATTACTTACCGTGTACTGATCCTGAGTTATATCCTGTATTATACTCCAGAGCTGCACTCACTATTCTGCTGGTGCAGTCACTGTGTACATACATTACTTATCGTGTACTGATCCTGAGTTACATCCTGTATTATACTCCAGAGCTGCACTCACTATTCTGCTGGTGCAGTCACTGTGTACATACATTACTTATCGTGTACTGATCCTGAGTTACATCCTGTATTATACTCCAGAGCTGCACTCACTATTCTGCTGGTGCAGTCACTGTGTACATACATTACTTATCCTGTACTGATCCTGAGTTACATCCTGTATTATACTCCAGAGCTGCACTCACTATTCTGCTGGTGCAGTCACTGTGTACATACATTACTTATCCTGTACTGATCCTGAGTTACATCCTGTATTATACTACAGAGCTGCACTCACTATTCTGCTGGTGCAGTCACTGTGTACATACATTACATTGCTTATCCTGTACTGATCCTGAGTTACATCCTGTATTATACTCCAGAGCTGCACTCACTATTCTGCTGGTGGAGTCACTGTGTACATACATTGCATTACTTATCCTGTACTGATCCTGAGTTACATCCTGTATTATACTCCAGAGCTGCACTCACTATTCTGCTGGTGCAGTCACTGTGTACATACATTACTTATCCTGTACTGATCCTGAGTTACATCCTGTATTATACTCCAGAGCTGCACTCAGTATTCTGCTGGTGCAGTCACTGTGTACATACATTACTTATCCTGTACTGATCCTGAGTTACATCCTGTATTATACCCCAGAGCTGCACTCACTATTCTGCTGGTGGAGTCACTGTGTACATACATTGCATTACTTATCCTGTACTGATCCTGAGTTACATCCTGTATTATACTCCAGAGCTGCACTCACTATTCTGCTGGTGCAGTCACTGTGTACATACATTACTTATCCTGTACTGATCCTGAGTAGTGTTGAGCGAACTTTTGTTTTAAGTTCGGCGTCTAAAGTTCGGGTTATCGAAGTATCCCGTTCTGGATTCTAAATTCCATTATGGTCTGTGGTAGCGGAATCCATAACGGGATACTTCAATAACCCGAACCCGAACTTCAGACGCCGAACTTAAAACAAAAGTTCGCTCAACAGTAATCCTGAGTTACCTTCTGTATTATACTCCAGAGCTGCACTCACTATTCTGCTGGTTGTCACAGGAAATTGAATATACGCTTGTTGTCAGACATACACCTAACAGCTTCTGTTATTTGGGAAAGGGCTTTATTTTAGATAGATAGATATAGACTTTTTAAAGTATTTTCCCTGCATGGTTGTACTTATGTTACCTCATTTGCAGCCGTCTGTAACCATGGAGACACATAGATCTGCGCCGGAGCTGTATATAGAAGTATCTGTGAAGTTACCCGCTTCAGCTGTGTTTGGCTGCACATGTTTAATCCCCGGATCTTTGCTTCAAGAACACATTTCTAACAGGACGAATCTGCAGAACAGACCAATGAGTCTTGTGTTAAAATGATTAAATCTGTAATTGTGCCGATGCTGGAATCCAAGAACTGGAGATATTTCCAGTGTGGAGCGGTAACTGCTGGACGGATCCGCTGGCTGAAATCATCCCTTATTTTTGTTACCAATTTCACGGCTTTGAAACATAAATTACAAGCAAATGTTTTCGAAAGGCCTGGAAATGGCTGCATCTGCCTTCGAGGCGGCCAAGGAGCAGTCGGCTCTGCCCCTGGAAGCTGCAGCCTCACGCTCTGACCACAATGGGCAATGGCATTATGGGAAGTGAGTTACTGATGTGTGAGGGACAAACCGAGGTCATCAACATTTAACTTCCAGGAAACCCTTTTAACTATTTACAGGCCATATTTGCAATTTCCCTGGTCCTCCAGGGACCACCCTCATCAAGGGGCGATGTTACGGTTTCTCTATCTAGCGCTTTATCTCTCTTTTGCAACTTGGCACTTTGGTGTTTTCCTTCCAGATGCTCTGACCTGGTCATCTTCTGGCCCAGTGTCACTGACCCTGTTGCCTCTTTTTCCTAAGCAACTCAGCCATGACCTGCCACTTTGGTGGGGAGGGAGACTCCCTCTGCTCTTAGGTTCTCCTTTCAGCTTCCCAACCACATCACAGGCTGCTGGGCCTCTATATGCCACCCCTGTCATGGGCTTGCAGGCTCCCTCTCCTCCTATCCTTTCTGTGGCCCACTGCCACCAAAAGTAGTAGTCTCTGCTCCAAGCCCGTTGCCAGGAATTCCATTTCAAACCACTACATTCAGGCAACCAAGTCCTCATGATCTGGGCGTTGCTTCATGTCTACCCTTAGTGATGCTTTTGGTACTACTGCTACCCTTATGCAATGCACATGTGTGGCAGAGACTTCCTCTTATCCTTCTGCTGCTATTATTCTTAGGGGACTAAATGTGCAAGAAGAAGACTCCCTTTCCTGCTGCCCCCTTCACTCCAGCTGCAGCAGGCCACTCTCTAGTCAGCACCCCCAGCAGGTTTCATCATTCTGCTTGCATCACACGGCTTATAAGAGGGTCCCTCCTCTTCTTAGAGGTGGTGCACTAGCTAGCAGCACTGCTCATCATGGCAACAGGGGTTTGGCATGTTCCTCACCCCCTTCTAAGCTGGTATCGCAGCTGGCAAAGACGTTATCCCTTCCTCCTTAGGACCTTTACGCCAGAACAGTAGCCTGTATATACATCGTAACCACTGGTAGCATTGCTATCGGTGTGTCATTGCTGCCCATCTCTTCAGGAGGTAAGGTCAGCAGCTTCCACCCCTTACATGATATATGAACATTAGCATTCAGTGACTGCAAGCATAAATCCTATAACCTCTGTAACCTCCACAGTCAGGGACCTATTTTAGGATAACATGATCAGGAATGGATGGATTTTCTTCTCTGGAAGCAAATGATAAAGTTTTTCCATACAATGACAGTAAGCAGAGATATTAGAAACTGGCAGAAACTTGTAAACCTATTTAAGCTATTTTTGATTTTCTGCTCATTGTTATAAGCAGTGTGATACAGGACACTTTCCTGGCCACTCATTTCCATCCAACAAGACTCATCAGGAGGCGCAGAAGGAGGTGGGTTTAGTTTGGCAGCTGTATCTCTTATGATCTCAGATCTGAGTACAGGAGAAGGAAATGGATGAAAGATCTAACGCAGCCAGTGTGTATTATACACTCCCCTGCATTGAGATTGCAACATCAAGAAGTACATGCCGTAAGGTTTTGCAAACCATGGAAGTGGCAGGTGTTGCTAAGATGCAGATGATCACATTTTCAAGCACCTAGCTCCAGTCAGTGGCATAAAAGCCAAATTGAAAGCAAAGTGTTTTAGCCACATGAAACCTCAAAAACTGTATCAGGTTGTGTGAGATGATTGTACGATGCCTCCTGTTCACTGGTGTGCCAGTTATCACCACTTGTCAAACTGAGAGGTGCAGAATCCTCGAACTGAGATCTAGTTTTATCATTCGAGCAGATCGCTACGCACCTAGACCAAGATATTGTTGTCAACACTGTGCCCGGTGGTTAAAAGAACAACCACAAACTGAAATGACAGCAAGAAGTCCAGAGAGGAGAACCTCTGCCCAGACGGATCGTCTGATTAGAAGAATGGCCTTTAGTGATCCATTCTGTACTGCAAGTGAAATTGTCACATCCCAAGCCTGGGGCGGCAAACAGTGTCTATATAAACCATTAGAAGGTGTCTGCACAACACTGGGCTACGAGCCAGACATCTAGCTACAGATGTCCACTGACCTAACGCCTCTGCTTTCAAAGGCTATCATGGTGCACAGCAAGACGGCAATGGAAGCTGGAATGGAGAACTGTCCTCTTCAGCAATGAGTCGCACTTTTTTCTTCGATGCAATGATAGCCAGAGATTGGTCTAGAGACCATTTTGGCAGCACCATGAAGAGGCCTTCACAAGGGAACGTCACACCAGTCCTACTCCCGGGATAATTGTGTGGCGTGGAATAATGTACGGTAGCTGGACCCCTTTAGTCTTCATTTCAGGTACAGTAACAGCTCAGCATTACATTGATTTGTTCATAAAACCAGTGGTACAGCCATTTATCAACAGTGTCCCAGGACCCATTTTTCAACTGAACAATGCCAACCAGGCTGCATGTTGCTCATGCTACTGTGAGCAGCATAAATGGCCTTAACGTGCTACCATGGCCTGAAGCATCTCCGGACATGTCTCCAATAGAGGACATCTGGGTGGTCATTGATCAACAATTGTGTGCCCATGTGTATTCAGAACACTCCACAGACAACCATTCATAACCTCACTAATAGCATGCCAATGTCTATCTGTCAGGTGATTTCCATAAATCCAAGACTTTTTGTCACAGATGTAGTAGGGGAGAACACCAAAAGACAACAAGAACGAAGTGTCACGGCTGAGGATGGGGAAAACCCTCAGCTGTGCAATGACAGAAGATGGGGGTCGCTGCTCGACCAGGATGACAGAATTAGGGAGCAGGTCACCTCCTAATCGCATCCCTAATCTGACCCTGACTCCTAGCTGTATGAGCCGACACTGATGGTAGGAGGGCTCATACTCTGGAACCTTGAAGTCCCAGCTAGCCCTCAGGGTGGCCCTAAACTAGGAGCAGGGTAAGATGACCTGCTCCTTCTGGATACGGAGGAACAGGAGTCTCACTGGCCAAGCTATAAAGAAAGGGGAACAGAAAAAGTCATATGGCAATGGCAGGTAAGTGCAACTAGTACCACACCTACCTGCCACAGACACAGAGCCTGGAACCCAAGTATAAGAGCTGCTGTCCACAACAACACAAGAGACAGAGCACACACCACACAGGAACCCAGGAAACCATACGCTGCAATAAATAAGCATAACACAAACGCATCCTCATAACATCGTGTATCACATTTTATGACCACAAGGGTGGCCCTCACTGGCAGATGGTATATGGGACCAGGAGAGTGCCTCCAGCTTACTACAAGGCTGGAGTACCCCTCAGACATCAGGTCTCAACTGAGGCTTTATAGCCCATGTAGTCACACCCACAATCAGACACACCCAGTGCACACATACTAGGAAGGAAGTTAACCCTTCCAACACCAGGGAAGGGAAGACATCAACTTAAAGGGGAAGTGCACACAACTAAAACCCTGTGCACACCAAACAGGGAATATGCACACATATAAAGGCAGGTTGCCAGGTGCAACCGCATGCACATTGCAGCAAGCTGCCCAGCACCAGCTCAGGCTGCCAAACTGCAAAACAACCACATGTTGCCAGCGGCAACCACAAGTGAGGCAAAATACTAGCGGACCTCATCTGTGGCTGAACAACAACACCAGACCGCAGGCAACAGCATGCGGACACAAGAGTCACGACCATGACCATGGTCGTGACAGGAAGGGGAAATACACTAGGCCTCACCGCTAGGTAAGGAAAAGGGTCACCACCTATAAAACCCTGCTCCTGGCTCTAACCCCTATCCGTATGGGCACCTCTCGATGGTAGAGATGCCCATACACAGGAACCTTGAAAACCCTGGTGACCCTCGGATGCCCTAAAGATAATGACAGGGCAGAGACAACCTGTTCCTTCCCTCACTGAGCCCTAGTAAACAACCGGGGTGGGGGGGGGGAATACAAAACACAACAAGCAGAACACTTAACTTCTGAGGATGATGGATAAACAGGACTTCAACAAAAACCACACTCCACCTCTTCCAAAACCAAATGAAGCTATCCAGAGGAAGGAGTTATGGGTAAAGTCAGACTAAATAGGGAGGGGTAAAGGTCACATGATCCACACCTGAACAGGAGGTGTGGACATACCAGCAACACACAAAGTGAAACCAAGAGAGGCTGTCAGATCACTCATGTGCAGTCAGTCTTTCAGACCTTCTAACACCTTTTCCTTCTCGGTGTTCACAATTTCAAGGTTCAGGAGCATATAGATATTGATATCTATCGATAATGGAAACCTAAAACACTGGACAGATCGTCAACAAAATGTGCATAAACTCTATGTTGTTCCAGTATTGTGCAAAAAGGGACGATTTGAAGGTATGAACATGTATATATATGAATATATGTATGTGCAGTATATAACAGTCATCGTTACAGAATTCTATCATATTCACTTCAGGAACTTCTAGATATCAACCTTATCGCGCAGGCACAATGAGGTACATTTTTAGAAAGGAGATTCTGCAAAAAGAATGCATCCTCAGTGTACATACAGATATGAGCTACATGCAAGTTGAGACACATTTTAAATTTATAAAATTACTTATCCTGTACTGATCCTGAGTTACATCCGATTACTGTATTATACTCCAGGGCTGCACTCACTATTCTTCTGGTGGAGTCACTGTATGCATACATTACTTATCCTGCATTGATCCTGAGTTACATCCTGTATTATACTCCAGAGCTGCACTCACTATTCTTCTGGTGGAGTCACTGTATGCATACATTACTTATCCTGCATTGATCCTGAGTTACATCCTGTATTATACTCCAGAGCTGCACTCACTATTCTGCTGGTGCAGTCACTGTGTACCTTACATTGCATTACTTATCCTGTACTGATCCTGAGTTACATCCTGTATTATACTCCAGAGCTGCACTCACTATTCTGCTGGTGGAGTCACTGTGTGCATACATTACATTACTTATCCTGTACTAATCCTGAGATACATCCCGTATTATACTCCAGAGCTGCAATCACTATTTTGCTGGTGCAGTCACTGTGTACTGTGACACAGTGAGAGGTTTTGTCTGGGAAAACAGGTATTTTCCTCGCAGCATGTGCGGCTGGGCTGATTTACAGCCAGGTGAGGTCAAATACTGGACCGGATTTTAAATGCCGGTCCGGGTTTTGTCAGCACCTGGCTGTCCTTAAATAGGCAGCTAACCCTGTCTACTAGAGCGAGTCCCCACAGTACATACATTACATTACTTACATCCTGTATTATACTCCAGAGCTGCACTCAATATTCTGCAGGTGGAGTCACTGTGTACAAACATTACATTACTTATCTTGCATTGATCTCAAGTTAAATCCTGTCTAATACTCCAGAGCTGCACTCACTATTCTGCTGGTGGAGTCACTATGAACATACATTACATTACTTCTCATGTACTGATACTGAGTTACATCCTGTATTATACTCCAGAGCTGCACTCACTATTCTGCTAGTGGAGTCAATGTGTGCATACATTACTTATCCTGCCCATTAATTTCAAGGGAAACTGTCTAATACTTCATTTCTCCTGTGGTGGCGCTGTAGGGCAATTGGACAAGATAACAGATGATCGATGGAGATCTGAGGAGTTGGACAGCTTGAGATAAGCTTATGCAGGGGGGACAGTTCTGAAGATCAATACATACATTACATTACTTATCCTGTACTGATCCCGCGTTACATCCTGTATTATACTCCAGAGCTGTACTCACAATTCTGCTGGTGCAGTCACTGTGTACATACATTACTTATCCTGTACTGATCCTGAGTTACATCCTGTATTATACTCCAGAGCTGCACTCACTATTCTGCTGGTGCAGTCACTGTGTACATACATTACATTACTTATCCTGCACTGATCCTGAATTGCATCCTGTATTGTATTCCAGAGCTGCACTCACTATTCTGCTGCTGGAGTTACTGTTTACATACATTATTTATCCTGTGCTATTCCTAAGTTACATCCTTAATGATACTCCAGAGCTGTATTCACTATTCTGCTGGTGAAGTCAGTGTGTATAGATAATATATTATTTATCCTGTGCTGATCCTGAGTTACATCCTGTATCCAGAGCTGAAGTCACTATTCTGCTGAGGAAATCACTGTGTAAATACACATACTGTATTCATTTTAGCTCCTCTGCTCCTGCAGATGCAATCATCATCTACAATGTAAATGTAGCAACAAAAACAATGTTCTGAACGTAAACAAAGACAAACCGCAGCCGATTGGAAGATTTAATCACTCGCAGCTAATCCATGCGACCTTGTCACAAAACTATAAAAAAATCAATAATCTAATCAAATTATTATGAGCAAGCAGGAGAAAATTGCAGGGTGGCCATTAGGAGAGTCACGTTTAAAGTGATCTAAAACACTCCCTCCATTAAAAATGTGATAATTTCCTCTCAAGGTATTGAACTAAAAATAATAATTCTAAGAGGAAGAATCCATCATTACAGCACCCAGAGAGTAAACAAATACAGTAAGAAGGCCACAACCGGCCATAAGGCGAGCACCCAAAACTGAAATGAACATTTTAAAAATCAGAATAGTGAGTGCAGCTCTGGAGTATAATACAGGATGTAACTCAGGATCAGTACAGGATATGTAATGCAATGTATGTACACAGTGACTGCACCAGCAGAATAGTGAGGGCAGCTCTGGAGTATAATACAGGATGTAACTCAGGATCAGTACAGGATAAGTAATGTAATGTATGTACACAGCGACTCCACCAGCAGAATAGTGAGTGCAGCTCTGGAGTATAATACAGGATGTAACTCAGGATCAGTACAGGATAAGTAATGTAATGTATGTACACAGTGACTGCACCAGCAGAATAGTGAGTGCAGCTCTGGAGTATAATACAGGATGTAACTCAGGATCAGTACAGGATAAGTAATGTAATGTATGTACACAGTAAATCCACCAGCAGAATAGTGAGTGCAGCTCTGGAGTATAATACAGGATGTAACTCAGGATCAGTACAGGATAAGTAATGTAATGTATGTACACAGTGACTGCACCAGCAGAATAGTGAGTGCAGCTCTGGAGTATAATACAGGATGTAATTCGGGATCAGTACAGGATAAGTAATGTATGTACACAGTGACTGCACCAGCAGAATAGTGAGTGCAGCTCTGGAGTATAATACAGGATGTAACTCGGGATCAGTACAGGATAAGTAATGTAATGTATGTACACAGTGACTGCACCAGCAGAATAGTGAGTGCAGCTCTGGAGTATAATACAGGATGTAATTCGGGATCAGTACAGGATAAGTAATGTATGTACACAGTGACTGCACCAGCAGAATAGTGAGTGCAGCTCTGGAGTATAATACAGGATGTAACTCAGGATCTGTACCGGATAAGTAATGTATGTACACAGTGACTGCACCAGCAGAATAGTGAGTGCAGCTCTGGAGTATAATACAGGGTGTAACTCAGGATCAGTACAGGAGAAGTAATGTATGTACACAGTGACTGCACCAGCAGAATAGTGAGTGCAGCTCTGGAGTATAATACAGGATCCGTACAGGATCAGTACAGGATAAGTAATGTACTCAGTGACTGCACCAGCAGAATAGTGAGTGCAGCTCTGGAGTATAATACAGGATGTAACTCAGGATCAGTACAGGATAAGTAATGTATGCACACAGTGACTGCACCAGCAGAATAGTGAGTGCAGCTCTGGAGTATAATACAGGATGTAACTCAGGATCAGTACAGGATAAGTAATGTATGTACACAGTGACTGGACCAGCAGAATAGTGAGTGCAGCTCTGGAGTATAATACAGGATGTAACTCAGGATCAGTACAGGATAAGTAATGTATGTACACAGTGACTGCACCAGCAGAATAGTGAGTGCAGCTCTGGAGTATAATACAGGATGTAACTCAGGTTCAGTAATACAATGAAGGTAGATGGTGAGAGAACTTTTATGCAGTTTAATTATTTTTGTACAATATATTTGAACTATTTTTCACATTTGTTTTAAATTAGATAATCCAGACCCGTCTCCATATAGACAGATGTCTGCCGTGAGATCCATCAGATAGATTGTTTAGCTCTGTCGCTCATGGAGATTTCTAAGCTCATAACATGTTTAAGAAGCACTGACAACCTTTCAGGGGGTGCTCGGCTTCTGATCCCATCCTCTGTATTTCCAGACATTTGATAGTTCGGTGCCTGAGGCTCTGCTATAAAGACCTTGATAAAGTTATTACATCCCGCGCAGGACGCCTGCTCTACAGTATATACGATCTGTAATAATCCCAGCCAAACAATACTATGTCAAACAAGACTTCAAGGTTTCTTCAAGAAACATCATAAAGCAGAATATTCTGGCCCGTGACCTGTAACCAAGAGGGAACCATAGAGTTAGTCACCCCAAATGATAATAAAAACTGGAAATATAATTATAGATTCCAGAAAATGTAAAGGCCTCTAAGTTCATAATATATTGCTTCACCCATGGGTTCTTAGCCTGGTGTGAACAGGGGGATGGAGCTGCAGTATCCCTACCTCAGCACCTGTGTAAGACTCTTGCTGTGAGAGGGAAGGAGGAGCATCAGGGGCGAATGCAGTGGCCGTGTTTGGGCTGGCCCCAATCCAACGCTGCGTCCCCCAGACACCGTTTAGGTGTCACAACATATCGCTGCTCTCCGGAAGGGATGGTAAGGCCTGGTGCTCCCCAATGGGAAATAAGTCCAGAGAGTCAGGGTCTGCAGGAACCTGGGAGCTTCTTTACTGTAGGAATTCAGGTACAAAACAATACAGGCGAGGCATAGGGCTGGCTTCTCCAGTCTCCTCCCTGCCAGAAGAAAGGTTTGATACTGAAGAAAGACCTAAACTAGCTGTCCCTCTCTCTCTAAGAAGGCTGGTAGCCTGGCCAGAAGCTGGAGTTCCAAGGTCTGTAGCTCAGTAGTCCAGTGGCTCTTTGGTCACAGGTCTGTGGCTCAGCATCCCCATCTCAGCATCTTCTTCTGGTCACTCATGCAGACTGCCATCAGTCTCATCTCCAAGCACTGGTCCCTAACTGCAGAAGACTAGGGGCTCTGACTGCTCTCTTTATATACCATATATACCATATATACCATTTGTAGCTAGACTGGAACCTTCTAGTGGGAGGGGTGGAGTGGAGAAACACAGCACAAACAATTACAAAGTTACCACTTCTGTCTGTCATACACTTACATTAGAGCTTCGATGATACTCAATGGCAATGACACAAAAACCAGACAAAAACAAGTTTTCACACATAACAACAGAGCTAAACCAGACATTCAAAAGGTCAGACTCTCTGGTTTTGGTGGTAAACAACGTCTGGCTTTTTCCCTCCAAAACATGTTCTTCTTTAAACCCTATGGCAGATGTGGAAATTGATCATCTTCTCAAAGTCCCAAAAGTCTCTCAGTATTCATTAACCCTTTCCACAGAGTCTCGCAAATACAGCGCAAATGAACAAGATATATATCACAACATACTGTACTTGTAAAATGCAGTTACACAGTGTTAACAGTGCGTCAGTGTCTGTTAACCCTTTCAAGTGAAATAAAGAAAGAAGTTTACTTTGCATAGAGGAAACAGGGGCAAATGTCCATACTTCACAGCACTCCTGCTCCAGGGCACCTCAAGAAGACTTCTGATTGGCTCAGAGGACACAGATCCACTCTGACATCACACTAGATAGAGCCCACCCACTCAGTAGACCAAGAGAGAGAGAGAGAGAGAATCTGCAGCAGAGGGACGGATAAAAAGACAAGTCCGACTGCACTATATCTGATATAGAAACATAGAATTTGGCCCTTCTAGTCTGCCCAATATACTGAATACTATGGATAGCCCCTTGCCCTATCTTATATAAAGGATGGCCTTATGCCTATCCCATGCATTCTTAAACTCCTTCACTGTATTTGCAGCTACCACTTCTGCAGGAAGGCTATTCCATGCATCCACTACTCTCTCAGTAAAGTAATACTTCCTTATATTACTTTTAAACCTTTGCCCCTCTAATTTAAAACTATGTCCTCTTGTAGCAGTTTTTCTTCTTTTAAATCTTCTCTCCTCTTTTACCTTGTTGATTCCCTTTTATGTATTTAGCAGTTTCTATCATATCCCCTCTGTCTCGTCTTTCTTCCAAGCTACATGTTAAGGTCCTTAAATTTTTCCTGGTAAGTTTTATCCTGCAATCCATGTACTAGTTTAGTAGCTCTTCTCTGAACTCTCTCCAAAGTATCAATATCCTTCTGGAGATATGGTCTCCAGTACTGAGCACAATACTCCAAATGAGGTCTCACTAGTGCTCTGTAGAGCGGCATGAGCACCTCCCTCTGTCTACTGGTAATGCCTCTCCCTATACACCCAGCATTCTGCTAGCATTTCCTGCTGCTCTATGACATTGTCTTCCTACCTTTAAGTCTTCTGAAATAATGACCCCTAAATCCCTTTCCTCAGATACTGAGGTTAGGACTGTATCACTGATTTTATAACCTGCTCTTGGGTTTTTACGCCCCAGGTGCATTATCTTGCACTTATCAACACCAAATTTTAGTTGCCAGATTTTTTACCATTCCTCCAGTTTTCCTAAATCCTTTTCCATTTGGTGAACATCAACCCTGTTAAAAATCTTTGTGTCATCAGCAAAAAGACACTCCTTACCATCGAGGCCTTCTGCAATTTCACTGATAAAGATATTAAACAATATGGGTCCCAGAACAGATCCCTGAGGTACCCCACTGGTAACAAGACCTTGGTCTGAATATACTCCATTGACTACAACCCTCTGTTGCCTGTCCCTCAGCCACTGCCTAATCCATTCAACAATATGGGAGTCCAAGCACAAACACTGCACTTTATTGATAAGTCTTCTATGTGGGACAGTATCAAAAGCCTTACTAAAGTCTAGATATGCGATGTCTACTGCACCTCCGCCATCTATTATTTTAGTCATGCAATCAAAAAAAATCAATAAGATTAGTTTGACATGATCTCTCCATGCTGTTTTTCATCTTTCAATCCATGGGATTTTAGATGATTCCACAATCCTCTCCTATAGTATGGTTTCCATTAATTTCCCCACTATTGATGTCAGGCTTACTGGCCTAGAGTTGCCCGATTCCTCCCTACTACCTTTCTTGTGAATAGGCACAACATTTGCCAATTTCCAATCTTCTGGGACGACTCCTGTTGCCAGTGATTGGTTAAATAAATCTGTTTATGGTTTTGCTGTTCGCCGCTGAGCTCTTTTAATAGCTTTGGGTGTATCCCATCAGGCCCCTGTGACTTATCTAGTATTATCTACCTACACCTGCTGAAGAAAGGATTGTAGGGATGGTGCTGGCTCAGGAGCAGTGCCCTCACTATTGCTTGCAAATGCCAGCTGTATCATAAACTGCCGTTACTGCCACTGCTTAGTTAAAGGGGTTGTGTTATCTCAAACATGATGGAAAAAAAAAAAGTATTTGTAAAAATAAATAAATAAAAAATGTTGCCTTTATTGAATGGGACTGAGCTGTAATACCAAGCACAGCCACTATCTAACATATGGCGCTATGCTTGGCATACTGTGAGAAGTATGTAAGTGCATATCTGTTGCCACTACTGACCACCCAGCTTTCCTACAGACAGAAATAATTAAAGCGACGGATACATTTGGTGAACGAGTCTTTTGATTTTATGTGTTAGGCTGGGTTCAGACCTGAGCGTTCTGAAACGAGCGCTCTGTATGCGCGATTGTACGGGCGTTTACAATCGCGCATACAGAGACAGGCGTGCACACATTGTCGCTCGTTCCCGAATATCTATGTGCGGGAACGCGCGACAAATGCCCAAAAAAAAGCTCAAGCACTTGTTTGAGCGTCGGGCGTTTTACAGCGCGATCGTACGCGCTGTAAAACGCCCAGGTGAGAACCATTCCCATAGGGAATCATTGGTTCTTGCCTGTTGTGCGTTTTACAGCGCGTAGGAACGCGCTGTAAAACGCTCAGGTGTGAACCCAGCCTAAGGGTTTAGGTCTGACACAAGGGTGGTCGATGGTAATGGAGCAACGAGGTGGATTTTGCAGTGCTTTGGATTTACGGCAGAACGCGGCTCCCCCCACCCCCCACAGATCTCCTGTTTTACAGCATCATCCCGGTGACTTAGAGAGTACATTACAGAGATACAAAACGTACTCAGCGCGCCGCAATGTAACCATATATTACATCCACCTTCGTTGAGTCAGAAACTAATTTAGACAGTTTCCCTGGCAGTCTGTAAAATATACGGCAGAATTAAAAAGATGAATACAAAAAGCAAAAAAAAAAATCATCTTTTCATCGTCTGAAAGCGCTGACATGAGAGAAGATCAACGCAGGCGGGGGAGGGGGGGACATAATTGCCAGTTTAGGTGTTTTCTTCATTTACAAAGCAGAGTTTATGGTAAGTCTCTGCAGCTGAATGCAGCAATTAAAGAGAGTGACCCCCTTAGAGCAAGAAAGCCCCTCTAAGGAACGAGATCAGTGGAGTCCTCCTTCTCACCTACTTATAAATTCTATTGAATGTTCCTTAGTCATGTCTGTGTGACATCCCATATGACCGCCATGATATCTCCGACAACCAGGTTTTACGGACAGTGGGTTCTTGGCCAGGAGTCCGATGGCATTAATTGGGTCCTGGTGTCAGTGCTAATGATGCCGTGAGACCACAGTGGTGAAGCTGGGTTCACATAGCCATGCCACATCCTTGAGCGGCAGCCAATGGTTGAATGATATTGTACCTTGAGGTCTCGCCCATAGGGTTCTAAGCCTGGTGGCAATTGACAGTGATAGGGTTCTAAGCCTGAGGTCAGTTGCCAGGGGTAGGATTCTTCTTATCCTGGTTTAATAGCCTAGTATGAGAAGTGGGGCTGCCGTATCACGCCCTACATTTTTGTAGGGAGATTCATGCTGTGAGAGGGAAGGGTGAGTAGCATGGTCAGAGCCGAACTGGTTGGCTGGTCAGTCAGGAGGCCACTTGTCATGGCTGAAACTGCATTGATATATCATCCCTGCATTATCTGTGCAGTTTATGAGGTTAGAAGGATGAAGGACCTATAGTAACATCATGGTCACATGATCATGGGTCCTTCATCCATCAGTTTTGCAGGAGCCTGGAAACAAAATTTGACCTAAAGAGCAGCTAAGAACATAGCCTGGAAAGATCTTCTGACATGATGCCTCCCACCTCCAACATCACTTGTGCTCAAGGCAGTCTGCATTGGGTGTAGGACTGGTGAAAGTGTTGCTGAAATTATGGATGGGTGGTTTAGGGGGACAATGCTGCTGCCAGTGTTGGAGGAGTAGGAATGAGGGCAATGCTGCTGCTAATAGGGGAGGTTTTGAAAGGAATAATAGTGCTGATGTCAGTGGGGGAGGGATAAGAAGGAGGACAGCACTGCTGCAAGTAGTTCTGCAGTGTGGCATTTGGTTGGGTCTTCAGGGGAGGCATTTTATGACGCACTGTGTTATTCATTTGGCACTGCTGTGGAGGTATTTTGTTTTTCTATGTGGCATTTGGCATTGTGGGGGGGAATTAATTTGTTCTGTAGTGTGGTATATGAGACTACTAGGAAGGTATTTTGCGCTGTACTGTGGTATTTGGTATCAGCACCCCGCAATTTCATTTACGGCAATGCCGATCGGTGACAGAGAGAGCCCCTTCCCTCTGAAATCACTTAGATGCCACGGTTGTTATTGACTGCAGTATCTAAGGGGCTAAATGGCCTGAATCGGCACTTATGCCGATCCAAGCTCTTACAGCAGGTTCCTGGGCTGTCATTCGAGAGCCGAGCTCCTGCTCTTTTCTGCACATAAGACCTGTGCAGCTCTTAGACTAGGCCTAGAATAAGACCCCTTAAAGGGGTTTCTAAGATTTTTTTTCAACTGATGGCCTATCCTCTGGATAGGTGATCAGTATCTTATCGGTAAGGGTCCAACACCTGGGACCCCCCGCCAATCAGATTTTTGAGAAGACACTCGCACTCTCAGAGCACCGCAGCCTTCTTGCTGCTTTCATTTGAAGTCAATGGGGCTGAGCTGTGTTACCAAGCACAGTCACTGTACAATGTACTACGCCGTCTTTGGTGAGCACGGAGAAGTCTGCGGCGCTACAGTGAGTACCTCTGCCTTTTCAAACAGCTGATCGGCAGGGATCCCAGGTGTCGGACCCCCACTGATCAGATACTGACGATCTATCCTTGGAATAAGTCATCAGTTAGCAAAATCTCAGAAATTCCCTCTAATTAAAGGGCTGTTGGCTGCTCAGGTTTTTGTATCAGGGCTGCAGTTTAATCCCAGTCCACCCCTGAGCAGGGAATGATATCTGATTGGCTCAGAGCACACAGGATATCGGACAGAGCATGCCCACTCAGCATTCTCGGAGAGAGAGAATATGCAGCAGAGGGAAGGGAAACATGACGAATCCGGCTGCAATCGACCTGCCGTTTTGGGTTGGGGGTGGCGGTTTTCATTTAAAAGTATGACAAACTGCAGTCTACAGAAATGACCGGATTGTGAACGACTTAGTTGCTGGAAATATGTCCCCTCCACGCCGGCGAACGCAGCTACTGAAATTTGAAATATTAGAAAGAAATTTGTTTGGCGCTGAGAGATAATAGGCGAAAATCGCCGTCCAATTAAGATGCGATATCTGGAGGCCTGGAGGAGAATTAAAACTCCATCAATAAAAAGGGCTACTTGCTTACATGCTCAGTATGAACGCTGCCGCCATCGCCATCTGTCACTCAGGCGTAATAATGAGTAAATAAGAATTATGCTTGGCTCCTTTGTCTCCGGCCTCGCATACGCTTCACATTCATTATACTCTCTATAATGACAAATGGCCTTCCTTCTGTAATTTGCCACAATGACAAGACCTTTCTCATTGCTAATACTGTACGAGTCAAACGCTCAAAGACAACGGAGTGAAGAGTAAACAATCAGTGGGGGCGCAGATCCAGCGGAGCACAGGCCATGGTGTCCTCACAGTGTGCAAGGAAAGACTCCTCCGGGTAGCGGTAACATGTGTATTCAGCTCTGCTACATATACAATGCAACACCAAATAAGTAAATAAATAAATAGATTTCAGCTTCCCCGCATTCTATAGGCAAAAACTAAGTTCATTTTCCATATATGACAAAAAGAACAAAAAATTGGTGAAAAAACTAACATGTTGTGTATGCAGCTCCTAGGTAGTGTCATGTGTCTCCATGGTAACAAAGTTTAAATAAATCAGACGTAGTTTGACCCCCTACTTCTCAATATTATAACTTGGGATCAGTTAAGAGTAAGGAATTATGACTGAAGGTGGGGTCAGACTACACTGGGATCGTTTGTAGTCTGGAGCCATGGAAACCTATAGGATTGTGTGGGAGCCGCATAGTCAAGACTGGATTAAATTTTTTAAAATCTAAACTAATTGCAGTAAAGATGTAGGTTCAGGCTACACAGGGTTAGACACATATGCCTGTATAGGAGCTGCATACCTATGACGGGAGGGAATTTTTTGCGAAATTAAGACAATTCGCCAGGTTGCATTATTTTTCATTTTAGATGGCCTGGAATGATACCAACGAACTCTTTGAGAAGATGGACAGATCCTTTAAGTGAGGCTCTCTGCTTGGGAAGACAATGGGCACTGGCTATGATCCATGGATTTGGTACATTTGGCGATTTCCTCAGTGATAACAGCGACACCCGGAACCTTTGTGATAACTGCAACACCCGGAACCTTTGTGATTACTGCAACACCCGGAACCTTTGTGATTACTGCAACACCCGGAACCTTTGTGATAACCGCAACACCCGGAACCTTTGTGATAACCGCAACACCCAGAACCTTTGTGATATGCCTTGCTTGCAGTATTAAAAGGGGCTATCCAAACTTGTGGAACCCTTTAATGCTCCAACTCAAGAATAGTTTAAAGAATAACTAAACTTTTGTATACATTTTTGTTAACCTGTCCCTAATGCCCTAACAACACTTTTTGTGATATAGTTTATTCATGTATTTTGTATTTTTATTACACTTTTCCCTACCTAAAGCGTACACCGCTGACTTCTCTCTGAGTACGGGCTCTAGACACTTTATGAATGGGGGCCACAGCGCTGGGAGTATGGGCAGGAGAGAATATTGCTGCTCCTGCCCGTGCCCCCCGGAGGTTTACTACTATATGTACCCTGCAGCCATGTACTATGCCAGGATTAGCTAAGCGGAGCGGCTTTTGCTTCTGCCTGGTTCGCTAAGCTGAGAGCTGACACCCAGGACTCTTAGCTTAGCGGAGCAGGCAGAAGCAGGAGCCGCTCCGCCCAGCTATTCCTGGCATAGTACATGGGTGCAGGATACCCATGTGCTATGCCAGGAGTTAGTAAACCTCCAGGGGGCATGGGCAGGAGCAGCAATATGCTCTCCGGCCCGTACTCACTGCAATTCGGCCCCATTGATAAAATGCGTACTCCGTACACCGCTGAGCGGTCAGTGGTGTACAGAGAAGTAGATTGTAAGCGCACAGCGAAACGTGCGCTTTAGGCCTCATGCACACGACCATTGTGTGTTTTGCGGCCTGCAAATTGCAGATCCGCAAAACACGGATGGCCATTGATATAACTGCCTATTCTTGTCCGCAAAACAGACAAGAACAGGACAGGTTATATTTTTTTTGCGGACCACGGAACGGAGCAACGGATGCGGATAGCACACGGAGCGCTGTCCGCATCTTTTGCGGCCCCATTGAAGTGAATGGGTCCGCATCCAAGCTGCAATTACTGCGACTCGGATGCGGACCAAAGCAACGGTCGTGTGCATGAGGCCTTAGGTAGGGAAAAGTGTAATCAGAATACAAAATACATTAATAAACTTTATCACAAAAAGAGTTATTAGGACATTAGGGACAGGTTCACAAAAATGTATACAAAAGTGTAGTTACTGTTTAATTTATATTCCTGCCCTGGAACCAGTATAAATGTATATCCACACCGCTAATGACATCAGCATTTTACTTGTTTATTACACTTTTAATATCTACAAATGTGAACACGCCAAAGAGCATGCCTGTCATTTCTCATTCCACTTCCCTGTGGATTTAATTAAAATCCGGCATTTTTGTCAGGCTGAATTATTACGGGCGCGTTATTCTAAGCTTTACAGCAGGAATATGAATATAGTGTCATCTGTTTCCAGCTCAGGTCCGTGGCCGGGCTTCTATTGCCAGACATGGCTCTCAATGTTCTCTTTTAAGAGGTAAACTGTGCCTCATGCCTCACAGGATGAGCCACAAGGATGAACTATACATTTCTACTGATACAGATGGAATAGTTGCAATATTTGACTTATTTTTTCATCAAAGTTTAGTTCTCGATGGGTGGGGTGTGCCATGTATTAGATGACAGTCGGCATGTAAAATCTTATCAGCAATGTTCCCTGGGAAAATATGTGAATTAGCTCTCCTCCAGAAGAAAGAAAAGCGTCTCTAGTGCCTCTTTCTAAAATTCAATGTCTGACCTATCAAAGAGCCTTGAAACATGACTTGGGATATCAGCCAAAACAGAGTCTTCTCAAAAAGGAAGACACACCCAACTGTGGACAGCTTTCTTGAGGTTCTTTTCCGTCATCTATAGCTGGTGAAGAAAAGAGAAAAGCTTAGGATATATCTATGGGACTTCATCTGTCTATAATCACCCAAATGACTGCTGTGGACTGGTGGAGAAAAAGGAAAAGTTAAGGTTATATCCATGGGACTTCATTGGTCTATAGGCACAATGACTGCTATGGGCTGGTGGAGAAATGAGAAGAACTTAGGATATATCTTTGGGGCTTCATCTGTCTATAACCAACCCAATGACTGCTGTGGGCAGGTGAAGAAAAGGGAACAGTTAAGGTTATATCCATGGGGCTTTATCAGTCCAAAGACACCCCAATGACTGCTATGGGCAGGTGGAGAAAAGAGAAGAGCTTAGGATATATCTATGGGGCTTCATGTCTATAAGCACCTAAATTACTGCTATGGGCTGGTGGAGAAAAGAGAACAAGATCCATAAGGCTTCATCAGTCTATAGGCACCCAAAAAGAGGACACAGCTCAGTTTATACGCATGAGGCATTGTCTGTCCATAGGTACCTCAATGACTTTCTCAGGCTGGTGGAGAAATGGACACAGCAGAGGTTGTACCCATGCGACTTCATCTGTCCATAGGCACCCCAATTACTTTTACGGGCTGGTGGAGAAATGGGCACACCGTTCACATTACAGCCATAGGATTTAATCTGTCAATAGACACTTCAACTTTAGCAAACAATTCAGCATGCATCCACTAAAGAGAGGCAGGCGGAGAGTCAACAAATATTTTGCCCAAATGTCCTGCTTGGCACTAGTGATGGACGAACATCGGCTGGGACATTTCGCGAACGTACGTTCACGATCACATGTTCTCAAACTGCACGCTCACGGCGGGCCCCATTCACTTTAATGGCAGGCGAACCTGAAAAACCTTCAGGTCATATTTGCAGCCACTAAATACTTACTAGAAGTACACAAATAGTGCCACAACATGTATAGCGACATACCAGAGGGGGGTCAATGGCAAAAATTCCCACAAAACATATGTATTTTAATCAGGGGCCATTTTTATGTGTTTTATAGGGAAACTCTCAAAAATGTGCCCTGCTGGAGCCTAGGAAAGTTTTATTTTAGGCCACGGGAGTATTGGCCCCAAAAGTTATGCATTCATCTGACAGAAAAGAACAAGTAAATTTGTGGCTGGAGGTACATTAGGCGGTGTGAGACAGTAACAGATCTCACACAGGTTAGAGGCAAGGAAGGGGTGAATAGTGCGGTCCACACCCTTATTCCACCACAGGTGAGACTAGCTAGAGGTACTCAGGCTGGCATAAAGCACCTCCGAGGGTGTCAGTAAGGAGGGAGTGTGTTACCCATGAACAGATGCCTGGTGAGGCTCTGTAAGTGTGGTCTCATCCGGGCAAGGCTGAGGGACCACAAGGCTGGGAGATAGCCTGGACTGACTCTGTTGCAGCCTTGAAGTGAGCTGGACTACTGGCTGAGAAAGCCGCATGTGATCACAGAGTGTGAACGGTGATTCAGGTGAGTCAGGAATACTGTGTTTAGTTAGAGCCTGGACGGGCGAGTGTTTATTGTTTTGCTTTTGCTGGTGTGCCTCAATAAATGCACAGTTTGGACCTTAAACCTGGTGTCCTGAAGCTGTATCTGTGAGGATGATGCCCTGAAAAAAAGCTACCCCTCACAGTGGTCACTGAATAACAATTTTACTGTAGGCCAGTACAGGCCCCAAAAATTAGGCATTCACCTGACAGAAAAGAACAAGTGATTATGTGTCTGGAAGTACATTAGGCGGTTACTGAATAACAATTTTACTGTAGGCCACTGGAGTACAGGCCCCAAAAATTAGGCTTTCATCTGACAGAAAAGGCCTTTTATGCCGCTTTATATACATAAGACAAGGACCATTCTTTGTTCTGTGTGGTGGCGGATATGTGTGGGGTGGCATGAGGAAATTTAATTACACATGGTCGTCACAGGTGTTGAATTCCTCCGAGATCCAGGCCTTATTCATTTTTAGAAATGTGTGGTAGTTCACACTGTCGTGAGCTAGGCGAGTGCGCTTATCAGTCTCGATCCCCCCCTGCAGTGCTGAATGTCCTTTCAGACAGGACACTCGAGTTCCATAGCAAATTGTGCCAGCTCTGGCCACAGGTCAAGCCTGCACACCCAATAGTCCAGGGGTTCCTCGCTTCTCAGAGCGTACACATCGGCCGTTAACCCGATGTAGTCGGACACCTGTCGGTCTAGGCGTCCACTGAGGCTGGACCCGGATGGCGGCTGCCGATGGGTTGGTTGCAAGAATGTTCTAATATCCGAAGCGACCAACACAACTTCAAACCGCCCTCTTATTGCAGGCGCGGTAGGATTGTTACCCGCACCTGTTTCGCTGTGGGTGGAAATTTCTCTGCCAGCTCCCACAACAGCAGAATGCAGCATCTCTCACAGCAAGGCCTGGAAATGCTGCATTCTGCCAGCCCTCTGTGATGCTGGTAACATGTCCGCCATTTTGTGTTTGTACCGGGGGTCTAAGTACGTTGCCACCCAGTACTGGTCCTTGCCCTTTATGCTTTGTATACGGGGGTCCCTCTTCAAACATTGGAGCATGAAGGCCCCCAATTGCACTAAGTTGGAAGCTGTGGAGCGCCCTGGCTCTTGCACATTGCCCAGGAGAATGTCGTCCTTGGTCTCCTCCCCCCAGCCACGGATAACACCAGGAATCCCCGAAAAGTTTAAAGTCCCCCTCAAAGCCTGCTCTCCTTGCTCCTCCTCCTCCCCCTCTCCTCTTCACACGCCTGCTGACTTGTCTCAGATGGAGTATCCCCCCTGGGAATTCATTCACCATTTCAGTGGAAGAGGCGGTAGCAGTGAGGAGTCAGCCAAGAGGAAACGGAGAAAGGAGTAGGAGGAGGAGAAGAAGAGGCAGGCCTGCATGCAATCCGTGGCAGTAGCACGAAATCCACACGGATGCCACGGGTTACATGCTTGACGGCCGTCAGAAGGTTCACCCAGTGGTCAGAAAAAGTTATGTACCTTTCCTGCCCGTGTTTGCTAGACCACGTGTCTGTGGTCAGATGTATCTTGGCACTGACACTGTGTTCCAGAGATATATTCACTTGCCGCTGAGCGTGGCCATAGCTCTGGGATGCCCTTCTGGGAGAACTATTTCCTTCCGGGGACTTTCCATTGCGGTGTGCCAATGGCCACAAATTTTCTAAAGGCCTCCGAGTCCACCAGTTTATATGGCAGTAGTTGGCGGGCTAGCAGTTCCAACAAGCCAGTGGTCAGCCGTTGGGCAAGAGGGTTATTCGGCATCATCAATTTATTACGCTCAAACATTTGGGCCACGGAAGCCTGCCTTCTGCCAGATGAATGCAACGATGGCACAGTGGAAGGTGGAGTGGAGGACAAATGGGAGGAGAGAGGAGAGAGGAGAAGGAGAAGAGGCAGGTCGTGGAGCGCCGAGAGTGTGGCTTTGTGGGTTCTGACGGCGTTGCTCCCACTGGGTTTGTGATGGGAGACCAGGTGCCTTCTTAGCGAGGTCGTCCCTAAGTGAGTGTTGGCCTTACCACGACTTATGCGTTGACAACACAGGCTGCAGATGGCAACACTATTGTTAGCAGCTGACAAGTAAAAAAAAGCCCACACTGCGGAGCCATGTGCCGGCGTCCTGGGAGCGTAAGATGTGACCGTGCATGGTGGATGGCTTGCTCCAGATACATTTGCAGTCTGCCTTTTGCCTCCTGTGCACTGTAAGTTCTGCCTGCTTCTCCTCCTTCTCCTCCCTTTCTGCTGCTCTGTCTCTCCCTCTGAACTCCCCTCCTCTTCCTCTCTTGTGGGCACCCATGTGATATCCATCGACACGTCATCATCGTCACCTTCACCACCACTGACATTAGAGATCTCGGAGTAGGCAGAAACAGTGGGGACCTCCCCCTTTGGGCTAATCTAGGTACTGTCGTCAGACCACTGGGTGGTGGCCATTGCAACCTCCTCTTCTTCATCCGATGCCAAGAATGGCTACGCATCGGTAAGGTCTGGGAATGGATGGAAAAATAATTCCTCTGACTCAAGTGGAGGGGCTATGGTAGTGGTGGTGTCTTTGGGGGTGCACACAGCAGAGAGTGAGAAGGGTGCTGATACAGAGGATGATGAGGGTGCAGAAGTGGAAGGCTGAGTAAGCCACTCAACCGACTCTGGTGACGTAATCACACGCACCTTCTCCAACTTCCCACTTAGGCTCTGGCCTGGTGCACCTGCCCGACCCCTACCACCCCTGCAGAACGGCCTGCCTCTTCCTCTGCCTGTCATTTTGAAAATGACCCTGTGCCAAAGTCCCTACATAAGAGCAGTTTTTGTGGTATATCGCATATGTTCGCAAAGTTCGCCGCAAAACGACCGCCGGGTGAACCACAAGGCCATCTCTACTTGGCACATAAATCTCCCTCTCTCTTTGGATATGTTGGCATACAAATCCTCCTTTTCTTGCCTATATGATCTTCCATTTTGGACATGTGTATTACATAATATCATGAAGTCCACCACTGTACGCTCTAATGTGATCAGAGACGACCAGACAATGAGTGCGGTCAGTCCTTGAATATTTGAAGTAGAATGGATTCTGCCGTTAAGGTTTTCATAAAAAGAACCTGTCACCGAGCTGTCTCCAATCAGCTAAACCAGATCCCAGCATAGTGGCGTCCCGCCGAGCACGTGCCACGCTTCTGCAATTGGATTTTCTAGTGATCAAACAGTGTGACAGTCGAAAACCAAGCAAGGTCATTGAGAAATGCCAGGGCTCGTCCAGAAAGGGCTACGTCCCTTCAAGATAGTTTTTTTTTCTTCTAAGCAATACAAAATTACATGTGCTTTTCCTTTGCCTATCGTAATTGAGGAAAATCCCTCGTCGGACGCATTTCCATAAGAGGCTGCGGAGCGAGCTGTAAGAAAATGACATCCCGTGGAATGTGCTTTTACAGACTCCCCATTCTAAGGGCTGATTATTCAATGGTACTCCACGGGGCACAGAGAAATATAGTGATTTTCTGAAGATCACAAGACGTATTGATATTCTATACTCACACAGAGGGGAAATCTGTACACAAGACCTGCCTGCAGTGATATTAAGGCATGACCATGCAAAGCAAAATCCATGGTGTCTCAAAGAGCTCCTGTCACCAGCCATAGTGCCTAGTATGGATGGTCCTGATGATTAAAGTGTTACCTGTCTCGTGAAAATCTGCATTCCTGAGAGAGAATATATTTTTTTTTTTTGGTGAGTCCCCCGATCCATCTAAGCTTTTCCGCTTTCTAGTACAGGATGACCAGAACGGATCATAGCTGGGATTCTTAAAGTACATGATGGCTCTTCTCTATGTGGACCATCTGTTTGTCTGACTCTGTGCAGGTCCAGATCAGCCACGCTTCCTCTGTGTAATGCCCCAGAGTGGCATTACCACCTTTGCACCCCGCTACTGTCTTTATTGGTTAACCTCATGTCATCATGTGTATTTTTTTCAGGTCCAAACAATGTGCATATCTAATTTTATGCAACTGTTTATGTTAACATGTAATGTGCCTGGTTCACCATCAGGTGGCAGCAAATATGGCAGAGCTATACTTAGGTAGAATGGAACCTTCCAGTCCATTCTAACCCCCCTCTGTGGAGGAGTGAGCGAGTCCCACTTCCTGCAGGAAGGGTGGGGACCAGTTTAGTTGCAGTCTAGCTTACCCCCAGCTAGGGAAAAGAAGCAAGTGCTAGGCACGTCGCTGCTGGACATGCCCAGGCTAAGCCAAGCCAGCTAGAGCACCTTCAGCTCTGCTGGAAGTGGAGGCTACAGCTTAGAGCCTCAGGAGCCAGGAGGAGACTTTCGTGGCACATTTCATATTTAAGAGACAGACTACAAAGAGAGAAGTTGCAGCATAAAGAAGAAGCTAAGTTGTACAGCTACCCTGTTAGCATAGCAGAGCCAGAGAGTAACAGATGTAGCAGGGTTGAGTTTGCCTGCTAGAGTTTAATGCTGAAGCCTGCTGGAACCAAGATAAAGCCTGAAATCTGTTTTGGAGAAAACATTTACCAAAGTAAAGCTGCTATTCAACTTCATCACAAGGTCTGGACTCAATTATTTCTTCAAATACCTCAACTATTTCCCTCTATTTGTCTGCTTCGGAGCCAACGCCTGGGGTTCCAGCTGTATTCAGGTAGGAGTACTGTGACACTCGTACAACGTAAAGGGACATTGTAGGTGAACCTATACCACTCGGCCATTCCTACACCTGAGTAAACGGGTCATTCTTTAGGGCCCCAGGGGGCGGCCCGTTGCATCTGCGCATGCGCTGTTGCTGTCACATCGAACTATGGAAGTGTCCTAGATGGTCAGGGTAGAGTCCATCTGCATTTTGCAGTGGCAACCCGAAAGGTCCCTTGATGAAAAAACCTTTAGCTGAACCCAAAAGATGTTTTTTTGAAGAAGAAAGAGAAAGGAAAGGAGGAAAAGAGCGAGGAAAAATAGGATGAAAAAAAAAAGAAAAAGGATGGAGAACAAAAAATGGAGATGTATCAAAAGAAATATACAAATATATATAAGAAGGGAGAAGATGATGGTGGGGAGCGTGAATAAGATGATGATGACTATGTGGACTCCTTCATAGCATGAAAGCAGAGGCTAGGGATCAGCAACTTTCAGCATTGCAGCTGCTGTGAAACTACAACTCCCAGCATGCAGAGATACTTGAAAGTCAATTGTTTATTGATATGTCAATGTAAGGATGGTAGGCAGTCTCCAAAGCACCAAAAACTGACATTGGCTTGTGTGTATCATCCTGGGATGTGGTGCTTCCTGCTCTTCTACCAGTATGGGCGGAAGTTGTATAGTACAAAGATACAGAGGAATCCATGGGACGTTCCCATCAACCTGTACGGTATAAAGATATGTTCATATGGTGTCACGCGGTATTCTCTACAGGCAGCTGTAAGTGGAAATTTCTATGAAATAGAAGCACTGTATGGTATTTTCCGATTCGTTACAAGCCGCCGTCCTACAAACAATCGCATCACGAGGACTCCAGAGATTCACCCAGGTCACAGTATAATGCGCCATTCCCTCCCTTTCCACAAGAATTATTACAATCCACTGCCTCTGTAGGTGAACCAATAAGCAGTACAGACCCCCGATACCCGAGCTGAAGCCTGTGCTCGCCCCCATGGCGGTACCTTAAATCTAGAAGCATATTTGACATGAACACACAGCGCTATAGGTTTCCAGCCTTGGATAAATACAATTACACCAAGGCTCCAACCCTATAAACCTGTATTAGTTTTAGATACATTTCCGTATTATTTACCAAGGGCTCTACATAAGCAATTTTATCTTATCAGTTTACAACACACGAAGCTCCTCTAAATTTAACAAATCATTCCTGCCTGAGCAGAGCTGACTGGAACAAAAATCTAATTAGCGGCTTTATCAGTGTTATAGAGGATCAGAGCAGGTGAATAAGTAAAAGAATATATTCCAGCGGGACCCAGGAAAGAGAGCGCATTGGAAAAAAAGTTCCCAGTCACTTTGTTTCATTAGGAAGAGATTTAGAGGTAAATGCCATAAATTTGCTTTGGTGGAGTAGTCATCATTGACTATCAATGCTTTCATCTGCACATTCCCTGCCAGTCCATCATCATTAACCCAGTGTTTGATTCGTCATATCGGACATTAAAGTTTTATTGAAGGCGCCAACAAAGGACCGGATTGATTAAAAAAAGTGTCCCTTTCAGGGTCGAAAATGAAAACAAGTAATGAAGAAAAGCAAGAAACTTTTAGAATTAAATTGTATCGGTCACCAAAACATTTGTAGGAGTTCTCCGCATCCTGTTTTAGGAGGTCGTCTCATCTGTTCATATGTCTTATCGGAATATGAGGGGGCACATGGCTCACGACCCCCCTTTTTGAGTCTCAGTAAAGCACATCAGGAAAAATGCGGACCCAGCCAACCAACAAATGACATGACAGGTTGGTCATGTCCAGAATGTAACGATACACTTCCCCGTACTATCGGGGAGAAATTCGTCACAAAGCATATTTATTTGTGAAATTCAATGATGCAGCCGTATTGCAGTTTTTATAACTTCGCTCATCACTACGTGCTATATTATAGCAGTTATACTGTACTCTTGTGTTAGATGGCAGTATTATAGTTTATATTTTTCATGGACATAGGAGCAGTATTATAGTAGTTATATTCTTGTACATAGGAGGCAGTATTATAGTAGTTATATTCTTGTACATAGGAGACAGTATTATAGTAGTTATATTCTTGTACATAGGAGCAGTATTATAGTAGTTATATTCTTGTACATAGGAGCAGTATTATAGTAGTTATATTCTTGTACATAGGAGCAGTATTATAGTAGTTATATTCTTGTACATAGGAGCAGTATTATAGTAGTTATATTCTTGTACATAGGAGCAGTATTATAGTAGTTATATTCTTGTACATAGGAGCAGTATTATAGTAGTTATATTCTTGTACATAGGAGGCAGTATTATAGTAGTTATATTCCTGTACAGAGGAGCAGTATTATAGTAGTTATATTCTGTACATAGGAGCAGTATTATAGTAGTTATATTCTTGTACATAGGAGCAGTATTATAGTAGTTATATTCTTGTACATAGGAGCAGTATTATAGTAGTTATATTCTTGTACATAGGAGCAGTATTATAGTAGTTATATTCTTGTACATAGGAGGCAGTATTATAGTAGTTATATTCTTGTACATAGGAGCAGTATTATAGTAGTTATATTCTTAACCAAATCTCTTTTTATTGGTTATGTCATAAAAAAGATACAGGCAAGTTGAGTTATAGCATTTTTGACATTTTCCACCATAAAAGGAGCATTATAATAAGCAACAGTAAAGCACAAAACAATACTCATGTGCAATAATCTGTATTATCATTAAACAGACTACAATGTCAACTCTATCTAAGCACGTGGTCGTGCCCGAATTAAATACAGTAAAGTACTAATAAGACCTTAAAGCAAAAAAAAGGGGGGGTACAAAGACAAAGGAAAGAGGGGGAGGCCGGGGGGGGGGGGGGAACTCAGCTCTAACTGTCAGGAAACCTGAATTTCTTCCAAGGAAGCCATATCCTGAGAAATTTTTTCCGGGTGTGGGACTCCCAGTGGGCCAACTCCTCAAACCTATAGAGCTGGTCTACTTTTTCCAACCAACGTGGAATAGTAGGAGGTAGAGTTTGTCTCCACAACAAAGGAACCAAAAGCCTGGCGGCTGTTATTAATATGGTAGGCAAATCCAATTTGGCTGGGGTAAATGAGGTATTAGGACACCACAGTAAGATCAGTTTCTGATCCAGAGCTATAGATGTGGTGCATATTTTGTTAACTAAGCTCTCCACACGGCTCCAGAAGGGACGTATATTTGTGCAGTCCCACCAAATATGCGAGAGAGAACCGATGCCCGCCCCACACCTCCAGCAGACCTCAGGGATTTCTGGGTTGAGTTTATGGAGAAACTCGGGAGTTTTGTACCATCTGGTCAACAACTTGTAAGAGTTCTCCTGAATTTTAATGCAACGGCTAAAGCCATGAGATTGGGCCAGAATAAAAGCTCTTTCCGGTTCTGACAGTTTGAGGGATAACTCTTTCTCCCAGGAGTCCAGGAAATGAGGGTCAGAGCAGGTAGAGGATAATAGCTCCTTATACATTGTGGAAAAGGGTCTGCTAGAGGGTCGGGCCGACCTCAGCTTCTGTTCTAACCAGGTGGGGGAGGCAAGATGGGATGTTTGCATTTGCAGGACTTTTATGTCTCTCTTAAAGCTGTGGAGATGTAGGAAAGCTATCGATTTAACCCTAGGCAAATCAAGGATCTCTTTCCAGTCCTAGCTTCCCTTCTAGTGATAACACATCTTGCAACGTGTGGTTCTTAAGCAGGGCCCAAACCCCTGTGACACTATGCATGTCGGGATGAACATATCGTTGTAGTAGATGTAATGGGAGCTCAGGACTCGGGAAATTGAGCGTCTTGGAGCTATATAGCGTAGGACCAGGTGAATAGTATCCCTCTCCATAGTAAAGGTAATTTAGAAGCAGTGGGAGAACATGGGCGGATACCCCACAGAATCAGATTCTCATTATCAGTGAGTAACGTTTGCTCCAGCTGTGAGCATATGTTTTCAGGACGCCCTGAGAGAAGGCTCATGCCTCTGCACATAAGGTTGGCTTTATAATACAATGTGACAGTCAGGCAACCCAAACCCTCCAAACCTCTTTTCCCTGATTAAAATGTTGTAGGCCACTCTCGGGGACCGGCCCCTCCAAAGAAAGAGGGACAACATCCGGCGGACTTCCGTAAAATAGGACTGTGGGACCCAAATCGGTAGAGTCTGTAGGAGGTACAGGAACCTAGGGAGTATATAAGTTTTTAAATAATTCTTCCTCCCTATCCAGGAGATGAAAGGCATTTTCAGTGAATGAAGCTGTGTTTTAACAGATTGTAGTAAAGAAAGATAGTTAGAGGGGAATAATTCCTTAGGGTCTGCAGTTACATTAATACCTAAAAAAGGGATTTCTTTTGAAGCCCACTTAAAAGGAGTGGTGTCTTTCAAGTGCTGCACTATATTTCCAGGACAGGATACATTAAGAGCCATAGACTTGGAATAATTAATCTTAAAATTGGATATAAAGCCAAAATCTTCAAAAATAGTAAGCAGCTTAGGGAAGGAAACCTTAGGGTTTGAGGTTATCACCAGTAGATCATCCGCAAAAGCTGCTGTTATATGTTCATGAGAGCCAATGGTGACACCCTCAATCCCAGGTGATTGACGGATCTTACTGAGCAGGGTCTCCATCACTAAAATAAAGAGGGTCGGTGAGAGTGGACACCCCTGACGCGTACCATTAGAAATGTCAAATGCTGGGGATAAGGTCCCATTGACTTTGACTCTGGCAGAGGGGGCTAAGTATAATGAGAAAACAGCGGAGATAAATTGCTCTGGTATACCAAACCGTGATAATGTCCTGGACATGAAAGGCCAACTCACCCTGTCAAATGCTTTTTCTGCGTCAGTGCTTAGTAACGCCACAGGTAGCCCCTTAGTTCGTGCCCAGGACATTAAGTGCAGTAGGACGTATGGTATTCTCATTGCCCCGTCTGCCAGGGACAAAGCCAACTTGCTCACCAGTATATTATGTCAGGAAGCAGTAGCTGAAGGCGCTGGGCCAAAATCTTTGCCCACCACTTGACATCTACATTCAATAAAGAAATGGGCCGGTAGCTGCCACACTCAAGAGGGTCTTTATTCTCTTTATGTAGGATAGTTACATGGGCCATCAGGGATTGTGGAGGCAAGGAACCTCCATTCAATAAATAATTGCAAAGGGACTTGAAATGCGGGAGCAGGATATCTTTAAAAGTTTTGTAGTATGAAATATTCAGGCCATCAGGGCCGGGGCTCTTTCCAGAAGGGATGGAGGATAGAACTTTTAATATCTCTTCATCAGTAATTGGAGAAGTAAGCTGGGAGGCCTGTGAGGAGCTTATGGAGGGGAGATTGAGTGTTTTAAGGAATTGATCCGTCGCATTAGTTATGGACTCTGGGGTAGCATTGTTCAGAGAAGGTAAATTATACAGATTAGAATAAAAGGCGCAAAACGCCTTTGCTATCTCAGGTGTGGTCTTGTGCTCATTACCCGCCGCGTCCCTAATAGCCGGGATAAAGGAATTTGTTCGTTGTTGTTTACAGAGTGCCGTCATCAGCTTATTTCCCTGATCACCATGAGCATAGGACTTGAACTTAGACCGAAACAGTAATTTGGCCGAAGTAGCGTTCAAAAGGTTTTTTAGGTCGTTCCTGGCTATATATAATTCTTCTGCTACCTGGGAAGCTTGGGACTGTTTGTGGGTAAGTTCAAGAGCCGTGATACAGGATAGTAACAGGTTCTGAGCTTGGGAACGCTTTTTCTTTACATAAGAGCCCAGGGCGATCAATTCACCTCTGATCACGGCCTTATGTGTCTCCCAAATAATGGGGATAGATGGGGGGGATGAACCAGATGTGTTAATCTTAAAAAATTCAGACAGTGAGGCTGATAGTTTGGATATATTGTCAGGGTCCTGGATTAGGGTCTCATTCAGTCGCCATGTCCAATCCCTCTTTGGGAGGCCGGCCAGCGAGAGGGTCAGGAAGACTGGGGCATGGTCAGAAAGTACAATGCTCCCTATTTTAGCACTAGAAACCAAAGGGGCGTGGGCACCTGAAAGGAAGAGATAGTCAATCCTGTGGTAAGAATTCTTTGCATGAGAATAAAATGAATAGTCCCTTCCAGAAGGATTCAATGTACGCCACATATCTAATACCCCCAATCTTTTCAAAGAAACCTTAAGGCGTCTCAAAAGCCTGTGGGTAATAGATGACCTGCCTGATGAGGAATCCAAGGAGGGTTCTAAGGCTACATTAAAATCCCCGCCAAGCAGAAGCAATCCCTCCGTAAAGGAGCCCAATTGTCTAAGGGTCTGAACGAGCCACGGGATCTGTCCCCTATTGGGGGCGTATACATTCGCCAGAGTAACAGAGGTATCAGCAATAAGGCCTTTTACAAACAGAAAGCGCCCCTCGGAGTCCGCAGAGGTCGCCGTCTGAGCAAATGACACGCTTTTATGTATCGCAATACTGACCCCTCTGCTGGCTGACGAATGGGTGCTATGATACCATTGGGAGAATTTTGCGGATGGTAATTTCGGTATCTTCCCCGTTTTGAAATGTGTCTCCTGAAAATAAGCTATCGAAGTTTTATCCTTTTGCAAGAGTGACAATACCTGAGATCTCTTACATGGCTCGTTCAGACCCCGGACATTCAGTGATGATACAACAAGGGAAGTCATGGCGATCTATCAGAAAAGGCAAGAGCAGAGCATTAACCCTTGAAGGCATGTATTCTCAATACATAAAACATATCCTGACTGAGCAAGGAAGGAGGACAAAAGGGAAAGAAAAACCAGACATAGAAGGTGGGAAGACATTTGGACAGCAACTATAAAAGAAAAACATACGCCACAAATATTTTAGTGCGCATTGGAAAAGTCCCATGGAACACCTGACACGTAGTGGATCCTTTCGCATCACGGCGACAAGCCGGGATCCATCAGGGGGGGCTCCCATAGGACAGCTGAGAGCCACTGAAAGGCTTTCAGAGGGGGGTCGGCCATCATATGGTAAAGAACCGGAGTGACCCCAAGTCTTGACCAGTTGGGGTGAGGTAACTATGCGGGTGGTAGGATCTATTCCAGGACAACCCCAAGGCGATTTGCAAGTGCTAAAGATCACTCTTACAGCGTCAGCGTCCTCTGTAGTGAATAAGAACCCCAAAAACTGCAAGGGGTAAGAAAAAATAAACTCAGAACATAGGTAATCTCCTTCTGCTATGCAGATTGAACTTGGAGAAGCAGGGGCACAGCCCTGCAATGTAAGGCACAAACTCAACTACTGTGCAGGACAAGGGAGAGAGTCCTTAAAGAGACAGCAGAAAATGGTGAAACAGCAACCTCAGGTAATCCGCCGATCTCTCTTTTTATTTATTTATTTTATGTAGATTTTGTTAAAATCTAAGAATTAAGGACTGAAGGTGGAGCAACAGCCAAATCGACTGAAAAAAGAGAGATTTCATGATGCTTTTCAGTGCCTTTAGCTTCACAAATCCCACAATTTATAACATTTTCTCTATATTTTTATTTGAAACTACTATACTATGGAGCTCTTGTTTTATTTCCCATTTTGAAAGATGGCAAGGTTTAACAAAACCGATGTTTTTCATTGCATTTTGTGATCTTTCCTTTATTCGCCCAGTTAGTATAATTTTTCAGAATTTTTACTTTAATGATGAGCCTATTTTTTCAAAGGAAGAGATGTTTTCAGGACAAATCCTTTCATGGTGGGAATCGACCATAGAAGAACCTTATTTAATGTGTTACCTTCACTGGAGGCTGTCTTTTCATTTCTGACTATTAACTTTTAATTTATTTGGTTATTAATGTGGAAAATGGCTCTTAAAATGTGTGCAATCAACAGCAGGGTATTAAAAAGCCTATAGGAGTATTTAGGCTGCCACTTACTGTAATTCACTGCACTGGGTTTTTAGATTTTTAATGAATGTACTAGTCTATAGGCTCCTACCATTTGAGGGCTTTTTACATATATGATGCAGCAATGGAGATATTAAGCGACGTAACTTTACTAATAACTGAATTATATTTAGTGGTGAGCCTAAAAGAGCGCAACATGTCACATGGATTCTCTTTTTGGCATTATGCAGCACCCCCTCCTGTTCTGCGCCCCCTCTTGTTCAATTTTTCATGAAGTTTTCCTTTAAGGCCCACTTGCATGCCTGGATATAAGTATAGCCATAATGGATAGCACCCTCAAAAGGAGACTGTCAAATCCAAAATTATGTACTATAAAAATAAGCAGCTACTCCACCTCCAATTGTGGTATCTATGGGCCGAGCGCACCGACGACGCTCAACTACCAAAAGAGCAAAGGTATTTAAAATGACGGAGATTGCAGTATACATGGAATGTGTATTTAATTTGAACCCCAGGGAATAGAAATTAAAACTAAATTGTATTAGTCATAAAAACAACAGGACAATAGGCATTAAAATATGAGCTAAAGTCTGCGATATCAATAAAAATAATAATAAAAAGTCAATTAAAATAAAACTTAAATATTAAAAATTACAATTAGGGAATTAATTAGAATTTATAAATACCGTAAATATCTTATTTGTTAATGTTTATTAATCCTATGTTGTTTTATTGTTTTTATGACTGACTCATTTTTTTTTCTTAATTTCCATGTATTCCCTGGTGTTCAGATTAAATACACTGTATAATAACTACAGTATCTACAATCAATGCATCCTGCACTAGAGATGGCCTTAGCAGTTCGCTCGGCGGTCGTTTCGCGGCAAACTTTGCGCGTTCACGATTCGACGAACATGCAAACATATGGCGATGTCCGCTGGTGCCATATTCTTTTGCATTGCGCCAAACTTTTACCCATAACACATCCATCAGGTGGGACAGGACAGCCAATTGAGAAGTTTTAGCACATGGACATACCCCCACCCTATAACAGAACCCGATCTGGCAGCCATTTTACATTCTGTGTTTTGCCAGTGTAGGGAGAGGTTGCTGTGTGGAGCAGGGACAGGCTGTTAGGGACACCAAACGCCAGCTAATAGGTCTACAAAAGTCCCTTTAAGGACTGGTATAGGTGTGCTATTGATAGGTGTGACATTCTGAGGGGTGTGATATACTTATAATATACTTTCTAACATAGAAAGTATATTATAGTGCATTTGTATTGTGCAGCAGTTGTGCGCGGTTCTTCTGCGATACCGCAGCTTTATAGAGGGACAAACTCTATTGGAACAACTAATTGCATGGGTGTGATATACCTGTTGCCCCCCCAAAAAAACTAATTGAGGGGTGTGATATACTTGCTTCCACAAAATATTTAATGAGGGCTGCGATATACCCGTTGCCCCAAATAAAAAGGGTGGTGTGATATAACTGTAATTGAGGGGTGCGATATACCTGCTTCCACAAAATACTGGTTAAGGGGTTCAATATACTTGTTTCCACCAAATATTGATAGCGGCCTGCGATATACCTGCTTCCACAAAATACTGATTAAGGGGTTCAATATACTTGTTTCCACCAAATATTGATTAAGGCCTGCGATATACCTGCTTCCACAAAATATAACGGATTAAGGGGTTTGATATACCTGCATCCACAAAATACTGATTGAGGACTGCGATATACCTGCTTCCACAAAATACTGATTAAAGGGTTCGATATACCTGCTTTCACAAAATACTGATTAAGGGGTTCGATATAACTGTTTCCACCAAATATTGATTGAGGCCTGCTATATACCTGCTTCCACAAAATACTGATTAAGAGGTGTGATATGCCTGTTTCCACAAAATACTGATTAAGGACTGCGATATACCTGCTTCCACAAAATACTGATTAAGGGGTTCGATATACCTGCTTCCACAAAATACTGATTATGGGGTTTTATATACCTGCTTCCACAAAATGCTGATTGAGGGCTGCGATATACCTGCTTCCACATGATACTGATTAAGGGGTTCAATATACCTGTTTCCACCAAATATTGATTGAGGCCTGCGATATAACAGCTTCCACAAAATACTGATTAAGGGGCTTTATATACATGCTTCCACAAAATACTGATTGAGGCCTGCGATATCCCTGCCTCCACAAAATACTGGATAAGGTGTTTGATATTACTGTTTCCACCAAATATTGATTGAGGCCTGCGATATACCTGCTTCCGCAAAATACCGATTAAGGAGTTCTATATACCTGTTTCCACCAAATATTTATTGAGGCCTGCGAGATACCTGCTTCCACAAAATACTAATTAAGGGGTTCGCTATACCTGTTTCCACCAAATATTAGATGAGGCCTGCGATATACCTGCTTCCACAAAATACTGATTGAGGGCTAGCATTTACCTGCTTCCACAAAATACTGATTGAGGGCTAGCATTTACCTGCTTCCACAAAATACTGATTAATGGGTTTGATATACCTGTTTCCACCAAATATTGATTGAGGCCTGTGACATACCTGCTTCCACAAAATACAGATTAAAGGGTTCAATATATCTGTTTCCACCAAATATTGATTGAGGCCTGCGATATACCTGCTTCCACAAATACTGCTCTTCTCTAGGGACTTAGGCACAGGGTCATTTTAAAAATGACAGGCAGAGGAAGAGGCAGGTCGTTCCGCAGGGGCGGTAGGGGTGGGGAAGGTTCACAAGGCCGGAGCCTAAGTGGGAAGTTGGAGAAGGCGCATGTGACTACAAAGGGCACACCAGAGTTGGTTGAGTGGCTCACTCAGCCTTCCGCTTCTGCACCCTTCTCATCCTCTGTTTCTGCACCCTCCTCACTCTCTGCTGTGTGCACACACAAATACACGACCACCACCACCATAGCTCCTCCACTTAAGTCAGAGGAATTATTTTCCCATCCATTCCCAGACCTTACCGATGGGCAGCCATTCTTGACAGCGGATGAGGAAGAGGAGGCAGCAACGGCCGCCACCCAGCGGTCAGACGACAGTACCTAGATCAGCCCAAAGAGGGAGGTCCCCACTGTTGCTGCCTACTCCGAGATCTCAAATGTCAGTGGTGGTGAAGGTGACAATGATGATGTTTCGATGGATGTCACGTGGGTGCCCACAAGAGAGGAAGAGGAGGGGAGTTCAGAGGGAGAGACAGAGCAGCAGATAGGGAGGAGAAGGAGGAGATACAGGCAGAGCTCGCAGGGCACAGGAGGCAAAAAGCAAACTGCAAATGTATCTTGATCGAGCAATCCACCATGCACAGGTACTTCTGGCACTCCCAGGACGCTGGCACATGGCTCTGCAGTGTGGGCTTTTTTTAACGTGTCAGCTGCTGACAATAGTGTTGCCATCTGCAGCCTGTGCTGTCAATGCATACGTCGCGATAAGCCCAACACTCACCTAGGGACGACCACCTTTAGAAGGCACCTGGCCTCCCATCACTGAGCCCAGTGGGAGCAACGCTGCCAGAATCCACAAAGCCATAATTCCGGTGCTCCACGTCCTGCCTCTTCTCCTTCTCCTCTCTCCTCCCATTTGTCTTCCACTCCAACTTGCACCATGCCGTCGTTGCGTTGATCTGGCAGAAGGCAGGCTTCCGTGGCCCAAATGTTCAAGTGTAAAAAGTTGATGATGCCGGATAACCCTTTTGCCCAATGGCTGACCGCTGGCTTGTCGGAACTGCTAGCCCGCCAACTACTGCCATATAAACTGGTGGAACTTTAGAAAATTTGTGGCCATTGGCACACCGCAATGGAAAGTCCCCGTAAGGAAATATTTCTCCTAGAAGAGCATCCCAGAGCTACAGTTGCAAGAAAAAGTATGTGAACCCTTTGGAATGATATGGATTTCTGCCCAAATTGGTCATAAAATGTGATCTGATCTTCATCTAAGTCACAACTATAGACAATCACAGTCTGCTTAAAGGGAACCTGTCACCGGGATTTTGTGTATAGAGCTGAGGACATGGGTTGCTAGATGGCCACTAGCACATCCGCAATACCCAGTCCCCATAACTCTGTGTGCTTTTATTGTGTAAAAAAAACAATTTGATACATATGCAAATTAACCTGAGATGAGTCCTGTATGTGAGAAGAGTCAGGGACAGGACTCATCTCAGGTTAATTTGCATATGTATCAAATCGTTTGTTTTACACAATAAAAGCACAGAGAGCTATGGGGACTGGGTATTGCTGATGTGCTAGCGGCCATCTAGCAACCCATGTCCTCAGCTCTATACACAAAATCCAGGTAACAGGTTCCCTTTAAACTAATAACACACAAATAATTAAATGTTACCATGTTTTTATTGAACACACCATGTAAACATTCACAGTGCAGGTGGAAAAAGTATGTGGACCCTTAGATTTAATAACTGGTTGAACCTCATTTGGCAGCAATAACTTCAACCAAACGTTTCCTGTAGTTGCAGATCAGATGTGCACAACAGTCAGGAGTAATTCTTGACCATTCCTCTTTACAGAACTGTTTGCAGTTCAGCAATATTCTCGGGATGTCTGGTGTGAATCGCTTTTTTGAGGTCATGCCGCAGCATCTCAATCGGGTTGAGGTCAGGACTCTGACTGGGCCGCTCCAGAAGGCGCATTTTCTTCTGTTTAAGCCATTCTGTTGTTTATTTACTTCTATGCTTTGGGTCGTTGTCCTGTTGCAACACCTATCTTCTGTTGAGCTTCAGCTGGTGGACAGATGGCCTTAAGTTCTCCTGCAAAATGTCTTGATAAACTTGGGAATTCATTTTTCCTTTGATGATAGCAATCCGTCCAGGCCCTGACACAGCAAAGCAGCCCCAAACCATGATGCCCCCACCACCATACTTCACAGTTGGGATGAGGTTTTGATGTTGGTGTGCTGTGCCTCTTTTTCTCCACACATAGTGTTGTGTGTTTCTTCCAAACAACTCACCTTTGGTTTCATCTGTCCACAGAATATTTTGCCAGTACTGCTGGGGAACATCCAGGTGCTCTTTTGCAAACTGTAAACGTGCAGCAATGTTATTTTTGGACAGCAGTGGCTTCCTCTGTGGTATCCTCCCATGAAATCCATTCTTGTTTAGTGTTTTACGTATCGTAGATTCTCTAACAGGGATGTTAGCATATGCCAGAGACTTTTGAAAGTCTTTAGCTGACACTCTAGGATTCTTCTTCACCTCATTGAGCAGTCTGCGCTGTGCTCTTGCAGTCATCTTTACAGGACGGCCACTCCTAGGGAGAGTAGCAGCAGTGCTGAACTTTCTCAATTTATAGACAATTTGTCTCACCGTGGACTGATGAACAGCAAGGCTTTTGGAGATACTTTTATAACCCTTTCCAGCTTTATGCAAGTCAGCAATTTGTAATCGTAGGTCTTCTGAGAGCTCTTTTGTGCGAGGCATCACTCACATCAAGCAATGCTTCTTGTGAAAAGCAAACCCAGAACTGGTGTGTGTTTATTATAGGGCAGGGCAGCTGTAACCAACACCTCCAATCTCATCTCATTGATTGGACTCCAGTTGGCTGACACCTCACTCCAATTAGCTCTTGGAGATGTCATTAGTCTAGGGGTTCACATACTTTTTCCACCTGCCCTGTGAATGTTTACATGGTGTGTTCAATAAAAACATAGTAACATTTAACTCTTTGTGTGTTATTAGTTTAAGCAGACTGTGATTGTCTATTGTTGTGACTTAGATGAAGATCAGATCACATTTTATGACCAATTTGTGCAGAAATCCATATCATTCCAAAGGGTTCGCATAATTTTTCTTGCAACTGTATATGGCCACGTTCAGCGGCAAGTGAATATATCTCTGAAACACATCTGACCACAAACACGTGGTCTAGCAAACACGGGCAGGGAAGGTACATAACTTTTACTGCCCACTGGGTGAACCTTCTGACGGCCATCAAGCATGTAACCCGTGGCACCCGTGTGGATTTGGTGTTACCGCCACGGATTGCATGGAGGCCTGCCTCTTCTTCTCCTCCTCCTACTCCATCCTCCGTCTCCTCATCGGCTGACTCCTCCTTTTCCACTGCTACCGCCTCTTCCGCTGCGCCCCCCAGCTCCCCAGAACCTATTAGACGTGCCAGGTGAGACGTTGCCATGCTGTGCTGCGGCTGTTGTGCCTGGAAGCCAAGAGCCACACCGGTCCTGCACTGCTTTCAGCTCTGCGGTTACAGGCCGATCAGTGGCTAACCCCGCTCAATTTGACAGTTGGTAAAGTGGTGTGCGACAACGGTGCCAATCTGCTGAGCGCGCTGAAACAGGGCAAAATGACACACGTGCCGTGCATGGCACATGTCCTGAACTTAGTTGTGCAGCGATTCGTTGCCAAATATCCTGGGGTCCAGGACATCTTGCTGCAGGCCAGGAAAATCTCTGGCCATTTTAGAAGATCTTACACAGCCATGGCTCGCCTTGCTGACATTCAGCAGCGACACCACCTGCCCGTCAGACGTTTGATTTGTGACAGCCCGATGCTGGAACACACCTTGTATATGCTTGATAGGCTGCTCCAGCAGCAACGTGCCGTTAACGACTACCTGTAGGAAATCTGCAGCAGGACAGGTTCTGGGTAGCTTGGTTTCTTTTCACTGCGCCAGTGGCTGCTCATGCGCGACGCATGCAGACTTCTGCAGCCATTTGATGAGATCAACAAACTGCTGGTCAGTCACAGCCAGGGCGCCATCAGTGGCATCGTACCTTTCGCCGTCATTCTGGAGCGTGCATTGCGTCGTGTCATTGATCAAGCCATCAACTCTTCGAGCTGCTGCTGGATGATTCTTCATGCTATTTAGTTGTTTCACTGCTTCATTAAGCAGTTTGCCTCCATGACACCTGCCCCCCCCATATCCTGTCCTATCTCATCCTCATGGATCCCCATATGTCTCCTTTCCTCCCTCATGTATCCATAGCTCCTGTTCCACCCTCCTATCTCCTGTTGCTGCCATGCACAGACCTCCTGCCGCTACTTCTTGTATGAATCACCATCAGAGCACCTTCCCCCTGCTTGCTGTGTTTACCCCTCCTGTCTCACTCCTCTGCCTCTCATTATGGTGGCGTCTGGACTGCACTCACCATAAGGACCTTCTAACATCACAGGGTCATGTGACTGTGCCGCCACCCTGTACTGTGCCACCCACCCCGTACTGTGCTTCTCACCCCATACTGTGCCCTCTTATACCCTGCATTGTGCCCTCTTACCACACCTTGTACAGTGCCCCTAGTCATTCCCTGTGCTGTGCCCTCCTATACCCTTTTATCCGGTCACTGTATGGCGGTTTTATCCTGTCACTGTACAGAGGTATTATCCGGTCACTGTACAGAGGTGTTATCTGGTGACTGTACAAAGGTGTTATCTGGTCACTGTATGGCAGTGTTATCCGGTCACTCTATGGCGGTGGTATCCAATTACTGTATGGCCATAACTGTATCCCTTTCCCTGCCCACGCCGGCTCCCTTGCGCTTCTGCATTTATAGGTATGTGAGAGGGCCACTGGGGGGGTTATTACACTGTGCATACCCCTTATACAGTATACTGACCCCCAGTGCCCCCCATTTAGTATAATGATCCCCAATGACCCTCCATTCAGTATGATGACCACCAGAGCCCCCATTCAATATAATGACCCCCAGTGACACCCATACAGTATAATGACCCCCCAGTGGCCCCTCCATACAGTATAACCCCTAGTGTGGGGGCCACTGGGGGTCATTATTCTAAATGGGGGGCGACTGGGGTTTATTATTCTGAATGGAGGGCCACTGTGGAGTCATTATACTGTGTGTGGGGGCATTGGGGGGTCATTATACTGTGTGAAGAGCCACTAGAGGTCATTATACTCTATAGGGGCCACTGGTGGTCATTATACCGTGTGGGAGCCACAGAGGGACATGTAAATGTACAAAAATGCCTCAAGGGGGCCCACTGGGATTTATCGCCCAAGGGCCCACATGAACCTGGAGCCAGCCCTGCCTCCAGCCACATAATCACAAGTTCTTTTCTGTCAGGTGAATGCCAAATTTTTGGGGCCTGTACTCCCGTGACACAAACACAGAAATATAGTGGCAAATCTGGGGGAGCTGCTCAACCCCTAACACTGTAGCGTGTTTTTCATTGGGGGAGCAGCCCCACCGCATGTGGACCGCAGCAAACGACTATCCCCAGCAAAATGCATACGGTGGAGGATGTCGGCGCGGTCCACATGCACCACAAGGGCACCCTACACAAATCGGAGCATTGTGCGGATGAAAATATAATCATATAAATCACAGAAAAAATGCACCAAACGGATATGCCACTGACTATACTGGCTAGTCATAAATGCAGATATTAAAAGCTGAGACTTTTGCCAATATATTCCTGTCAGGAAAATATCGGAGCCCACATGCACCACGTCACGGTTCTCAGCATGGCAAGGGGTCCTACCACTGCGCTAACTATGGTGTGAACAAGGTCTGAAGGTGATGAAATCCAGCTCACAGCCAAGCTTCCACACAACCGCCTAGCAGGACAACTAGTGCAATGTGAACAAAGCAAGACTGTAAGCCACACCCATATCAGACCATGTGATGGAGGTCTCCAGGTGCAAAGAGAGTGTTTGATAAAAACACAGAAATATAGTGGCAAATCTGGGGGAGCTGCTCAACCCCTAACACTGTAGCGTGTTTTTCCCGTGGCCTAAAATAATTTTTTACTAGGCTCTAGCAGAGCACATTTTTGAGAGTTTCCCTTTTTTGCCATTAATCACCCTCTGGGATGTCACTGTCCAAGGTTTTTCAGGTTCACCTGCCATTAAAGTAAATAGGGCCCGCCGCGAACGCGAGGTTCGCGAACATTTGATCGCGAACGCGCGTTCGCGTAACGTCCAGGCTGATGTTCGTCCATCACTAATCCTGGAGTCTTTTGCGTAGACCCCCGACCTTAATCTCTAGTAAATAAAAAAATTGTTTTAATGTAAGCATACTATCATGTAGGGTGGGTACTTCAAGATATAGCCATGATTTTCTGGTGAAGATCTGGTCCTCTAATCCTGAGAAATATTTTTATTTTATTTTATTTTATGCAAATGTCACTGCACTGTGGGCAGGGCCGTTCTGTTTGGTGCAGATGGCATCCAAAGCGCCATTGCTACTGGCTTTAAAATCTCAAGCACTGTTGATCAAACAAGAGGGGTAGGCCCTCGGGCAGAGTTATAGTAGTATGATGGTGCATCAAATGTAGCAGCCACGCCCATGGTGCACCGAAAACCTTATTGGCATAAAAATGCAAAGATACATTTCTCAGGATTTAACAAGAAAGCTATGGTTATGTTTCAGGACACCTAATCTACATGGTGGTATGCTTACTATGGAACTAATTTTGGAGGGGTCAGACTCCCTTTAGGTCAACGATTGGGCAGCCATACTGTTTTCACTTGTCTATAGTTTCTACAGGAAGGACAGCTGAGAGTACATTGTGAATGAGGGATTGAGCAGTTAATCAGAGCCTGAAAAGCTACAACTAAGTGGGTTCCACTGCCCTTTTTGCCCCATGCACAACACAGAGTCCAATGGTGGACCTACCACTAAAGATATCAATGATACTTACTCTATTGACAAGCTTAGTGTCCTCACTCAAGTAATGTGATCATGGCTGATGACATCAATGGATGATGTACAGAGGCGGACTGGGAACTTAAAGTGGACCTTTCACCACTCCTCACATGTCTGTTTTAATAGCTTCATGCATTCCCAGTGTAATAACAATTCTGGAGCATCTATTCTTATGTCTCTATGTTGTGCCATTCCTTTATTATTTCTACTAGAAGTTATGAATGAATTGCTAGCAGTCTGCAGTAAGGGTACAGAGGGGTGGTAACCAGTTGGGTGGGGTGTAGCTGCACAGCCTGACAATGGCAGCACTGATTGGATAGACTGAGTCTCTGCAGGTACACCCCCCCCCCAACTGGTTACCTCCCCCCTGTACCCTTACTGCAGACTGCTAGCAATTCATTCATAACTTCTAGTAGAAATAATAAAGGAACGGTACAACATAGAGACATAAGAATAGATGCTCCAGAATTGTTACTACATGGGTAATGCATGAAGCTATTAAAATAGGCAAGTCAGAAGTGGTGAAAGGGCCTCTTTAAAGCGTCCCTGGCCTCTTTAAAGAGGCCCAGTTTTGTAGTTAGTTCCAAATTGATGGAAGGCAGGGCCAACACAAATAGACGGGACCAACAATACCTTATTATGGCACAATTTAGTATCCTAACAGAGCCAAACACCACAGTCTATCACAAAATACTTCCCCCATCAGCACAAAATACATCCCCAAAAACTTCCACTGGCCGGCAGTGAGGAAGGCCTAGGCAGCCCTCTGGGCATCGGCCCACCGGGAAGTTTCCCTGTAAGGTTGGCTTGGGGCTAGCACTCAGCAAGGATCATGTAGCTCTAGTATTTCATTCATGACTTTTTGATGGCAAACCACCATCATTACACTTAGGGTATGTCATGATGTCAGTGGCAGTGTCCATATAAATTCAGTAAATGTTTACCTTTTATCTTGGCATGCAGGAGCAGATTACTATTTTCTTTATACCTTCCATATGTTTATCTCCCCTCGATAAACAAGCATATTCTGTACTGTAAACTCGCATTTATCACGATGTAAAAGCTGCCCCTGATTTATGGCGTAATTCTCGCCTGAACAACCGGATCTGTTGTTTTCCTAAAAATAATAATAATAATAATAAAAATGTCTTTGTTATGAAGTCAAAAAAGGTTTCTGTGCTGTTGCAAGGTTGAAAAGTCCACAGCAGCTATTAACCCAAAGGTCCTAAATCAGTCTGGGGCAGTGAGTGATTTTGCTGTTTAAAAAAGGAGAAAAACTAATGTGCCACAACAGATGAATGTTGGTTATCAAGATGACAGCACAAAAAAGTCAAGGTGACTCCGACTTTGCAGAACAATTTATTTTAATTTAATTTTTATTCCTCCTCTGTGCCTTGCCCAAGAACGCATAATTTGTACTTTTTCATGCTTTCGTGTTTTTCACCGGTGAGCTCGTATTTTTGGAATTATTCCTGTAGGCTCGGTTAACCACACGCATGTCCTAGGACTGGAGCTTGGGAGTCAATGTTTTGCACTCACTGAGTAATATATGAATACTTCAGAATGAGTCTGAATCCATAAGCATGAATAATTTTTAAAAGCTTATTTTGTTGAAAAAAGGATGGGAAACTTCAAGATCAAGGGAAGTTCCTTCAACCATGTGAACCCTGGATTTTTCTGTTGTACCATAGCAAGCTGTACAATTGGGTTTAAGGTTACAACTTTCCTGTGGCCACAACTTATTAGCAGCTAAAATCACAAGAGGAAGAGGCAAAAAACCAAGGAATAATTTTGTGTATACAGGTAGCTTGAAGGTCTGAGGCACTGAATTGAGATCTAACACAGTCTGCCCAGTCCTTACGCTCCATTTATGTGATGGCTGTTTTTTGTCTGCCATAGTGATCTTTGGGTAAGACACCAAGCCAGATTGAGACAACACTCTTTACACCCTTAGATGTTCTACTCTTACTCAATTCTTCATTCTTCTTCTATCTCAATTTGTTTGGAAAAATTTTGAGTTGGATGAAGTTATCAAGAAAAGATGGCTCATTCAAAATACCCTTCTCCAGTAGAGTTCTTGCTTGGTAACCCTTCTCTATATCATAAAGGAGGGACTCAGAGCAACTATGGACATCATGGTTGCACATTTCTTTACCTAGACATTATACAATGTTCTACATATTAACGGACAGTTAAAGGGGTTGTCCCATTTCAGTAACCTTTTGTCTATAGTAAATAAAGTCACAAGGGAGACCAGAGAACCGCCACCATGGATTTCTCCAGTAGAGACCAGTAAAGAGTAAAGGAAAATAACTTGTTTTATTTTAAAACAAAGACTCCTTCACCTTAGATTGGTCAAGAAAGAGTAATTGTAGGCTAAGTTCTAAAGTGCATGACTATCATATTATTATCATCCATCATTACTATTTTTTAAAGGGGCTGTCTGAGTGTTTATTACTGATGACCTATCCTCAGGCTAGATCATCAGTATCTGACTGGTGGGGGGTCTGACTCCCGGCACCCATGCCAATCAGCTGTTTGAAAGGACTGCAGCGCTTCATGGGCCATGTGGACTCTTTCTAGGCCAGTGACATCACGTTCATCCTTCACATGCCAAGGCACAGCTCTGTCCCATTCAGGTGAGTGGGGCTGAGCTGCAATAGCCACTATCCAGCTGATTGGTGAGACCGTGAGGGTGTGGGCAGTCAAATCCCCACGATCAGACACTGATGACCTATCTTCGATCCGAGCTCGGTAACGTTCTACTAATTTGGATTTCACTTGATAAGGTTTGATAACAAGGATAGGTCATCAGAATTAAACCCTTTCAATACGTGCAGTTCCTTCTTCCACCAGTGGCCTGACCATTGAGATTTCCCCAAAGTGCCACCAGCAATTGTCTTCTGGATTTCAACCATTTAGGAATCATCACTTGCCACCATATCAGCACCATCAAGTAGATTAATATGTGAGACTGACTCTTTAAGATGCTGACTCCCCCATCCATTGACTTATGGTGTCCTAGACAAAAAAAATATAGATCCATAAATTCAATATAGAGGTTGTCGGAGACATACACTGATCCCACGACTGCCCATGTTTGCCATTATCTGAAACTAATTTGATATCTTCAGTGCAGCCGAGCAGAGACACTTATTTTTTAGAGAACTGAAGGGTGGGGGGGATCACAGAAAATAGCCTTCCAAGCATTTCTAGCTAAGAATGGGAGAAGGTTTCTGAGTATCCAACAATAATTAATGACAACAGACAGAGACAAAAGTCACAGCTTGAAGAGATGCGGAATGTTCTTGGTGAGCACAAACGGATTCAAATTGCTATTGATTTAGAGCGCGGCTCCTGCTGCAGATTATTGGCTGACTATTTCAATTAAACCTTAAAATGTAATGCTTCAAAATGGATTTGCAGTCTCAGGGAATTGGAAACATAGCATGCTGACAAGTATAGAGTATACATTTAGGTTAAGCATCCATAATGCAGTTAGTAATTTAAGATTATTATCATAAATGAGCCCATAAGTCTTGTTTGTCAGAGATTTACAGGAAGTTCCGTGGCTTCGTCTTACCAGAATTGCTGCTCACGTGATCGCACAGAGCCTCTTTCACCCTGAAGAGAAGAAGAAGAAGAAGAAAAAGGAAAAATACACAGGTTTTATTTATTACAAGAAATTCCAAGACCGGCCCTTGTGTTCCTTAAATTATTTTCCAGAACAGTCGGTTCTCTTCCACTGCTGAATTATGGACTGCGGCGTTAAAGATGATCGTACATCACCGCACCATCCGGTAAAATAAAGGATTCTGTGCAGCCCGCTAGGTTTAACATGCCTGACTCTGATCTTCATCTTCCTGGAAGACATTTTAGACTGGAAAACTGTTTTAGTTAAGGTCATTGAAAATAAATTCACATAAATTTAACAAAAATGAAGAATATTTGCTCTTGCTAATGTGAGCAGTGGACCTCTAGGGGCTTCCATTACAAATGGTACAACTAGCATCTGGTATACAACGTGCATATTCCAGGCTACCATATACGGTATAGGGCACTTAGACCCTACCGTTGCTCACTATCTAAGTGGGCATGGCCGCTGAATGCTCAGGCATTACTCTGTTCCAGGATGCCAGCATTTCAGACCCTCCAGCACCTCCACCTTCTCCACTAGCAGTGGCCTTCTTGCTTATTCACTACTTTCTTATGCCCATAGGGTTCACATGTGATCTCTCAGGCTCTTAAGGGGCCCGTGCATGCACAGCATAATCTGTTCTAGCCTATAGTAGACTTCCCTAGGGTATTTAAGGCACCTTCCCATTTGGAAGGGTGCCTGAGCAATAGTTTTACTGCAAAGGTTCACTATTATTACCAACTTCTGCCTGACTCCAAATTTGACCCTTCATTGCCTGACCTCCATAATGACCCTGAGCTGCCTGCCTTGACCATCAAACAGACTTGTGGATTGTCACTGACTCCGGTTTTTGCCTGACTTCTTGGTGCTTTTCACTGATGTCACTTGACCCAGTGGGTCAGCAGAACAGAGATTACTCAAGTAGGTAGCAGCCTAGTGATTCCCTTGTAGTGGAGTCCAGATCTCTGCACAGGGGTTAAAACTAGAATAAAATGATCGCTTCATTGATTAATACTAGATAGACTTGCATAGTAATAGTATTTTCATCACCTTACAGGAGCCTGTAGTGGTACTTTCCCTGCCTACAAGGTATGTAAATGCTCAGAAACCTCCTCAGTCACAAAAAATGTCATCTAGTGTGTAAAACAGTAACTGCCACAGATGGCAGAACACCAGGAAGAGCAGAGATGGAGAAGAAAATGAAAACTGTAGGCTACTTTGTTATAAGGCTTGCCTCATGCTGACAATGCTGGTAGGCTATACGAACATGATAAATGGGGTTCTTTGCTTGGGACCCCCCTCCAACCTCTACAAGCCAAAACAGAGGTCCAATCTGTGAGTATTACATGGATTGCTATTCATCTGAATGGTCACAAAAATGTAACACTACATTTCCCGAGCAGCTGGTGCTTCAGAATATATTATTTCTGGACAGATATGGATTCCAGCAGGTATCAGCTGTTTGCTCCTGTTTGCCACATTGCCTACATTCTGAATAGGACAAATCCTTTAAAGAGGGTCTCTGGGAATAAAGAAAATTAAAATACTTAACTATTACTTTATTATAAATATATTCCCAAATTCCTTTCATTAGTTATAATGGCTCGTTTTGTCTAGGGAGCAATCATTAGGAGAAATAAAATGGCCGCCGTCCTATTAGTACACACAAAACCTGTCCTAATCACACAGGAGGACAAATGACTGCACCACACTGAGGTGAAGAGCTGCCTCATCCTCCTCTCTGCTCTGCTTGTCAGGGATTATGCTTTAAGGGCATGCTGGGAGTTCAAGTTTTGCAACAGCTCGAGTGTCACAAGTTGGAGACCACCAATCTAGAATCTATAGAAAAAGCACCAACGACTTCCAGACTACTTTTGGGAACCTTTGGTGGCTTTCGGAGGGCTTCAGGGAGGTTATTTCCTGTATGAAGCCCTGTGGTTTGTATTTACAGTATGGTTATCTTGCGAACATGCACAATTCCTTTCCATGTAGACCGTAGACTCCTTGACTTTGTGGGCAGCTCATATGCAGAAACCCACTGGTGGAAGAAACTTTGCAGGATAATTATGTTCTAATCACACTTCTGACCAAAGGTTGTATTAACTGAGCAGTAATTCCCAAACATCTCAGCTTGGCCTCCAGTCTAAATTACAGATATTTGCGGTTATCTGCAATTTTAATCAAGTGTATGGAATAATTATCAGAGCACGAGGGTGGAAGGAGATGTGCGCGGAAGATTAATGACTCGGGCACCTTTACATACCAAAGCTAAAACTTCCAGAGATCACAGAACAGGTCGGAATCAGTGAATGGAGATTAACCAATTAAGGGGAATGTAATAGTTCCACGGCAGGGGGGGGGGGCTTTCATCCTCCATCCTTGGCATTGGGAATACGGCACGTGCCGTTCACCTCGAAGTGTAAAATCTGTCTTATCTTCTCCATGCATGGAATTACCAAACACATGGAGACACTAAAAAGGGGCATGATTTGCATTAACCTTTCCTTGAAATGCCGTTAAAATAAAAATACCTCCATTTGAGCGCGGAGTGAAATTTCTTTGTGAAATTTAGCAAAGCTGCCAATTTAATTTTTGTAAACTTCACTCTAATAATAATAATAATATTAATATGTAATCGGATGAGTGATGATTAGAAATGAGCAAATTATAAAAAAATTGGAGGATTCGGCTGCTTCGCCGAATTTTAAAAAAATTCATCACAAAGCACATTTCTTTGTAAGTAGTGGGTGCAATGACAGGGAACAGCGATTGCACAGCCACCCGTCATTGTACCGCTCAGATGCCGCGTTCATACATGATTGCGGCATCTGATGAGTAGGAAAAAAAATTATACTGACCCGATCCATTTGCTCACAACGGGCCGGCCGCCGCCATCTTGCTTGAAGATCTGGTGAAAAATCATACGTCACCGCACAAGGGATTTTGCGTATGATCTTCAAGCAAGATGGCAGTGACCGGCCTGTTGCCAGCAAATGGATCGGGAATGATTTTTTTTTATTTTTACAATATTTCAGGATTAATCAATTTGATACCATGAAGCACGAGGAAATTCAGCTTCGAATCGAATTTATCCTGAAATTCAGATCAAAGTCCACTCCATGGACTTCGATTCGCTCAACACTAGTGATGATAAGATGATGGATTTTGTGGTTATGCCTTGACAGAAAATATTTGGGTCATGTGAGGTTTCTTCTGTTGACCTTGGCTTGCCTTTGACCACTCTCTGTCTCGTATTTTGGTTCTGTGTTTCTCGTCTGGTTCTGACTTTGGCCTGGCTATTTGACTACCCTCTGTCTTGCGATTTGGTACTGCATTGTCCGCCCAGTTCTGACCCATTTCCATGCGACTCCGTCTCTGTGTTTTTTTGCCTCTGTGTGTGTTTGTCTTGCACTTTAGCAGAGTAGGGACTGTCGACCAGTTGTGGACTTGCCGCCCTAGGGCTTGCACTGCAAGTAGGCAGGGGAAGAGGGCAGTGTTCTAGTTAGGGATGACTGTCTGTGTATTCCTGCCTACTATGGTAACATTATGTCAGGGTCTAAGGTACTTAGTTGACCCAAGAAATTGCATGTTTATGTCTCCAGAACTGAGTCAGTGGAAAGGAACCAGGTCCACAGGGGGCTAGGTAAGCTGCAGTTGCTATGCAGAGGTTTAATGCAGTAGGGCTACATTTGTAAGTTAAGCAATCCGTGGTCCAGCGGCGATGTAGCAGAGCATGAGCATAGGTGCAGTGTCCCAGGGGGGTCAGTAGTGTATGCTGGGCTTTGTAGTGCAGATTACCCACTAACCTGGGATCCACTGTCGTCTTCAAAGCGGGGCAAATACTGGAACAGGCAGGTGATTAAAAGTTCGTGACGCCAGTGTCAATTAAACGGTGACACGCCGTGTATGGTATTGTAGAAGAATGAAGCAAGCACAGGATAGCCAACAAAAACTGGAACTTTACTGAATATCAGTTATAATCATACATGGACGCAGTTGGGAGCGTCGTTCCATGAAAGACAGTTGGTTTCACATATGAATACAGGTGGTTCTTAGAAGTACAGAATGGCCGGTCTTAGCAATGTTCTTTACAGAGTGTTCATTACAGGAGATGCAGTACAGGCGGCTTGCACACTATTCCTGACTGGTCCTGAACATGTGACTTATTCTCCAAGGTCTAATGCCCTATAGCTGGCGTACCCTTGAAGCTGTCTTTATATAGTACCTCCTCTGTTATCTTGAGTACCTCTTGCTTTATCTGATCGGCCTCTGTGGTATTCTGTGTCCTGGCTGGTGCTTATGATGTTTCAGCTAAACGGATGATGACTCAGGAGGGGAACCTTTTCCTTGGATCCGGAACCCGGTTACAGGGCCTTTACCACCCTCTCCTAGTCGGCAGGCTTCAGGCCTGCGCTCCTCTCACAGGCCCATAGCCTTGACTTTACTCAGACACAGGATCATCTCTGACTCCTCTTCCCACTGTCTGCCTGCTTACTACTTCCTGACTGGGCCTTATATAGACTAGGGCTCCCTAGCTCCCTCTAGTGACTCAGAGCTGGAATAACACCCTAGCCGGCCTGCACATGCACGTTTCACAGTAACAGGAAAATACATAGCAGTACATTGACAAGATGTTCTATACCAACCTCCCCATAAATACAGGGGGAACGACAATACCCAAGTGACCCTTCAGTAGTGACGGGGTATTACTCTCCCGTACACTACATACCCCGCTGCTTTAAGCTGAGTACGACCTCGTACTCCATCAGGGCCCGCCCAACTGGAATCATGACCTGAAATAGAGAAAGACACATGCATGCATACATATATGTCATTTACACTCTTATCAGACCCAATTGGCAAAGGTGAAGTGCGGTGACAAGGGGCGTCGTTCTCTTCTTCTCAGGATAGTGAGTGGAACGGGGGCGCTGACCTGGCACAGCGGATGTTTAAAGAACCAGGATAGTCCATGACAATAAATAAGTCCATAATAAAATCAACATCTCAGAGGCTTGCACATAGGAAGTCCATCTCTGGGCACATAGACGTGAATAAAAACCGGTTATTAAATACTGTCAGCAGCACATATATAAAATGACAATACAGGACTCTGACAATACCAGGGCCATGTTATCCTGGCAAGTCCTGTTTACCCTTTAAAATAGTGCTGACATAAAAATGTCTTTTCAACCTGAAATGGGGGTAAAAAGGGGTAAAATGGTGCAAAACTAAAGGCACAACTGGGATTTTAGCAGCAGGCCGGATGTCTCAAACACAACATGGGCAGGCTGGGAGCTGTGGTTCACCGTGGCACTATCACTTAGTTATGATGCCACCGGCCGTGTATAACTGGCAGCGAGCTTCACCAGCTTTGCCAAACGGAGGGACAAAACGGCCATTATGGAGACAGACATGAAGAAAGGCCTACTCACAGACGAGTGTCATACTCCTCCTCTGATGAAGACTCGATGAACGGATCTTGCAGCAACTGTTCTGGCCTAGCCGGCCATATCTGGAATCCATCTCCTCTGACGATCTTTAAAGGGGGAGGCTTGTCTTTCATTGCCTCTACCTCTGCGTTCGTTCTGGGGAACGGGATCCACTGCACGCATCCTGCGTACCCGAGGTCCTCTACCCAGTAAACTCTTTTGCCTAGAGCCTCTATGTCAGCCTTGGTGCAGGTCATCGGGGCTACCGGAGGTCCGGTGACAGTGGTTTCTGGGGTGCCGGTGGCAGCCGCTGCTTGACGTCGGGCCTCTGCACATTCTTCTGCCCGCTGGCAGCTGTCCAGCCGCTCTCTCTCCTCTTCTCGCCTCACCGGGTGCAGAGACGACACTGGCTCCTCCCACACACTGGGCCGGTCTACCTCTATCTGAGGCCCGCCTCCCAGGCGTAACTCTTCAGGGAAGTCAGCCGCATCATCACTTCTCAAGGTGGGTGGCGCTCCAGGACAATCTCCTCCTTCTCCTTGGAGGGTAAAGGCGCCAAATATTCGCGCCTCTGTACATCGTGATGGCGCAGTAAAAAGCCTCATGGCATCGGCGGCCATTTTAGATGTCCTGATGCTGCAATTCACTGACAGCAAGCAGGATGATGAAAAGTCCAATAAAACACAGTCCACAAATGCGATTTTCTCTCTGGGGGTAGCGCAACACAGTACAGCGCCTCCAATTCCTCCCAGGCACAATTGTAATCCACAGATTTTAGAAATAAAGGTTACAGTCTTTGTAATACGGTGGTGGAATAGTTAAAGCACACAGTTCACACTTCTCTGCACTTCAGAAGTATGCGTATCCTGTTCGTGACGCCAAAAAGAGCTATGCAGTGTCCCAGGGGGGTCAGTAGTGTATGCTGGGCTTTGTAGTGCAGATTACCCACTAACCTGGGATCCACTGTCGTCTTCAAAGCGGGGTAAATACTGGAACAGGCAGGTGATTAAAAGTTCGTGACGCCAGTGTCAATTATACGGTGACACGCCGTGTATGATATTGTAGAAGAATGAAGCAAGCACAGGATTGCCAACAAAAACTGGAACTTTACTGAATATCAGTTATAATCATACATGGACGCAGTTGGGAGCGTCGTTCCATGAAAGACAGTTGGTTTCACATATGAATACAGGTGGTTCTTAGAAGTACAGAATGGCCGGTCTTAGCAATGTTCTTTACAGAGTGTTCATTACAGGAGATGCAGTACAGGCGGCTTGCACACTATTCCTGACTGGTCCTGAACATGTGACTTATTCTCCAAGGTCTAATGCCCTATAGCTGGCGTACCCTTGAAGCTGTCTTTATATAGTACCTCCTCTGTTATCTTGAGTACCTCTTGCTTTATCTGATCGGCCTCTGTGGTATTCTGTGTCCTGGCTGGTGCTTATGATGTTTCAGCTAAACGGATGATGACTCAGGAGGGGAACCTTTTCCTTGGATCCGGAACCCGGTTACAGGGCCTTTACCACCCTCTCCTAGTCGGCAGGCTTCAGGCCTGCGCTCCTCTCACAGGCCCATAGCCTTGACTTTACTCAGACACAGGATCATCTCTGACTCCTCTTCCCACTGTCTGACTGCTTACTACTTCCTGACTGGGCCTTATATAGACTAGGGCTCCCTAGCTCCCTCTAGTGACTCAGAGCTGGAATAACACCCTAGCCGGCCTGCACATGCACGTTTCACAGTAACAGGAAAATACATAGCAGTACATTGACAAGATGTTCTATACCAACCTCCCCATAAATACAGGGGGAACGACAATACCCAAGTGACCCTTCAGTAGTGACGGGGTATTACTCTCCCGTACACTACATAGGGGCCAAAGGAAAATAGGTAGTAGGATAGTCAAGGGATCAGGAAGTGAGGTATCGCAGAGCCGAAGATGCTATACAAGCGGTAGTCCAATAGAGCAAGTATGTAGTCAGGGAAAAGATGGAACTAGAATGTTAGGTTTTATACACATAGATAAAATTGACCACTACAAAACTATACTAAGAAATTACCCTAGTTAATATAAAATATTGTACCTAAAAACATCCTGATGTGAAAAGATGGAGCACACCTTTAAGCCTTCTTGTCCCTGGGAAGGGTGTAAATTTAAAATGTAAAACAACAGGTCATAATAATATTAATAACAACTTAAATAATAATATATAATTACTATTCGCTCTTCCTCCATGAAGCTCTTTACTCCATTACATACCACACACACTGCTTACTTGCCTACACCGGGTGCTGAGTATACAGATCCCACACATGGTGCTCCAGCTTCCAGATGCACCTCTGGCCAGCGTGCACCATTACATACAACGCATGCTGCTTTCTTGCCTCCACCTGACTCTGAGTATACAGATCCCACACATGGTGCTCCAGTTTCCGGATGCATGTCTGGCCAGTGAGCACCACTACATACCACACATGCTGCTTTCTTGCCTCCACCTGACTCTGAGTATACATATCCCACACATGGTGTTCCAGTTTCCAGTTGCAGGTGTGGCCTTTGGGCACCATTACATACCACACATGCTGCTTTCTTGCCTCCACCTGGTGCTGAGTATACAGATACCACACATGGTGCTCCAGTTTCCAGATGCACCTCTGGCCAGCGTGCTCCATTACATACCACACATGCTGCTTTCTTGCCTACACCGGGTGCTAAGTATACAGATCCCATAAACGGAGCTCCAGTTTCCAGATGCCCGCCTGGCCGGCATGATTAATATCTCATCATATTTTTTATTTTTTTTATCTTGGCAGAGTTTCTTCTCCGCTGGGAAATTTAAATGTCTCCAAACAAGTCCACTTGGTTCATTAAACTTTTCAGGAAGCCATGACGTTGTCACTTTAAGCAGTAAAGTGCATAAACATGTCGGAAAGATAAGTCATTAATTGCAGAAAATGTTTGTCATAAATGGTCTGCTGATAAATGAGCTCTCCAGATCCGTACCCGGGATTCGCTTCATTTCAATATGTCTTTTCTAATTACTGAATGTAAGTGGATTGACCTTGAACATGACTTGAATGCTGTCGAACCACGGCTAAATACAAAGAATTTATTCATCAAGCTGCAATAATTATCACCGCGGAATCTACAAAAATATTTTAAAAAAATGAGTCCGCTCTATGATTTACCATCACAAAGCATCTTAAAGATTAACTCGAGCATGCTTTTTATTTTTCAGCGGAAATCAGTATTAAAGGTTATGAAGCCTTCTGCGACCCATTTCACAGCTTCGGGGTTATCTGAGCAACTTTATAAAAAATAATAATAATGCGTGCTTAAAATCATCTACCGTTTTGCATATACAGCTCCAATGCAGACCTATGCGTCTCCATGGCGACAGACTGCAAGGAAATACTGTGTAGTCTGTCCCTCCCAGGTGGAAGAGAGTAATGCAGGATTGCAGGAATGGATATGCAAGAGGATTGTTGGTGGTCTGTAGGCATGGACACTGGTTTGCATATGAGCTGCAAATATAAAACGGCAAGAGATTTTTAATCAAGACTATTTGCAAAAAACATTTTTAATGCATTGGAAAAAAGTTGCAAAATGCAAGTAAAATAAGCATCGAAATGTCTTGCCCCAGCCGGATGGGCATGGTGGGGCAGGAATTCACAGCTGACTCACAAAGTGCTTGCTGATACGCTTAAAGGCTAGGGACTCTTTTAGCGCGATTTTACTCATTTTTGTCTAAAAATCAAATTTTTTTTTCAATTGGTCTTTATTAAGTGTTCAAGTGTTGAGATACAAGGGTTAAACATCTGCTTGCAGAATATTTCTTGTGAAGTAACAAGGGTTAAAAATCTGTCTGTTTGCATAGTATCAATTCTCAGTCCCCTCAGCTGACAACTCATGTGAAGCCTATCTCTGACCTCCTGCCCTCATAAACAATCACTATAGCTAAACTCATCAAACTGATAAGAGCATTGCTTGAATGAGTGTTTATGAGGTGATGAAGTCAGAGATTAGGCTTCACATGAGCCATCAGCAGACGGAACTGAGAAGCAATATTCTGAAAACTGATTTTTAACCCTTGATACATTTTTAATAAAGACCAATTGAAAAAATTATTTTCAGCCGAAAATGAGTTCAATTCAATTATAGAAAAATTGCCCCGAAGGTGTCCTTAGTAGGGATGAGCGAACTCGAACTGTATAGTTCGGGTTCGTACCGAATTTTGGGGTGTCCGTGACACGGACCCGAACCCGGACATTTTCGTAAAAGTCCGGGTTCGGGTTCGGTGTTCGTCGCTTTCTTCGCGCTTTTGTGACGCTTTCTTGGCGCTTTTTGAAAGGCTGCAAAGCAGCCAATCAACAAGCGTCATACTACTTGCCCCAAGAGGCCATCACAGCCATGCCTACTATTGGCATGGCTGTGATTGGCCAGAGCACCATGTGACCCAGCCTCTATTTAAGCTGGAGTCACATAGCGCCGCCCGTCACTCTGCTCTGATTAGCGTAGGGAGAGGTTGCGGCTGCGACAGTAGGGCGAGATTAGGCAGATTACCTCCTCCAAAGGACTTGATTAACTGATCGATCTGCAGCTGTGGATCACTGAGCTGCTGATCCTCAATTGCTCACTGTTTTTAGGCTGCACAGACCGTTTGTCAGTCTCATTTTTCTGGGGTGATCGGGGGCCATTTTGTGTCTTGTGGTGCGCCAGCACAAGCTGCGACCAAGTGCATTTAACCCTCAATGGTGTGGTTGTTTTTTGGCTAAAGCCTACATCAGGGTGAAGCTGTCACACCAAGTGCATTTAACCAGCAATAGTCTGTTCATTTTTTGGCCATATACAAAATCAGGGGCAAGCTGCGCCTGTCACCAAGTGCATTTAACCCTCAATGGTGTGGTTGTTTTTTGGCTAAAGCCTACATCAGGGTGAAGCTGTCACACCAAGTGCATTTAACCAGCAATAGTCTGTTCATTTTTTGGCCATATACAAAATCAGGGGCAAGCTGCGCCTGTCACCAAGTGCATTTAACCCTCAATGGTGTGGTTGTTTTTTGGCTAAAGCCTACATCAGGGTGAAGCTGTCACACCAAGTGCATTTAACCAGCAATAGTCTGTTCATTTTTTGGCCATATACAAAATCAGGGGCAAGCTGCGCCTGTCACCAAGTGCATTTAACCCTCAATGGTGTGGTTGTTTTTTGGCTAAAGCCTACATCAGGGTGAAGCTGTCACACCAAGTGCATTTAACCAGCAATAGTCTGTTCATTTTTTGGCCATATCCCAGTCTAATTCTGTCACTAAATCCATACCGGTCACCCAGCGCCTAAATACTAGGCCTCAAATTTATATCCAGCTAAATCTGTCCCTAGTGCTGTAGCTGGGCGAGTTATTTAGTGTCCGTTCAAGCACATTTCTTGTTCTGGGTTGAAATACAATTCCCAATTTAGAAATTTCATAATTTAGTGGTTCCTGCTATATCAGAGCTATTTGAAATCTATCCCAAAAAGGGTATATAATATTGAAGGTGCACATTGGGTCATTCAGAATAACTTCACACACACCCGCTACTGTGTATTTCCAAGTCTAATTCTGTCACTAAACCCATACCTGTCACCCAGCGCCTAAATACTAGGCCTCAAATTTAAATCCCTCTAAATCTCTCGTTACCCACCGCTGTACTGTTGTTGCTGGGCAAGATATTTAGTGTCCGTCAAAGCACATTTTTTGTTCTGGGTTGAAGTACAATTCCCAATTTAGCAATTTCATAATTTAGTGGTTTCTGCTATATCAGAGCTATTTGAAATCTATCCCTAAAAGGGTATATAATATTGAAGGTGCACATAGGGTCATTCAGAATAACTTCACACACACGCTTCTGTGCATTTCCAAGTCTAATTCTGTCACTAAATCCATACCGGTGACCCAGCGCCTAAATACTAGGCCTCAAATTTAAATCCCTCTAAATCTCTCGTTACCCACCGCTGTACTGTTGTTGCTGGGCAAGATATTTAGTGTCCGTCAAAGCACATTTTTTGTTCTGGGTTGAAGTACAATTCCCAATTTAGCAATTTCATAATTTAGTGGTTCCTGCTATATCAGAGCTATTTGAAATCTATCCCAAAAAGGGTATATAATATTGAAGGTGCACATTGGGTCATTCAGAATAACTTCACACACACCCGCTACTGTGTATTTCCAAGTCTAATTCTGTCACTAAACCCATACCTGTCACCCAGCGCCTAAATACTAGGCCTCAAATTTAAATCCCTCTAAATCTCTCGTTACCGCTGTACTGTTGTAGCTGGGAAAGTTATTTAGTGCCCGTCAAAGCACATTTTTTGTTCTGGGTTGAAGTACAATTCCCAATTTAGCAATTTCATAATTTAGTGGTTCCTGCTATATCAGAGCTATTTGAAATCTATCCCAAAAAGGGTATATAATATTCAAGGTGCACATTGGGTCATTCAGAATAACTTCACACACACGCTTCTGTGCATTTCCAAGTCTAATTCTGTCACTAAATCCATACCGGTCACCCAGCGCCTAAATACTAGGCCTCAAATTTATATCCCGCTGAATTTGAATACAATACATTGGGCCAAATAATATATTTGTTGTTGTGGTGAACCATAACAATGAGAAAAACATCTAGTAAGGGACGCGGACGTGGACATGGTCGTGGTGGTGTTAGTGGACCCTCTGGTGCTGGGAGAGGACGTGGCCGTTCTGCCACATCCACACGTCCTAGTGTACCAACTACCTCAGGTCCCAGTAGCCGCCAGAATTTACAGCGATATATGGTGGGGCCCAATACCGTTCTAAGGATGGTAAGGCCTGAGCAGGTACAGGCATTAGTCAATTGGGTGGCCGACAGTGGATCCAGCACGTTCACATTATCTCCCACCCAGTCTTCTGCAGAAAGCGCACAGATGGCGCCTGAAAACCAACCCCATCAGTCTGTCACATCACCCCCATGCATACCAGGGAAACTGTCTCAGCCTCAAGTTATGCAGCAGTCTCTTATGCTGTTTGAAGACTCCGCTGGCAGGGTTTCCCAAGGGCATCCACCTAGCCCTTCCCCAGCGGTGAAAGACATAGAATGCACTGACGCACAACCACTTATGTTTCCTGATGATGAGGACATGGGAATACCACCTCAGCATGTCTCTGATGATGACGAAACACAGGTGCCAACTGCTGCGTCTTTCTGCAGTGTGCAGACTGAACAGGAGGTCAGGGATCAAGACTGGGTGGAAGACGATGCAGGGGACGATGAGGTCCTAGACCCCACATGGAATGAAGGTCGTGCCACTGACTTTCACAGTTCGGAGGAAGAGGCAGTGGTGAGACCGAGCCAACAGCGTAGCAAAAGAGGGAGCAGTGGGCAAAAGCAGAACACCCGCCGCCAAGAGACTCCGCCTGCTACTGACCGCCGCCATCTGGGACCGAGCACCCCAAAGGCAGCTTCAAGGAGTTCCCTGGCATGGCACTTCTTCAAACAATGTGCTGACGACAAGACCCGAGTGGTTTGCACGCTGTGCCATCAGAGCCTGAAGCGAGGCATTAACGTTCTGAACCTGAGCACAACCTGCATGACCAGGCACCTGCATGCAAAGCATGAACTGCAGTGGAGTAAACACCTTAAAACCAAGGAAGTCACTCAGGCTCCCCCTGCTACCTCTTCTGCTGCTGCCGCCTCGGCCTATTCTGCTGCTGCCGCCTCGGCCTCTTCCTCCGCCTCTGGAGGAACGTTGGCACCTGCCGCCCAGCAAACAGGGGATGTACCACCAACACCACCACCACCACCTCCGTCACCAAGCGTCTCAACCATGTCACACGCCAGCGTTCAGCTCTCCATCTCACAAACATTTGATAGAAAGCGTAAATTCCCACCTAGCCACCCTCGATCCCTGGCCCTGAATGCCAGCATTTCTAAACTACTGGCCTATGAAATGCTGTCATTTAGGCTGGTGGACACAGACAGCTTCAAACAGCTCATGTCGCTTGCTGTCCCACAGTATGTTGTTCCCAGCCGGCACTACTTCTCCAAGAGAGCCGTGCCTTCCCTGCACAACCAAGTATCCGATAAAATCAAGTGTGCACTGCGCAACGCCATCTGTAGCAAGGTCCACCTAACCACAGATACGTGGACCAGTAAGCACGGCCAGGGACGCTATATCTCCCTAACTGCACACTGGGTAAATGTAGTGGCAGCTGGGCCCCAGGCGGAGAGCTGTTTGGCGCACGTCCTGCCGCCGCCAAGGATCGCAGGGCAACATTCTTTGCCTCCTGTTGCCACCTCCTCCTTCTCGGCTTCCTCCTCCTCTTCTTCCACCTGCTCATCCAGTCAGCCACACACCTTCACCACCAACTTCAGCACAGCCCGGGGTAAACGTCAGCAGGCCATTCTGAAACTCATATGTTTGGGGGACAGGCCCCACACCGCACAGGAGTTGTGGCGGGGTATTGAACAACAGACCGACGAGTGGTTGCTGCCGGTGAGCCTCAAGCCCGGCCTGGTGGTGTGTGATAATGGGCGAAATCTCGTTGCAGCTCTGGGACTAGCCAATTTGACGCACATCCCTTGCTTGGCGCATGTGCTGAATTTGGTGGTGCAGAAGTTCATTCACAACTACCCCGACATGTCAGAGCTGCTGCATAAAGTGCGGGCCGTCTGTTCGCGCTTCCGGCGTTCACATCCTGCCGCTGCTCGCCTGTCTGCGCTACAGCGTAACTTCGGCCTTCCCGCTCACCGCCTCATATGCGACGTGCCCACCAGGTGGAACTCCACCTTGCACATGCTGGACAGACTGTGCGAGCAGCAGCAGGCCATAGTGGAGTTTCAGCTGCAGCACGCACGGGTCAGTCGCACTACAGAACAGCACCACTTCACCACCAATGACTGGGCCTCCATGCGAGACCTGTGTGCCCTGTTGCGCTGTTTCGAGTACTCCACCAACATGGCCAGTGGCGATGACACCGTTATCAGCGTTACAATACCACTTCTATGTCTCCTTGAGAAAACACTTAGGGCGATGATGGAACAGGAGGTGGCCCAGGAGGAGGAGGAGGAGGATGAGGAAGAGGGGTCATTTTTAGCACTTTCAGGCCAGTCTCTTCGAAGTGACTCAGAGGGAGGTTTTTTGCAACAGCAGAGGCCAGGTACAAATGTGGCCAGCCAGGGCCCACTACTGGAGGACGAGGAGGACGAGGATGAGGAGGAGGTGGAGGAGGATGAGGATGAAGCATGGTCACAGCGGGGTGGCACCCAACGCAGCTCGGGTCCATCACTGGTGCGTGGCTGGGGGGAAAGGCAGGACGATGACGATACGCCTCCCACAGAGGACAGCTTGTCCTTACCCCTGGGCAGCCTGGCACACATGAGCGACTACATGCTGCAGTGCCTGCGCAACGACAGCAGAGTTGCCCACATTTTAACCTGTGCGGACTACTGGGTTGCCACCCTGCTGGATCCACGCTACAAAGACAATGTGCCCACCTTACTTCCTGCACTGGAGCGTGATAGGAAGATGCGCGAGTACAAGCGCACGTTGGTAGACGCGCTACTGAGAGCATTCCCAAATGTCACAGGGGAACAAGTGGAAGCCCAAGGCCAAGGCAGAGGAGGAGCAAGAGGTCGCCAAGGCAGCTGTGTCACGGCCAGCTCCTCTGAGGGCAGGGTTAGCATGGCAGAGATGTGGAAAACTTTTGTCAACACGCCACAGCTAACTGCACCACCACCTGATACGCAACGTGTTAGCAGGAGGCAACATTTCACTAACATGGTGGAACAGTACGTGTGCACACCCCTCCACGTACTGACTGATGGTTCGGCCCCATTCAACTTCTGGGTCTCTAAATTGTCCACGTGGCCAGAGCTAGCCTTTTATGCCTTGGAGGTGCTGGCCTGCCCGGCAGCCAGCGTTTTGTCTGAACGTGTATTCAGCACGGCAGGGGGCGTCATTACAGACAAACGCAGCCGCCTGTCTACAGCCAATGTGGACAAGCTGACGTTCATAAAAATGAACCAGGCATGGATCCCACAGGACCTGTCCGTCCCTTGTCCAGATTAGACATTAACTACCTCCCCATAACCATATATTATTGGACTCCAGGGCACTTCCTCATTCAATCCTATTTTTATTTTCATTTTACCATTATATTGCGAGGCTACCCAAAGTTGAATGAACCTCTCCTCTGCCTGTGTGCTAGGCCTAAATATATGCCAATGGACTGTTGCAGTGGTGGCTGACATGAAGCCTGATTCTCTGCTATGACATGCAGACTAATTCTCTGCTGACATGAAGCCAGATTGTCTGTTACGGGACCTCTCTCCTCTGCCTGGGTGCTGGGCCTAAATTTATGACAATGGACTGTTGCAGTGGTGGCTGACGTGAAGCCTGATTCTCTGCTATGACATGCAGACTGATTCTCTGCTGACATGAAGCCAGATCGTCTGTTACGGGACCTCTCTGCTCTGCCTGTGTGCTAGGCCTAAATATATGCCAATGGACTGTTGCAGTGGTGGGTGACGTGAAGCCTCATTCTCTGCTATGACATGCAGACTGATTCTCTGCTGACATGAAGCCAGATTGTCTGTTACGGGACCTCTCTGCTCTGCCTGTGTGCTAGGCCTAAATATATGCCAATGGACTGTTGCAGTGGTGGGTGACGTGAAGCCTCATTCTCTGCTATGACATGCAGACTGATTCTCTGCTGTCATGAAGCCAGATTGTCTGTTACGGGACCTCTCTGCTCTGCCTGTGTGCTAGGCCTAAATATATGCCAATGGACTGTTGCAGTGGTGGGTGACGTGAAGCCTCATTCTCTGCTATGACATGCAGACTGATTCTCTGCTGTCATGAAGCCAGATTGTCTGTTACGGGACCTCTCTGCTCTGCCTGTGTGCTAGGCCTAAATATATGCCAATGGACTGTTGCAGTGGTGGGTGACGTGAAGCCTCATTCTCTGCTATGACATGCAGACTAATTCTCTGCTGACATGAAGACAGATTCTCTGTTACGGGACCTCTCTCCTCTGCCTGTGTGTGTGCTGGGCCTAAATATATGCCAATGGACTGTTGCAGTGGTGGCTGACGTGAAGCCTCATTCTCTGCTATGACATGCAGACTGATTCTCTGCTGACATGAAGCCAGATTCTCTGTTACGGGACCTCTCTCCTCTGCCTGTGTGTGTGCTGGGCCTAAATATATGCCAATGGACTGTTGCAGTGGTGGCTGACGTGAAGCCTCATTCTCTGCTATGACATGCAGACTGATTCTCTGCTGACATGAAGCCAGATTCTCTGTTACGGGACCTCTCTCCTCTGCCTGTGTGTGTGCTGGGCCTAAATATATGCCAATGGACTGTTGCAGTGGTGGCTGACGTGAAGCCTCATTCTCTGCTATGACATGCAGACTGATTCTCTGCTGACATGAAGCCAGATTCTCTGTTACGGGACCTCTCTCCTCTGCCTGTGTGTGTGCTGGGCCTAAATATATGCCAATGGACTGTTGCAGTGGTGGCTGACGTGAAGCCTCATTCTCTGCTATGACATGCAGACTAATTCTCTGCTGACATGAAGACAGATTCTCTGTTACGGGACCTCCCTCCTCTGCCTGGGTGCTGGGCCTAAATATATGCCAATGGACTGTTGCAGTGGTGGCTGACGTGAAGCCTCATTCTCTGCTATGACATGCAGACTGATTCTCTGCTGACATGAAGACAGATTCTCTGTTACGGGACCTCTCTCCTCTGCCTGTGTGCTAGGCCTAAATATATGCCAATGGACTGTTGCAGTGGTGGGTGACGTGAAGCCTCATTCTCTGCTATGACATGCAGACTGATTCTCTGCTGTCATGAAGCCAGATTGTCTGTTACGGGACCTCTCTGCTCTGCCTGTGTGCTAGGCCTAAATATATGCCAATGGACTGTTGCAGTGGTGGGTGACGTGAAGCCTCATTCTCTGCTATGACATGCAGACTAATTCTCTGCTGACATGAAGACAGATTCTCTGTTACGGGACCTCTCTCCTCTGCCTGTGTGTGTGCTGGGCCTAAATATATGCCAATGGACTGTTGCAGTGGTGGCTGACGTGAAGCCTCATTCTCTGCTATGACATGCAGACTGATTCTCTGCTGACATGAAGCCAGATTCTCTGTTACGGGACCTCTCTCCTCTGCCTGTGTGCTAGGCCTAAATATATGCCAATGGACTGTTGCAGTGGTGGCTGACGTGAAGCCTCATTCTCTGCTATGACATGCAGACTAATTCTCTGCTGACATGAAGACAGATTCTCTGTTACGGGACCTCTCTCCTCTGCCTGGGTGCCGGGGCCTAAATATCTGAGAATGGACTGTTCCAGTGGTGGGTGACGGGAAGCCAGATTCTCTGCTATGGAACCTCTCTCCAATTGATTTTGGTTAATTTTTATTTATTTAATTTTTATTTTAATTAATTTCCCTATCCACATTTGTTTGCAGGGGATTTACCTACATGTTGCTGCCTTTTGCAGCCCTCTAGCCCTTTCCTGGGCTGTTTTACAGCCGTTTTAGTGCCGAAAAGTTCGGGTCCCCATTGACTTCAATGGGGTTCGGGTTCGGGACGAAGTTCGGATCGGGTTCGGATCCCGAACCCGAACATTTCCGGGATGTTCGGCCGAACTTCTCGAACCCGAACATCCAGGTGTTCGCTCAACTCTAGTCCTTAGCCTTTAATTAGGCTGACCATACCCATTAAATGTTGGTTGAATCCACCAAGGTAGGACATCTAAACATGGCCTTTTTTAGGGATAAACCAACAATTGTATAATCTAGAGGCTCCAGTGTATGAGAACTCCACACATATAAATCTAGGCTTCCTATTGCCGCCACTAGGAGGCGCACTGTATACAGATGTAAGTGACCCTAGAAGACCTGAATCTACCTAGGGATTTGATTGCCCTCCATTGGCTATGACCGTGTCACATGACCTCCGTATGTCATGCAATGGCTGATTATGTCACTTTATCACAATGTTATCTTTTATAGTTTTGAAGTTATTTTTAAGCCCAGAAAACTTTCCTTCGTTATTACTTGACAGATGTAAAATTGCTTTCACAGAATGTACAGACTGGGTGTGATGGGGATGATCTTGTCACATTGATTCTGTCACACGCGGTCTTGTGATACGGGCTCGGAAAGCTGCGATTATTAATGGGGCTGTCGCTATAATTTTCAGAAATGACAGTCCAGGTGATAATTGGAGGAAATCTACAGTGACATTAGAGACTTAAAGCGGGGACGTGCATCCCTGCTTGTTCAGCATCCACACCAAGTCTGCTCTGGTGACCTCTAATAAAATGAATCTGTTAGCAGTTTTGACCATGCTAAACTGCTTATGGCACTAGGTAGGAGCTGGACAGAGCATGACAAACATATCTTTTTGGAGCTTTTTTTCAGAAGTAGTGTGAATATGAAGTTTTATTCTGCCAGGTTGTGCTCCTGCAAGTGTCCAGAAGGTGGAGTTTCACTGTGAAGTGCTCTCTGCCTTGATCTGCGTTACAGACCCACCCCTTGGTTCTGAGTGACAGCCATAGCATCCAACCAGGAGGCCACTACAGTTATCACTCAGAGCAGAGGGAGGGACTAGGAAGAAGCTCAATGCACTTTACAGTGAAGCTCCACCCTCTGGACACTTAAGGAGCACAATCTAGCAGAATAAAACTTCATATTCACTACTTTCCACATGCCTTACCTAGTGCTGCCAGCAGTGTAGCCTGGTCAAACCTGCTGACAGATGCCCTTTAAGCTGATAGGGGCCATTCACACATGCTGTTTTGATGCCATTTTTGAAGCTGCTGAAAAGAGTGCGTTCACAGGTTTCAAGGTGGATTTTAAAAGTTTACCATTGTCCTGCACTGCGGCAAAAATCGGGATGTCACTTTTTGACGTATTTCTGCATGGAAACTGCAGCGGGTGGATACCCATTGAAGGGAGGTGATCAGGAAGGGTACAGTGATTTCTGCCACATGCACATTCCCTGAATCCGACTCAGCGGAGCGCCCCTTTAAATCACTAGGCAGCAAGGAAAGAGTTAAAAGGTGCAGATTGAATAAGATTTTCTGCTTCGTGCAGTAGTAAAGCCGAGATGATCTGCATCAGTCGCCTTCAAGTGACTTGTTAATGCAGAAGATGTTGAAGCCGGTTCCACGGGGAGGCGATTGACTCCGTTCCAGCAAACACTACAGAAATGTTTGTTTGAAAAACATTAAACTCTGTCGTCTCCCCCCCCCCCCCCTTAAATTTAACGTTCCTGCCGAGGATCGGACGGCGCCTTCCCTAAGCAGCGCTCGCAGGATGCCAGGCTTTATTGACAGTGGAAGAAAACTCTAATTACAGGGCCATTAAAGTGATGAACGAAGGCGGTGTCGTTCCGTGGTATATGACGTTGACCTATTTCGAACGCTCTTGAAATACCCTCATTTGATTTGCTTTAGATTTCCTTCTGGAGCGAAGCCAGGCTGTTGGCTTTATGATGTCATTTTATGATCTTGTGCATTTTTTACAGCCTTCAACGAGGCCGGTTTTGCCCTGACCTTGATATTTATACACAATTAATAGGTTCACCTCCGCACAGCTCCCCAATGCCGGCGGCTCAATGATGGATGGATAAGAAGGGGGTCAATTCAAAACCGGCACAAGAGTGAGTTACTGCCCGGTCTGACCGGCCGTTAATATCACCGCGGTAATAAAAAAAATAAAAAATAACAGCACCAGAACCATTACGCCAATGAGTTCAACGCGTGGCTCGCCAGGCGCAATGTATTTATAATGGTCTTACAAAGCCACGTCTTATTTTCTCTGCCGTCCTCATTGAACGCTGAATGAATTGCGAGTAAGATTATTGAGATCGTTTTCATCAACGCCGAGACCTTTATAAGTCGGAGTGTGAATTATGCAAGGCAACAATGGAAAAATAAATCTGCAGGAACGCGCCGATGGCTTATTATTACTCGCTAGACGTTCCTTAAACATTAGCAAAATATCAAGCAATCTATGAGCTGTTGAGTGATTTGCCATTAGGACCGGAGAAGATATGTGGATGTGGACAGCGCTGTCCTTGGTGCTGAACCTAAAGGTTGAGCTGAAAGTCAAGAAACGTCTGTAGAGTGTAAGCTCCAGACTTATGAGGATAAACCGGTGTCCAGGCATGCTGGGAGTTGTAGTTTGTCAAGAGCTGGAGATTAGAGACTGTTTGGAGATCATTGGTCAAGACAGAGCTTTATAGTTAGAAGTTAGGCTCTCCTGGACCAGGGGTGGTCAAGGTGTGCCTTGCCATCTGTTAAAAAACTCTCAATATTCCTTGACAGCTAGAATCGGGGCATGATGGTAGATGTAGCTTGTCAAAGCTGGAGTTTGACCACAGCTTGGAGGACATTAGTTGAGATAAAGCCTCAAAGTCTACAGAAGTTAGGCTCTTCTGGACCAGTCATTATCATGGTGTGGTTTGCCATCTGTTAAACTACAGCTCTCAACATTCCTTGACAGCTATAATCAAGACATGATGGTAGATGTGGTTTGTCAAGAGTTGGAGGTTGGCCACAGCTTGGAGGTCATTAGCCAAGATGGAGCTTCAAAGCCTACATAATTTAGGCTCTGGACCAGTGTTCGAGATGGTGTGGCTTACCAGATGTAAAAAAAAAACTACAACTCTTATCAAGGCATGCTGGGAATTATAGTTTTGCAGAAAGCTACAGACATGCAAGTTGGGGACCACTGCTCTAGTTGGATCTAACCATGATCATGATATCTATTAAAGGGGTTGTCCTTTTAAAGGGATTCTCTAAGATTAGGTTCCGCTAGTTTGATCCCTGATGGTGCTGTAAGGGTCACATGCCGTTACTCAATAAAAGGGGTTTGTAAGAGATTTTGATATTGGTGGCTCATCAATATCTGATTGGTGGGGGTCCGATTCCTGGCAACCCCGGAGATGGGGAGCTTGAAGAGACCACAAAGGAAGGAATAAAACCATCAACAATCAGTCATCATAAAGACAGACCAAACAGAAAAGCACAAAGTATAAAAACTATCTGCTACCATGTACTCCCAGTATGCAGTGTTATAATGTGAACTTGAAAAATTGAAATAAAAAAAAATTGTAAAAAAACTAAATAAAATAGTCTATATATATATATATATATATATATATATATATATATATATATATTATAAATATAATAAATAAATACAAATATAACTGTAGAAGTACCAAAAACAGGTAAAAATATAATAAAGATATAAATAATTCAATAAAATATAATAAATATAAATAAAATGTAATTAAAGTAAAAAATATTATAAGTAAATAGAATAAATAGAATAAATAAAAGAACTATAATCTTAAAAAAATTAAAATAAAATTGAAATAGAAAAAAAATAATTATTCTAAAAATGACCATGGGATAGTTTAAGATGAATTCCTCCTCATGGACCCACTGGCGTTTAACTTATCAAAGTACACATAAAATCCAACATGAAATAAATTGCGCTGCGTAATGGAGACAATTGCACTGATGCTTGTACGCTCGTGTCCGGCCGAACTGAATCTTCTATTTTAGTTCCTGAGCAGCCATATAATGAATGGTTGTGGATTAGACAGGTAAATCTGCAATGTCCGTCGGCATCTCCATTCTTCATCATTACACAAATGTCAAAACGAAGCCTTGAAAATTTACTGCGGAAATATGCGCGGCGAGCGGCGTCCTCCCTATTAAATATGCAAAGTACACCTTGCATGGATTAAAGGGAGATCAAGTCCGTGTTGAAAGCAGATTTTCTTCTGTGTCGTGTTTCTAAGAAAGAGAAAAAAAATTGTCCGTGTTCTGCAGCATGTAATACAGAATATTGGACTGCGTCTTCATGTCGCATTCAGAGGAACTCATCGCAGACGTCTGCAGTAAGCCCCAGGACTGATACTGGCTGGCGTAACAAGGTTTATGAATATGGAGACTCCAATACTGGACTATAATAAGGTTATTTCACAGGGATTGTAATGCAAGACCCCACCACTAGGGGGAGCTTGTAAATGAAATAGCAACCCTTAGAAAGGTGGAACATGAGAATTTATATAAGGACTGCAATACAAGACCCCACCACATGGGGGAGCTACGTAGTGCAATAGCAACCCTTACAAAGGTGGTGTATGGGCTCCTGGTAAAATAATTTATTAAGAAGGGTGTGTCCTAGTGACTGTAATACAAGACCTGACCACTAGGGGGAGCTGATAAATGGAATAGCAACCCTTAGAAAGGTGGAGCATAAGAATTTCATAAGGAATGTAATACTAGCAGGGAATAGCAACCCTGAGAAATGTGGTGTAAGCATTAGGATGAGCATTTCATAAGGACTGTAACTAGGGTTGAGCGAACCCGAACTGCAAAGTTCGGGTTCATACTGAACGTTGCGAGTTTGGGTATCCGGTCCTGAACCCGGACTTTTTCAATGAAGTTCGGGTTCGGTGTTCGGGTGATTTTATTATTTTCCATTATAACATGGTTAAGACAGAATGCTAAATAAAATGGCCATTGAGGGGTTAAAAATAATAAAAAAAAACTCACCTCATCCACTTGATCGCGCAGCCGGTATCCTCTTCTTTCTTTTTTCTGCAGGACCTGCGATGATGTCACTGCTCTCACCATGTGGTCATTGCAGGTCCTGCTGGATGAAGATAGAAGGACCTGCGGTGACATCACCGCGCTCACCATGTGGTGACGTCATCACAGGTCCTTTCAGGTCCTGCAGAAAGAAGAGGATACCGGCTGCTCGATCAAGTGGATGAGGTGAGTTTTTTAAATTATTCTGAACCCCTCAATAGCCATTTTATTTATCATTCTGTATTAAGAATGCTATTATTTTCTGTTATACCATGTTCAGGTCCTCATTGACTTTAATGGGGTCCGGGTTCGAGGTCAAGTTCAGTTCCCGAACCCGAACTTTGACCTGAAGTTCAGCCGAACCCGAACTGTAACACAAGACCCTACCACTAGGGAGAGCTGGCAGATGAAATACGGTCACACAAATTTGTGACATATGGCTGTGGGTGTTTCATAAGGATTGTAATGTAAGAACCTATCAGTAGAGGGCGCTGCTAAATAGAATAATAACCCTAATAAATGTAGTATATAGCATGCTGGGAGTAGGGGGTTAACAAGAAGAGTATTTCTCAAGGACTGTAATGTTTATACTATAGTTGTGTGTACTGTATATGTATGCAAGTATTTGTGTGTATGCGTGTATATTGTACATATGTACAGTATATATTATTGTATGCATTAATTTGTCTTTAATGTGTATGTATGGCGTACGTGTACATGTCAATAATTAAATCAAGTGGAATGAGAGCCCTGATCTCAAGAGCATACAATATATGAGCGGCTATATGTATATTCACCTTTGCGTACAGTGAGTGCATACAGTATGGACATGTGACTGTATATCTCTGTGCATACAGTATGTATATGTGACCGTATGTCTGAGTGCATACAGAGTTTTCTTTATTTTCATGACTATGAAAATTGTAGATTCACACTGAAGGCATCAAAACTATGAATTAACACATGTGGAATTATATACATAACAAAAAGTGTGAAAAAGCTGAAAATATGTCATATTCTAGGTTCTTCAAAGTAGCCACCTTTTGCTTTGATTACTGCTTTGCACACTCTTGGCATTCTCTTGATGAGCTTCAAGAGGTAGTCACCTGAAATGGTCTTCCAACAGTCTTGAAGGAGTTCCCAGAGATGCTTAGCACTTGTTGGCCCTTTTGCCTTCACTCTGCGGTCCAGCTCACCCCAAACCATCTCGATTGGGTTCAGGTCCGGTGACTGGAGGCCAGGTCATCTGGCGCAGCACCCCATCACTCTCCTTCATGGTCACATAGCCCTTACACAGCCTGGAGGTGTGTTTGGGGTCATTGTCCTGTTAAAAAATAAATGATGGTCCAACTAAACGCAAACCGGATGGAATAGCATGCCGCTGCAAGATGCTGTGGTAGCCATGCTGGTTCAGTATGCCTTCAATTTGGAATAAATCCCCAACAGTGTCACCAGCAAAGCACCCCCACACCATCACACCTCCTCCTCCTCCATGCTTCACGGTGGGAACCAGGCATGTAGAGTCCATCCATTCACCTTTTCTGCGCCGCACAAAGACACGGTGGTTGGAACCAAAGATCTCAAATTTGGACTCATCAGACCAAAGCACAGATTTCCACTGGTCTAATGTCCATTCCTTGAGTTCTTAAGCCCAAACAAGTCTCTTCTGCTTGTTGCCTGTCCTTAGCAGTGGTTTCCTAGCAGATATTCTACCATGAAGGCCTGATTCACACAGTCTCCTCTTAACAGTTGTTCTAGAGATGTGTCTGCTGCTAGAACTCTGGGTGACATTGACCTGGTCTCTAATCTGAGCTGCTGTTAACCTGCGATTTCTGAGGCTGGTGACTCGGGTGAACTTCTCCTCCGCAGCAGAGGTGACTCTTGGTCTTCCTTTCCTGGGGCGGTCCGCATGTGAGCCAGTTTCTTTGTAGCGCTTGATGGTTTTTGTGACTGCACTTGGGGACACTTTCAAAGTTTTCCCAATTTTTCGGACTGACTGACCTTCATTTCTTAAAGTAATGATGGCCACTCGTTTTTCTTTACTTAGCTGCTTTTTTCTTGCCATAATACAAATTCTAACAGTCCATTCAGTAGGACTATCAGCTGTGTATCCACCTGACTTCTCCACAACGCAACTGATGGTCCCAACCCCATTTATAAGGCAGGAAATCCCACTTATTAAATCTGACAGGGCACACCTGTGAAGTGAAGACCATTTCAGGGGACTACCTCTGGAAGCTCATCAAGAGAATGCCAAGAGTGTGCAAAGCAGTAATCAAAGCAAAAGGTGGCTACTTTGAAGAACCTAGAATATGACATATTTTCAGTAGTTTCACACTTTTTTGTTATGTATATAATTCCACATGTGTTAATTCATAGTTTTGATGCCTTCAGTGTGAATCTACAATTTTCATAGTCATGAAAATAAAGAAAACTCTTTGAATGAGAAGGTGTGTCCAAACTTTTGGTCTGTACTGTATATGTGACTGTATATCTGAGTGCATACAGTATGAATGCCATTCATCATTTATTTCGGAATATTAAAGTGTAAGGGTTAATTCCTCATTTGCACATACAATGTTCACATTTTGCTGCCAATGTAAAGGTTAACGGCGGGCGCCGCGATGTTCAGATTTCCAGTTTCTGTTGATTTTTATTCCTCTCCATGTGTTAATATTTTGTGTTAATTAAGAGTCGTGTGTATGAAACCGTTCCGAGCGACCGGCGGGATGGAGTCTCTCCAGGGCTGGGGGGTATTTATCACGGGGCTCAGTCTGCGCAAACGACGAGGATGTGATTATGTTTTCGTGATTGGCTATCCAAACTATGCCGTTACCTGCGTGCGGTGCGTTAGTACCCGCGCCGCATGAGCACTTCATGCAGTTGCTTGAAAATTAGCAATTCGAATATTCGCGATCAACACTATGCTTGATCTGTAAACCGAGACGAAATCAAATTAAACTACATTCAAAGCTAAACCCACGAATTCTGTTTTCTTGCTTCTTTCTACAAAGAGTGGTTAAAGTGACGCTCCTCTCCTCCTGTAGAGCAGGCTCAGCCTACTCCATTCATTCCTCGCACTCCTGTGATGTACAGGAGCTGTATATGTATGTATGCACTTAGCTCCCCCTAGTGGTGGCTGCAGGCAGAATCTTATCCTGTATCTCCATGATTACACAGGGGATTCGGAGCTCTGTATCTGTCATACTCTGACACTAGGAATGTATGTAGTGTAAAAAGGAGGCGGTTTGGTTGATTGCTTCGTTATCTGAATAAAAGGCCCCGTAGGTTTTATTAATCTCTCCCATCATGCATTGCACATCAAAGCTGAATAAATCTGCAGCAGCTCAGGCTGACGGGCGGCTTGTGATTTCAGGTCAATGAGATCAGATTTTATTAATTGATTCTTAATCTTAATAAATATAATGTGGGATAAATCTCTATAATGTGCGCGGGGTGGGGTGGGGAGTGCAAGGAGCGGTTTTATTAAAGGGTCGTCCCATGAAAAATATTCTACAGTTTTCAAACTAGCACCTGGATATGAGTTATTTTGTAATTGTATGTAATTAGAAATTTTGCATAGCCACTGAGTTAATCAATAAAATATATCTGTACAGCACCACCTGCTCTTATTTCTTTGACCTGTTCACTGAGATGGCCGCACATGCTCAGTTTCATCCTTAAACTGCCTTCTGAGCTGTGATAGGAAGAGCATGGACACGCCCCCTGAGCTGTGATAGGAAGAGCATGGACACGCCCCCTGAGCTGTGATAGGAAGAGCATGGATACGCCCCCTGAGCTGTGATAGGAAGAGCATGGACACGCCCTCTGAGCTGCAGGAGAAAAGACACTCCCCTGAGCTTTCAGCTTGATATAAATCTAGCAGAGCAATGAATGGGGAGATCTCTGGATCCATGTGAGGTACAGCGCTGGTTCTGGCTGTGATAGAAAGAAATTGTCATGTACTATATGATGTCTAAATTTTCATGTTTTTCGTTAATCATGGGATAACCCCTTTAATCTCTAATAATTCCCCTGGTTTCGTGCTACCAGGAATAGTGCTAAAACTATTCTGACTATTTCAAACTCTCCTCCAATAAACATAGCAGAGCTGAATCTGTCACATGCAGCAGGGAAGAGGTAGCCATTTGGAAGACTAGATCTCAAGATGACATTAACATTGCCTACGTAGGGCTTCACCTACTGATATAGCAGAGCTGAATTTGTTATGCAGTTCCTTTGTAAAATAGCAGATAAATCATCATATCAATTAATGCAAAATAGCATAAAAATTGCGTTTCTGGGCGGTTTTGGGGGCATTTCTTTCTAAAGTGTGGGTGGGACTTGCAATATTAGGAGGTGGTTTGCATGTCTCTTGTAGAAATAGCATTAGGGTAAGTCCGCATGGTCAACCGCCACCCCAGGGGTAGAGCAGTGAGGGTTCCACAGCCAGACCCTGGTGTCTAAGGAGCCTCACAAGAAGACTTGTGGTGGGTGCTGGAGATGTGTCCTCATTACCTTTCCTCTTGATTTCATGACGCTGTGCTGGGAGTTGTTTTTGCTATATGTGTCTATATGTGGCCACCTGGTGGTTGTTCTGTGCATGTATGTGTGTGTATCAAATTTGTAAATAGGACCTGGACTGTAAGGGGGGGGGGGGGGGGGCTGATACAGACTGGTTTTGGACTTCTGGGGCACCCCCTTATCGTGACGTAGAAATCAGCTCTGCTTCATCAGTGTATTGTATTACCAGATTGGTCATTCCAGCTTATAGAGCAGAGTCCTTACTCTTCCTCCTCTCGGGTGTTACCTGTGCCGAGGTTTATGTCTGGCGTCAGATAGATCTGTTTTTACTGCTATTCTTTTTGGTTTTAAAGCCTGGAGAAGTGATGTTGACTCTAACAATACTGAGCAATCCCGGTAATTTCATTTCACCAAACTCTCAGCTCTCAAATAAAGCAGGATTTCATTTGCAAATGTGCTGACTTATATAATATTCACTTGTACTTGTCACAGGGTATAAATCAGCTTCCGAAAATAAAGGAAATACAGGATCTTAAAAGGCTACGGAATAGAGATCCTGCAGCCGGGTGGTGTATACCTCCAGCACTGGCTCCATAGGGTGGTATATAGCATGGAACCACCTGTGTAGCAATATGGAAAGCCCTTGTCACATGTCATCTTATTTTATGTCAATAAAGCTGCATTGTTGTATAATGAAATATTTATGTAGCAGAGCTGGATTTGTAACATGATAACTTACTGGTTCAGAGTGAACAAACCAAACCATAGTAGATTCTGAAATCTGATCTCTCTCTCTCTCTTTCCAAATCTCCTGCTTAGACACAAATTAAAATGATAAAATTGCATTTCCCTGCAGCCACCACTAGGGGGAGCTAAAGAGCTTACGGTGTACAGTTTATACCTTCAGCAATAAATCTATATACAGCTCCCTCTAATGGTGAAGGCAGGAACATAAAAATGTATTAATTGACTCATACCTTTGTAACTACTTTGATTTACTGTTTTTGTGCCTGTGCCAAAGATCAGTCCAAGAAAAGATTGGCAAAGTTACTCCCTATTTTTTATATCTCCGGTGAAACATTGCAGAAGTGGTGTATTGCTTTAAGACGATGTGACACCTATACTAGCAGTCCTATCGAAAACCATAGCTATTGCATTAGGAATGAATATATGGGTCGTGCTAAATGGCACACTCAGCCTTGCTGCATTAATAAACTCGGCTCTGCTACATATACATATAATTAAGATATTTAAAGGGGGTGTATGATATTGGAAAAACATGGTTGCTATCTTCCAGAAGTAGCACCATGATTGTATAAAGGTTGTGTGCGGCTCAACCTCATTTAATTAAATGCTTGCAATACCATGCATAGCCTATAGATAAGAGGGGCGCTATTTTTTGGGGGAAAGAGTTTTTTTATTTTATTTTTTTAATCAAATTCAATCTTTTTAGGGTGACTTCACATCAGTGTAGTTAGACGTCTTACATGTTGATTGACACCTCGACTCCCCTCCTCACTGAGAAGCCTATCAGTCCTCCCAGTCTCCCCGGGTGCAGACCTGATACACACTGTCTGTAATCAAAGAAAACCAGAAGCTCCAGCCACATCCAGATAATTCATAGACTGAGATATTGAAGTGTGTTTAAACACTGTCACGATTCACATCTCAGAGGGTCCTAAGTCAGAGCATTACTCACAGGATCCCTCATGTACGATCAGGACGGACCCTCTGAGCTCTGATCCTTCTCTGTATCTGTGATCTTCACATACATCAATAGGATGGATTGTCTACAGTTCTGGATGAGGCGATGGCCACGTCATACATGTTTCTGAGCATTGTGGAGCTCTACTAGACAACGTGCTAAATATCAAAGGCAGCTTAGGAGTGGTTTCTGTGCAGTACAGGCTGATAGATAGATAATGTAATATACAGTATAATCCCTGCGCTGCTGAACAGAATACAGTATAACCTCTCCACCATGCCGTACAATATATAACATAACCCCACAGTGTAGGTGTTATACTGTATATTAAATGGCATGGTGCAGGAATTATAATGTATACTATACAGCAAATGTATGGAGGTTACACCATGCCGGACAATATAACCCCTGTGGGATAGATAGATATACCTACATACACTCTACACCTATATACAGCCTATACCTATATACAGCCTATACCTATATACAGTCTACACCTACATACAGTCTATACCTATATACAGCCTATACCTATATACAGCCTATGCCTATATACACTCTACACCTATATACAGCCTATACCTATATACAGTCTATACCTATATACAGTCTACACCTACATACAGCCTATACCTATATACAGCCTATACCTATATACAGTCTACACCTACACACAGTCTATACCTATATACAGCCTATGCCTATATACAGCCTATACCTATATACAGTCTACACCTACATACAGTCTATACCTATATACAGCCTATGCCTATATACAGCCTATACCTATATACAGTCTACCCCTACATACAGTCTATACCTATATACAGCCTATATCTATATACAGTCTACACCTACATACAGTCTATACCTATATACAGCCTATGCCTATATACAGCATATACCTATATACAGTCTACACCTACATACAGTCTATACCTATATACAGCCTATACCTATATACAGCCTATACCTATATACAGTCTACACCGTGTAGACTGTACATAGGTGTAGACTGTATATAGGTATAGGCTGTATATAGGTGTAAACTGTATATAGGTATAGGCTGTGCATAGGTGGAGGGCATGCTGCTGCAGAACACAAGGGGGTAAACCACTGGCAGGAACACCCTATTCCAGTAGCAGGATGCCCTCCTGGTCTGTCCCCAGACTCCCCAGCATAGTATGTAGCAGCTCTCAGGACGGAGTCTAGCTTCTAAGATGGCGCGGCCTCCACGTTACCTCTCCCTGTGCACTGCTGCTCTTCCTCTTTGGTCAGAAAAAAAAAGGAGGAGGCTGCAGTAGCGCGGGAATATGTGGGAGGTGGCGCCCGCTTACCACGCACACAGAAGGAGGAAGAACTCATCAATAGAGTGGGGCGGCAAGTGTTGGCATTTTGCAAGCAGGGTGAACGGGTCAGCGAGCGCTGAGCGGACTTATTAAACTTGTGAGCGGGGGCACAATAATTGCTGTGCGGCCGCTCCCCCGCGCAGTTTAGAGGGAACACTGTTTGGCGCATCATGAAATGAAAAATCCAGCACAGAAGCCCCAGGACTGTGGAGCAGCGAGAACCTGACATCAGAGAAGACGGGGGGACATTCCTCCTATACCTCCCAAACTCCCGCAATTGTCTCCTCACTGCCCAGACATCTGCAGACGGCTGGTATAAGATGAGGAGATGCGGCACGGCGGTAGACGCGGCTCTGCCCCTGCGCTTTTCAGATTCAAGTTGTAAAGGAGATAATTTTTTTCAGGAAACTGTAAAATTCCTCACTGTCATTCTGTGATCTGTGATCTACTGGGACTGTGAGATTTTCAGATCATCGCCTTCCGGTATTTACACAGCGTCCCAACTGTTTTGGAATTGGGGCTATAGATAGATACGTAGATACAATAAATCAGAAAATGGCAGCACAAGAACAAAAAACTAACAAAATTAAGAAAAAAGAGGTGCAAGCCCTCTCAAGGCTTGAGAAAAGCCCAAACGTCGCGGTTCCAGCATGGGTGAATAAGCACTTCCGTTTTTCCATGTGAGTGTGCTGCCTGATTTTATATTTTTTAGATAGATACCGTGGCGTAGCTGAAGGGGGGACAGCGGTCACGATTGCGACCAGGCCCCTAAGCCAGGAGTCCCACAGGGTCCCCTTGTCAGTGGCAAAATGCCAATTACTGTATTTTTCACTTTATAAGATGCAGGGCTTCATCCACAGCGAATACTATTGAACGGTTCCATTATGAAAGTGCTCACTAATAAGCATGAGGTGGGGGGAGCGGTGAGTAAAGTGCTGTGCTCACCCCTCCTCCTTGGTCTTCTCTGGGCCACGCTGCACAGTCCTGCGTACAGAATCAGCATGTAGCGCGTCCACCATGACTGGCGTTGTACGTGCAGCGCGGGCCCGGAGAAGACCAGCTCGTGGTGACTGCAGTAGAGGACACTGGACTTGCAGAATAGCAGCAAAGCAGGAGAGGTAAGTTATTTAATTTATTTTGGGTCTGATCTGAGGTTTGCTGGGGTCTATAGGGGGTCTGATATGGGGGTCTTACATGGGGGTCTGATCTGAGGTCTGATATAGGGGTCTAACATAGAGGTCCGATGGGGGTCTCTTCTGAGGTTTAATATGGGGGTTAGATCTGCTGTTTCATATGGGGGTCTGATCTAAAAGATCTGATATGGGGTCTGATCTAAAGATCTGATAATGGGGTCTGATTTGAGGTCTGATGGGGGTCTGATCTGAGGATCTGATATGGGGGTCTGATCTGAGAATCTGATATGGGGGTCTGATCTGAGGATCTGATTTGGGGGTCTGATCTGAGGCTCTGATATGGGGGTCTGATCTGAGGCTCTGATATGGGGGTCTGATCTGAGGATCTGATATGGGGGTCTGATCTGAGGATCTGATATTGGGGTCTAATCTGAGGATCTGATATGGGGGTCTGATCTGAGAATCTGATATGGGGGTTTGATCTGAGGATCTGATATGGGGGTCTGATCTGAGGATCTGATATGGGGGTCTGATCTGAGGATCTGATATGGGGGTCTGATCTGAGGGGTTCTGATGTGATATGGGGATTTGATTTGAGGTCTGATAGGGGAGTATGATCTGAAAGGTAAGGAGGTATATAAGGTGGTATTTTTGTACTGGTACACATTATAAGGAGACATTACTATTGGGGGACTATGGGGAACATGATTACTTGTATGTGCACAATGGTTATTATAGATAGATAGCCGTTAAGCTGCCGCTAAGGAGCGACTGACATAACGATATGTAAAGAATCTCATCATTTGCTGAAGACCCCCTTGTGTCAGCGGCCTCTGTTGATTAGAGGGGATATGTGAATATAATGTAAATAATTTCTATACATTTTTCACCCGACCTAGTTAGCGTCTGCGAGCCCATCCGCGCATACAGGATCCACAAGTGTCTGCGCGCGCTGCGGTGCCGCGTGCTTCCAGAACACGTATCATTACTCTCATGATTAGTGCGGTCGCTGTGACCTTCCCAGCTCAGTAAGGCATGAAAAGCGCATGAATTATGAAGAGATGATTATGTACAGGTTGTGTGAGCAGGAAACGTGCCGCCCCGGGCTGTGTGTTGGTTTATACAGAGGAGGATGGACGCGCACACCGCGGGGGGCACATACTTATCTGATCTTAGGCTAATGAGTCGCCTAGTTTCTTAAGCAGGGGGTAGGACGTGTCTCGTCAAACCTGGCATCATATGGAGACTATTACTTCATAGGTCATTTCTCTTTCCAGAAAATGTGGGTTTCGGCTGTTATAACAGGACTGCGCCATGACAGCACCTGTAGAATTACTGCAAACCTGCCAATCACCCTGAAGTCCCACCCACTCCCAGCTGCCCAGCACTGATCTCCCATCACCTGCCCACACTGCTATGCGCGTCTACGGAAAGGGCATTATAGGGCTTGTCCCATGAAAAATACTCTGCATTTTTCCAAACAGCACCTGGATCTGAATAGTTTTAATTAGTGCAATCTACTTGTACAGCGCCACCTGCTGTTTGCTCTTTTTCTAATTTCTCTGTCCTGTTCACTGAGATGGACGCACATGCTCAACTCCATCCTTCAAATGCCACCAGCTGCAGCAGAAAGGACACACCCCTTCAGAAAGGACACGCCCCCTGAGAAAGGACACGCCCCCTAGGCTACCAGCTTGAAATAAATCTAGCAGAGCAATTAGAGCAATGAATGAGTGAGATCTCTGGATCCATGTGAGGTACAGGGCTGGTTCTACGTCTCTTAGAAGGAGATTGGCATGTCCTATATCAGGCATGCCCAACCTGTGGCCCTCCAGCTGTTGCAAAACTACAACTCCCAGCATGCCTGGATAGCCTACAGCTATTTTAGGCTATCCAGGCATGCTGGGAGTTGTAGTTTTGCAACAGCTGGAGGGCCGCAGGTTGAGTATTCCTGTCCTATATGATGTCTGTTTTTTTTTTTTTTACATTAATCATTAGATAACCCCTCTAATTATATTTAATGTAATTGCAATATTCCTTCACTTGAAATTCCGTAAGTACCTTTAGCCTTTAAGGATATGGAAGGAGAGGGGGGGGGGGTGTCCATAGGAAGCAATGATATATAATTAATTCAAGAAAAACCTAGAGTAGAATAGGTTGCTATGGGAAACATTTGTTGTATTCTTTTTTTGTTACATTAGACACAGAGGAGGAGACATTTACAGCGCGCGGCCCCCGGGGTCCTTCCTGTTTAGTGCACTTTAATCAATATAAATACATACCACGCAGAGTTATATAAGAGGGGGGACAGTGAGCGATGCTCGCCCGCAGTAATCATACAGTTAGGCCTCTACATTGTGCATCCGTTCCGTGCATTGGGGACTGCGGTGTGGAGGCACGGACAGCAACACCACGGAAGCACTCCATAGTGCTTCCGTTGGGTTCCGATCTGTGCGTCCGTTCCGCATCTCCGTGATTGTGGACCCATTCAAGTGATGTGGAGTGCACACGGGCCGGTGCCCGTGTATTGCGGACCCGCCGTATGCGGGCCGCTATACGGCCATGGGCATACAACGTTCGTGTGCAAGAGGCCTTAGTTGTAAAGGAGCCTGCTTTCTTAAAAACGTACACTCTTGTTTCCGGCAGCAGAAGGATAAACGACCCCGCGCGCTGTTTCATGATAGATGTGCCGCTATAATTACACGTTTTTTTAATTAAAGTTGGCTGTAACTTACACAGGCGCAAAAGTAATTTGATTACAGCAGAACTTAGAAACACGTTTCCTTCCGAGGTGGAGAATAGGTGTCATAATCCTTGCTGCAATAAAATCGTAGCCACAGCGTGAGCTTACTGAACGGATCAGCGCTGCTCGCTATCTAACTGTATCCAGGCGCAGATAGCGGAGGGCCCCTGTGCAAAAAGAAATAAATAAAGTTATTGGCCCCCTATTTGCCAAAAATATGATAAGTCCTAGGGCTCATGCACACAAACATGTTTTTCTTCCGTTTCCATTCCGTTTATTTACAGGAACCAATTATTACAATAGGTCTTGAAAAAAAAACTAAATGACTCCGTGTGCATTCTGTGTGCGCATGTTCGTTTTGCAAAAAAGAAAATAGAACATGTCCTATTCTTATCCGTTTTATGGACAAGGACAGGCATTGTTACAATGCAAAAAAAACTAAACGGATGCAACACGGACGTTTTGCGAACCGCAAAATGCATATGGTCGTGTGCATGAGCCCTTACAGCCTGTCGGAGTTCTCCGATTCTGGCATTTCCGGATGTTACTAGAACGCCTTCCCCTCCGCTTGGCTATAATGGGGTCTGGCAGAGATCCGCCCGCTACCCCGCAAATATGCCGGGATTCGACTGGACAAAAACTACTGCATCCAACGGTTCTAATCCGTCCGATTCCCGGCATTTTATGCCAGAACAACCTGACAGAGAGCTGTGCCGCCAATGTGAAAGTAGCCTTACCCACTAGTTAAAGGGAAATTCCAGTTATATTGTTATCCTCTATCCACAGGATAAGGGATAACTAAAATAGGTGGTGGTCCCTACAAGAACGGGAGCTCTATACCACATGGAGCCCCCTCCAAAATGAACAGAGCAGCTGGTCAGGCATGCATGTAGTCCCTCCATTCATTTCTATGGAACTCAAAAGTTTCATAATAACACTCTTGGTGGTCTTCGGCAGTGATTGTGATTGTAAAATAACATCCCTAGTGGTCTAGGGCAGTGAAGAAGTTAATAATAACATCTTTGATGGTCTAGGGCAGCAAAATATTAATAATAATACTCCTTGTGGTCTTTGGCAGTGATTGTGATTATAAAATAACATCCCTGGTGGTCTGGGCAGTGAAGACGTTAATTATAACATTCCTGGTGGTCTAGGACAGTGAAGAAGTTAATGATAGCATCCCTGGTGGTCTAGGGCAGTGAAGAAGTTAATGATAACATCCCTGGTGGTCTAGGACAGTGAAGAAGTTAATGATAACATCCCTGGTGGTCTAGGACAGTGAAGAAGTTAATGATAACATCCCTGGTGGTCTAGGACAGTGAAGAAGTTAATGATAACATCCCTGGTGGTCTAGAAAAGTGAAGAAGTTAATGATAACATCCTTGGTGGTCTAGGGCAGTGAAGAAGTTAATGATAACATCCCTGGTGGTCTAGGACAGTGAAGAAGTTAATGATAACATCCTTGGTGGTCTAGGACAGTGAAGAAGTTAATGATAACATCCCTGGTGGTCTAGGGCAGTAAAGAAGTTAATGATAACATCTCTGGTGGTCTAGGTAATAAAGGTGTTAATGATGATATGCTTAATGATTTAAGGTAATAAAGATCTCTACAGCAGCAAAGGGACTAATAATAATATTTCTAGTGATCTATGGCAGTGACAGGGTTACTGTCACTGTTACTAATTACATTGTATGTGGGTTAGAGCTATGAAAGTAATAAAACATCCATTGTGATCTAAGAAAGTAGAGATAAAAAGGCAGAAGTAAATGGCTATCGAGTCATTATTCAAAGATTGTGTAACAAAAACAAACTTAAAAAATATATTTATATGAAGAATAATAAAAGTGAAAACAAAAATGTTGTGTTTTCTTTCTTTTTTACATAACCGTAATGAAAAGGCTTTCTCGACTGCCCTACTTTATGTTTTCCCCACAAACACCCATTGTTAGAGTCCCTGACAATACGAGTTATCTGAACCCAAGTTGCAAGTTTCTTTTCGAAGGACACACTTCACCTACTTTCCTTTATTCATAATTTCATTGTGCGCTCGCAGGACTTGAATAGATTTAAGTTTCTGAAGAGCGCTGAAGCATTAAAATGGGCTGTTTTGCATAAAAGTCCCATCAATGTTAGAACAAGAGGTCGTGTACTCGGGCTTCAGGGTGGGGAGAATCACAAAAAAGCAACAATATAATTCATAAGAGAAGAGGAGAGAAAAATAATGAATGCCTGTCCATGAGATATTTCCGCATAAGAGAAAATTTGTCCCATAAGTGGCTCACGGGAACCATGATAATACCGTACACCACGTGAATACGAAACCAGGACTCTGTCCCAAAAAACTAATATAAAAATATTATATCTCTAAGATTCTATACTACATTCACACCAATGTTTTATTTTCTGCATAGAATGCAGCGTTATAGTAGATATTATAGTAGTTATAGTAGTTATATTCTTATACATAGGAGGCAGTATTATAGTAGTTATATTCTTGTACATAGGAGCAGTATTATAGTAGTTATATTTTTGTACATAGGAGCAGTATTATAGCAGTTATATTCTTGTACATAGGAGCAGTATTATAGTAGTTATATTCTTGTACATAGGAGGCAGTATTATAGTAGTTATATTCTTGTACATAGGAGGCAGTATTATAGTAGTTATATTCTTGTACATAGGAGCAGTATTATAGTAGTTATATTCTTGTACATAGGAGCAGTATTATAGTAGTTATATTCTTGTACATAGGAGCAGTATTATAGCAGTTATATGCTTGTACATAGGAGGCAGTATTATAGTAGTTATATTCTTGTACATAGGAGCAGTATTATAGTAGTTATATTCTTGTACATAGGAGCAGTATTATAGTAGTTATATTCTTGTACATAGGAGCAGTATTATAGCAGTTATATTCTTGTACATAGGAGGCAGTATTATAGTAGTTATATTCTTGTACATAGGAGGCAGTATTATAGTAGTTATATTCTTGTACATAGGAGGCAGTATTATAGTAGTTATATTCTTGTACATAGGAGCAGTATTATAGTAGTTATATTCTTGTACATAGGAGCAGTATTATAGTAGTTATATTCTTGTACATAGGAGCAGTATTATAGTAGTTATATTCTTGTACATAGGAGCAGTATTATAGCAGTTATATGCTTGTACATAGGAGGCAGTATTATAGTAGTTATATTCTTGTACATAGGAGCAGTATTATAGTAGTTATATGCTTGTACATAGAAGCAGTATTATAGTAGGTATATTCTTGTACATAGGAGCAGTATTATAGTAGTTATAATCTTGTACATAGGGGCAGTATTATAATAGTCATATTCTTGTACATAGGAGCAGTATTATAGTAGTTATATTCTTGTACATAGGAGCGGTATTATAGTAGTTATATTCTTGTATATAGGAGGCAGTATTATAGTAGTCATATTCTTGTACATAGGATCAGTATTATAGTAGTCATATTCTTTTACATAGGAGGCAGTATTATAGTAGTTATATTCTTGTACATAGGAGGCAGTATTATAGTAGTTATATTCTTGTACATAGGAGCGGTATTATAGTAGTTATATTCTTGTACATAGGAGGAGTATTATAGTAGTTATATTCTTGTACATAGGAGCAGTATTATAGTAGTTATATTCTTGTACATAGGAGCAGTATTATAGTAGTTATATTCTTGTAAATAGGAGGCAGTATTATAGTAGTTATATTCTTGTACATAGGAGGCAGTATTATAGTATATAGCTGTCAATCACGATCAGCTCTAGTAGGAATCCCAGGGCATGTGGATCACCAAGTAGCAACAGGAAATAGCAAAGTCCAGCCACCGGATAAAATACATGAAGTAACTTTATTTCATATTCAATTGATCCAAATAGCTTACATGTGATGTATTTAAAGTGACGTCACATCAAGCCTGAGGCTACGACTAAGAGTGGAGTCTCCACTCAAACATTGTCACAAACCAGCTATAGTGTCACTCTGTGTCCGTTTTCCTATTTGATAATTTGAAAATAAAATAAAATTGCTCCATGTGTTTTATCTGGTGGCTGGATTCAGCTTTTTCCTGCTGTATTATAGTCGGTATGGGTAATACCCCCAGGTAATACCACTCCGGGGTAGCCGTTTTTGGAATCAGATAGGTCAGTCGGCTACCAATCAGGCAGGAACACATTTCAGAAAGTAGAATGGGTCAGAAATGTAAAGTACGTAGGATGCCAGGTAACACCAAGAAAGCTGAAGTCTAAGCAAAGTTGGGTGGTCTTCATCTTGTTTCACCTTTGTCCAGCTCCAGTAGGTCATTCGATCTTTTTAGTCTTGGGATGTTAGCTAGAATGGTTCCATTTCCAAACAGCAAGCACAGATCTTTTAAGCCGTTAAGAAATTTGCAAAACCTCTTATTGAGCAGTGTTTGTTTTTTTTTTTTTATATCATGGTGGTGTTTGGAGATGCGACCAGAGGCTCTGCTTGTGGAGAAATCTTCCGTCTGATACGCCTACCCTGTCAGTGTTCGGCAAGGAAACCTTCTTTTATAGGAGACCCTGGAGGATTCCTGCAGCCCCTCAGGGACACGCTTAGCCTTTTAGCTCGATTCTTTTTTCTAGTATAAAAGTAAGAAGTAGGGAAAAAACACCAGACAAGTGCAGCATGCTAAGATCTCCACAGTCTTGTCACGTTACATCACATATACATAGATTTTACATGAAGGACTGTTTTCCTCTGTTTAGCTGGAGGAGGAGTAGAAGGAGGAATGGTGAGAAGAATAAATAGACATTATTGTGCTTTGTTAAAGAGAATCATCTACAGGATAAATAATCAGTGGTCAGTCGGTGGGGTCAGACCTATGGAGACCACCACGATCCACTGAATTAATGGATTATTATTACATCAATGCAGCAGATATTTCTGAATAAACATTGATGGAACACCTCTGTAGTGCAGTGTTATATGCTGGCCATTCAGACAAAGCCAGGGCAGGTCCACCAAGGCAAGAGATGGTTTTCTTAGAGGATCTAGGGCAGGGATGGCCAACCTGCGTCTCTCCAGCTGTTGCAAAATGACACGACAACTCCCAGCATGCCCAGTTCAGCCTACAGCAGGGCATGGTGGGAGTTGTAGTTTTACAACAGCTGGAGATCTACAGGTTGGCCATGCCTGATCTAGGGTATCAGATCATTTTCTAATAGGGCAAAGTGAGAAGGGTGGTTTTGCTGAGGTGACCGCTGCAGTAGAAGTAAAGTTTTCCATGCAGAACCGGCCATGACAAAGGACGTCGGCCATATTTAGAAATAATCTGCCCAATGCTCGCTCTGATTATTTAGCCTTTCGGCTCCGCTCGCATTGCAGCTTTGTTTGGCATTCTGCAGAGCTCGAATCTCTAAGCCGTAACACTTAAATTAATAGGTGCCTACTCCAGATGCATACAAAGTTTGGAGAATCTGGTGTCATAAAATGTTAATGATATAATTAGACAGTAACGGCTTAGTTTTATAAATGATTGAATGGGCAAGAAAACGGAGTGCATGGAAGGTCATTTACATAAAGAAAACTACAGGACATTAACTGGTAATGTGAAGATGCGGGCAGTGCGGGCAGGTGACACGTGGAAGTAGGCTCACAGGGATCTGCTGATAAATGGCCTCTTGCCTGAAAATCATCCATCTAAGTCAACCCGATGCTCCTACACGTGCAGTGGGGTGTATGGAAATATCAGATGTGCAAGAGTAAGCTCCCCCATGGATTAGACTGGCCTTGTCTTACATTCTCCAGTTCCCCATCTGCTAGATCTGGTTCTTCAGGTGGACACCATGACTTGCTCCTTGCTCTAGGTCCCTGGTCTTTACATCTTCTGGTGAACTCCATGACTTGCGGCTTGCTCTAGGTCCCTGGTCTTTACATCTTCTGGTGAACTCCACGACTTGCTCCTTGCTCTAGGTCCCTGGTCTTTACATCTTCTGGTGAACTCCATGACTTGCTCCTTGCTCTAGGTCCCTGGTCTTTACATCTTCTGGTGAACTCCATGACTTGCTCCTTTCTCTAGGTCCCTGGTCTTTACATCTTCTGGTGAACTCCACGACTTGCTCCTTGCTCTAGGTCCCTGGTCTTTACATCTTCTGGTGAACTCCACGACTTGCTGCTTGCACTAGGTCCCTGGTCTTTACATCTTCTGGTGAACTCCATGACTTGCTGCTTGCACTAGGTCCCTGTCCTTGTCTTCCAGTCAAACCAGGTGGCATCTGTACAGATCTGCCCCCATAATCATCTACAGAAAACAGAGTGCAAAGTTTACAATCAGATAGTAAAAATGGATTATAAAAATAAATAAACAATAATAAAATGTTTATGTATCCATTTTAAATGGTGAAAAATACAAGTGATATATTCCCTTTACATGTATGTCTATGCAGGGGTTTTGGAGCTTTGTATCAGTAAAACTGATATCTGACTGCTATAAAGGCATATTAAAGGGGTTGTCTCATCTCATACATTGGTGGCATATCGCTAGGATATGCAGCTGAGGATCCCACTTCTGGGACCTGCTCCTATCTCCAGAACAGATGTCCCAAAGTGAAGGACAGCAAACTGCACCTACCCTCTATTCAGGGCTATGGGGGTTCCGTAAATGGCTGAGTACAGGCTCGGCTATGGAAAGGTGGCCATGCATGACTTTGCTTTGGGGAAGGGGGGCGTTCTGGAGATAGGAGCGAGTCCCAGAGGGACCCAAAGCTATTTGACATTGGTGGCATGTCCAAGTGATATGCCATCTGAGACCAAGTTGACTATAACGCTACTACCATTAAGTTCCATCTTCAATGACCTGCACCTTGCAGCAGCACTTTTGAACTTTTGATATCTATAATTGGGCCTTATGTTTTATCTCAGGTCAGGTGTCCATGTACCTGGAAACATACAGATGTTATATGCAAGCAACACATTTACACCCGTCAGCGCTATAATCAGACGCGAGATCGCTGTTGGGATATCGCACCAGCCGTACGTAGTGTCTGGAATCACGGTGTAAATTGCTGAGACGTTTTAACACATTGGGAGTCACGCACCGGTGAACATCATTTTTGCTCCTTTTGAAAAATGTTATCTTGAGAACATCTTCCAAGTGTTTGCCAAGAGATTACTATGATGCATGGCAACTACAAATATCCCGCACTGATTCATTCATCAAGAGGACAGACTAAGTTCAGAAAAGTTAATTGGTTAGCTAAATTGTAACATTTCTGCTGCTCTGGCTCCGTAGATGATCTCGATAACTGAACTTCGAAGGGTTGGAACGCGAGCTCCGGAACACGGCAACATTGTATCATAATCTGAAAACAAACACGTTACGATGTTCTCATAAATTGGCAAATGAGGGACAGGGGCTTATAGCATGGGTCGTATGAAAAGGTCAGTGATTTTCTCCAGGAACAGCGCCACTATTGCCTATAGGTTTCTAGTATTGCAGATCAACTCACTTAAAGGGAATATGTAATCAGAAAATTACCTATTGTTTAAATCGTGTTTTAATATTAACCCTTTCACTACATATATGGCGCTGGAGCAATAGGCAAACATGGTGCCCGCTCGCACGTGCAGCGGCACGTCATGGCCTGCGGGTCTCCGCTGTTTCAAACAGCAGAGACCCGCATCTAATTACCCTGACTGGAAAAAAATGCCGATCACGGTAATTAAAGCCTTTAGATGCCGTGATCAAGTGAGATGACGGCATCTAAAGCGTGAAAAGCTTGCACTTCCGGGCTTCTTACCGGCATCCTCTGTGGCCAATGAGGATGCCGGTAATTGGTTTCAGCGCGATTGGCCTCGCTGAAGAGGCTGAGGGCATTGAAGCTGCAATTCTTATTTTGGCCACCGGCAGGCCAACATAAGAAATGAGCAATAGTCAGTAATAAATACATTTTAAAAATCCTTGATTGTTTAAAATAAAAAAAATTATTTTGTACGCTCAAATATGAGCTTTAAAATCATTACAAAAAAAACTTAAAAAACAGTTAAATATATAAAAAATGTAAAAAATATAAAAGTTTAAATCACCCCCCTTTCCGTATAATAAAAAATAAATAAAAAATATATAAACATCACCGTGACCAAAAACACTCGTACTATTAAAATATAAAAATATATTTTTTTAAATACGGCGATTGGCGTAACGGAAAAAAGGGTCAAGATGGCCAATGAATAGGTCTCGCCTTGCTGGCGGTGCCCCATCTAGCTACTGTTGCTGTCTGTCTGCCTACCATCACGTTCTGTTTGGCTGCTGCTGCCACCTCCATCATGCCACTAATTTGACCTGCCATCCATCACATTCCGTGTGGCTGCTACTGCCGCCTCCATCATGCTCTGTTCGACCATCATCTCCTGCTGCCTTTCTGCCAACATGTACCATATGGCTGCTGCCTCAGTTGCTGCTGCTCCTCGCTGTTATTCCACCACTGTCACCACCATTAATGCAAAACATCTGCCACTATCACTACTACTACTATTATTGCCATTACTACCTATAGACAGCCTTGTATGTTCCAAGCTGTACTGCTCCTGCTGCTGCCACTATTGCATGCCACTATATCTATACTATACCCTTACTACTTCCACACTGTACTGCTCCTGCTGCTGCCACTATTGCATGCCACTATATCTATACTATACCCTTACTACTTCCACACTGTACTGCTCCTGCTGCTGCCACTATTGCATGCCACTATATCTATACTATACCCTTACTACTTCCACACTGTACTGCTCCTGCTGCTGCCACTATTGCAGGCCACTATATCTATACTATACCCTTACTACTTCCACACTGTACTGCTGCTGCTTCCAATTGAAAGACAGATTTTTTTTAAGCTTATTCAAAACGAGACACTTTTTCTTCTGACAATCAACAATTGTGAGTGTCGTACAGGCAGGTATTCCGACCCTGTCAAGGTATAATTTTTGGATGTCCCCTAAGCCACTTTTTTTTTTTTACCCCATAACACTGTGTGTATAAACATAATCTGCTCCTGATAAGGGACAGTTTTTGGAAGCTTTGGAATATGAAAAAGCATGAGATGTTACTATGTTACTATGTTGCTGCGTGGTGTGTTTTAAAAACACGCTTTATGTTAATGCCGTCAAACATGCGTTTACCCATAGCTCTGTATATCAGTGTCACTCAGACATCAGTTACTATTGCTGTCATTGCGTTCCAGAGCTGGGGGAGGGGAAAAATCATAAATAATAAACTAAAATAAATAACAAGGAGGCTAGAGAGGGTTATATACCAACTTTCAGGGCAATTGGAGCATCTTCGGTTTGGCCCGAAGCCAACTTAAAAAAAAAAATCAGCCCAAAAACAAATCTTGACTGGTTTACTCATCCCTAATACAAACCTTTTGTTTCTAAAGGTAACAACCAACCTCCAAAAGTGTCTGGCAGCAGCTTGCTGTCCCCCCTCCCCATGCATGTTTGGCTGGGCCAAGAATGCATGTACATGGGGGAAGAACAGCTGAACCCCTTTAATAATAGAATCTGGATGAAAAATATTCATTGACAGAAAAGAAACCGTGCATGGTGCGTCAAACCCTAAAGAGGAAGCCACGACCATATCACAGGTTCAGTATCTCCACAATATGGAGGCAGTGGAGTATGGAGATTAAGGTTGTTACAAAGTGTAGATAATGTACTTGACATTTAAAGTTAGATTCTTACAAGAAGAGAAAGAAATGAAAAAGATGAAAAGCTTGTAGCATCGAGAATATACAAGATGGAAACTTCAGCTGACCTGCAGTAAGAGCAAGACAAAGCGATCCAACAGAAATTCTCCAGGAGAGTGACAAATAAGAAAAGCATGCATTACATTTATAATATATAAATGTTGTCCAGAATCATGGGTTCACACTCTGATTGAGAGCAGAAGTGCTTCCTTTTATATCATAACACAATTCAATGATAACCTTCTGGCTGTGTAAAGCCGCCACTAGGGGGAGCTCACTGCATACTGCCGATCTGATACTGGTGACCTATACTAAGGATAGGCCATCAACAAGTAAGTCCTGGAAAACCCCTTTAAGGGAATTGTCCGGCCAATAGATATGTCTTTTGAAAAAGCTCAGAATTAGAGTTGAGCGAACACCTGGATGTTCGGGTTCGAGAAGTTCGGCCGAACATCCCGGAAATGTTCGGGTTCGGGATCCGAACCCGATCCGAACTTCGTCCCGAACCCGAACCCCATTGAAGTCAATGGGGACCCGAACTTTTCGGCACTAAAAAGGCTGTAAAACAGCCCAGGAAAGAGCTAGAGGGCTGCAAAAGGCAGCAACATGTAGGTAAATCCCCTGCAAACAAATGTGGATAGGGAAATGAATTAAAATAAAAATTAAATAAATAAAAATTAACCAAAATCAATTGGAGAGAGGTTCCATAGCAGAGAATCTGGCTTCCCGTCACCCACCACTGGAACAGTCCATTCTCAGATATTTAGGCCCCGGCACCCAGGCAGAGGAGAGAGGTCCCGTAACAGAGAATCTGGCTTCATGTCAGCAGAGAATTAGTCTGCATGTCATAGCAGAGAATGAGGCTTCACGTCAGCCACCACTGCAACAGTCCATTGGCATATATTTAGGCCCAGCACCCAGGCAGAGGAGGGAGGTCCCGTAACAGAGAATCTGTCTTCATGTCAGCAGAGAATCAGTCTGCATGTCATAGCAGAGAATGAGGCTTCACGTCAGCCACCACTGCAACAGTCCATTGGCATATATTTAGGCCCAGCACACACACAGGCAGAGGAGAGAGGTCCCGTAACAGAGAATCTGGCTTCATGTCAGCAGAGAATCAGTCTGCATGTCATAGCAGAGAATGAGGCTTCACGTCAGCCACCACTGCAACAGTCCATTGGCATATATTTAGGCCCAGCACACACACAGGCAGAGGAGAGAGGTCCCGTAACAGAGAATCTGGCTTCATGTCAGCAGAGAATCAGTCTGCATGTCATAGCAGAGAATGAGGCTTCACGTCAGCCACCACTGCAACAGTCCATTGGCATATATTTAGGCCCAGCACACACACAGGCAGAGGAGAGAGGTCCCGTAACAGAGAATCTGGCTTCATGTCAGCAGAGAATCAGTCTGCATGTCATAGCAGAGAATGAGGCTTCACGTCAGCCACCACTGCAACAGTCCATTGGCATATATTTAGGCCCAGCACACACACAGGCAGAGGAGAGAGGTCCCGTAACAGAGAATCTGGCTTCATGTCAGCAGAGAATCAGTCTGCATGTCATAGCAGAGAATGAGGCTTCACGTCAGCCACCACTGCAACAGTCCATTGGCATATATTTAGGCCCAGCACACACACAGGCAGAGGAGAGAGGTCCCGTAACAGAGAATCTGTCTTCATGTCAGCAGAGAATTAGTCTGCATGTCATAGCAGAGAATGAGGCTTCACGTCACCCACCACTGCAACAGTCCATTGGCATATATTTAGGCCTAGCACACAGGCAGAGCAGAGAGGTCCCGTAACAGACAATCTGGCTTCATGACAGCAGAGAATCAGTCTGCATGTCATAGCAGAGAATGAGGCTTCACGTCACCCACCACTGCAACAGTCCATTGGCATATATTTAGGCCCAGCACACACACAGGCAGAGGAGAGAGGTCCCGTAACAGAGAATCTGTCTTCATGTCAGCAGAGAATTAGTCTGCATGTCATAGCAGAGAATGAGGCTTCACGTCACCCACCACTGCAACAGTCCATTGGCATATATTTAGGCCTAGCACACAGGCAGAGCAGAGAGGTCCCGTAACAGACAATCTGGCTTCATGACAGCAGAGAATCAGTCTGCATCTCATAGCAGAGAATGAGGCTTCACGTCACCCACCACTGCAACAGTCCATTGGCATATATTTAGGCCTAGCACACAGGCAGAGCAGAGAGGTCCCGTAACAGACAATCTGGCTTCATGTCAGCAGAGAATCAGTCTGCATGTCATAGCAGAGAATGAGGCTTCACGTCACCCACCACTGCAACAGTCCATTGGCATATATTTAGGCCTAGCACACAGGCAGAGCAGAGAGGTCCCGTAACAGACAATCTGGCTTCATGTCAGCAGAGAATCAGTCTGCATGTCATAGCAGAGAATGAGGCTTCACGTCACCCACCACTGCAACAGTCCATTGGCATATATTTAGGCCTAGCACACAGGCAGAGCAGAGAGGTCCCGTAACAGACAATCTGGCTTCATGTCAGCAGAGAATCAGTCTGCATGTCATAGCAGAGAATCAGGCTTCACGTCACCCACCACTGCAACAGTCCATTGTCATAAATTTAGGCCCAGCACCCAGGCAGAGGAGAGAGGTCCCGTAACAGACAATCTGGCTTCATGTCAGCAGAGAATTAGTCTGCATGTCATAGCAGAGAATCAGGCTTCATGTCAGCCACCACTGCAACAGTCCATTGGCATATATTTAGGCCTAGCACACAGGCAGAGGAGAGGTTCATTCAACTTTGGGTAGCCTCGCAATATAATGGTAAAATGAAAATAAAAATAGGATTGAATGAGGAAGTGCCCTGGAGTACAATAATATATGGTTAAGGGAAGGTAGTTAATGTCTAATCTGGACAAGGGACGGACAGGTCCTGTGGGATCCATGCCTGGTTCATTATTATGAACGTCAGCTTGTCCACATTGGCTGTAGACAGGCGGCTGCGTTTGTCTGTAATGACGCCCCCTGCCGTGCTGAATACACGTTCAGACAAAACGCTGGCTGCCGGGCAGGCCAGCACCTCCAAGGCATAAAAGGCTAGCTCTGGCCACGTGGACAATTTAGAGACCCAGAAGTTGAATGGGGCCGAACCATCAGTCAGTACGTGGAGGGGTGTGCACACGTACTGTTCCACCATGTTAGTGAAATGTTGCCTCCTGCTAACACGTTGCGTATCAGGTGGTGGTGCAGTTAGCTGTGGCGTGTTGACAAAAGTTTTCCACATCTCTGCCATGCTAACCCTGCCCTCAGAGGAGCTGGCCGTGACACAGCTGCCTTGGCGACCTCTTGCTCCTCCTCTGCCTTGGCCTTGGGCTTCCACTTGTTCCCCTGTGACATTTGGGAATGCTCTCAGTAGCGCGTCTACCAACGTGCGCTTGTACTCGCGCATCTTCCTATCACGCTCCAGTGCAGGAAGTAAGGTGGGCACATTGTCTTTGTAGCGTGGATCCAGCAGGGTGGCAACCCAGTAGTCCGCACAGGTTAAAATGTGGGCAACTCTGCTGTCGTTGCGCAGGCACTGCAGCATGTAGTCGCTCATGTGTGCCAGGCTGCCCAGGGATAAGGACAAGCTGTCCTCTGTGGGAGGCGTATCGTCATCGTCCTGCCTTTCCCCCCAGCCACGCACCAGTGATGGACCCGAGCTGCGTTGGGTGCCACCCCGCTGTGACCATGCTTCATCCTCATCCTCCTCCACCTCCTCCTCATCCTCGTCCTCCTCGTCCTCCAGTAGTGGGCCCTGGCTGGCCACATTTGTACCTGGCCTCTGCTGTTGCCAAAAACCTCCCTCTGAGTCACTTCGAAGAGACTGGCCTGAAAGTGCTAAAAATGACCCCTCTTCCTCCTCCTCCTCCTCCTCCTGGGCCACCTCCTCTTCCATCATCGCCCTAAGTGTTTTCTCAAGGAGACATAGAAGTGGTATTGTAACGCTGATAACGGTGTCATCGCCACTGGCCATGTTGGTGGAGTACTCGAAACAGCGCAACAGGGCACACAGGTCTCGCATGGAGGCCCAGTCATTGGTGGTGAAGTGGTGCTGTTCTGTAGTGCGACTGACCCGTGCGTGCTGCAGCTGAAACTCCACTATGGCCTGCTGCTGCTCGCACAGTCTGTCCAGCATGTGCAAGGTGGAGTTCCACCTGGTGGGCACGTCGCATATGAGGCGGTGAGCGGGAAGGCCGAAGTTACGCTGTAGCGCAGACAGGCGAGCAGCAGCAGGATGTGAACGCCGGAAGCGCGAACAGACGGCCCGCACTTTATGCAGCAGCTCTGACATGTCGGGGTAGTTGTGAATGAACTTCTGCACCACCAAATTCAGCACATGCGCCAAGCAAGGGATGTGCGTCAAATTGGCTAGTCCCAGAGCTGCAACGAGATTTCGCCCATTATCACACACCACCAGGCCGGGCTTGAGGCTCACCGGCAGCAACCACTCGTCGGTCTGTTGTTCTATACCCCGCCACAACTCCTGTGCGGTGTGGGGCCTGTCCCCCAAACATATGAGTTTCAGAATGGCCTGCTGACGTTTACCCCGGGCTGTGCTGAAGTTGGTGGTGAAGGTGTGTGGCTGACTGGATGAGCAGGTGGAAGAAGAGGAGGAGGAAGCCGAGAAGGAGGAGGTGGCAACAGGAGGCAAAGAATGTTGCCCTGCGATCCTTGGCGGCGGAAGGACGTGCGCCAAACAGCTCTCCGCCTGGGGCCCAGCTGCCACTACATTTACCCAGTGTGCAGTTAGGGAGATATAGCGTCCCTGGCCGTGCTTACTGGTCCACGTATCTGTGGTTAGGTGGACCTTGCCACAGATGGCGTTGCGCAGTGCACACTTGATTTTATCGGATACTTGGTTGTGCAGGGAAGGCACGGCTCTCTTGGAGAAGTAGTGCCGGCTGGGAACAACATACTGTGGGACAGCAAGCGACATGAGCTGTTTGAAGCTGTCTGTGTCCACCAGCCTAAATGACAGCATTTCATAGGCCAGTAGTTTAGAAATGCTGGCATTCAGGGCCAGGGATCGAGGGTGGCTAGGTGGGAATTTACGCTTTCTATCAAATGTTTGTGAGATGGAGAGCTGAACGCTGGCGTGTGACATGGTTGAGACGCTTGGTGACGGAGGTGGTGGTGGTGGTGTTGGTGGTACATCCCCTGTTTGCTGGGCGGCAGGTGCCAACGTTCCTCCAGAGGCGGAGGAAGAGGCCGAGGCGGCAGCAGCAGAATAGGCCGAGGCGGCAGCAGCAGAAGAGGTAGCAGGGGGAGCCTGAGTGACTTCCTTGGTTTTAAGGTGTTTACTCCACTGCAGTTCATGCTTTGCATGCAGGTGCCTGGTCATGCAGGTTGTGCTCAGGTTCAGAACGTTAATGCCTCGCTTCAGGCTCTGATGGCACAGCGTGCAAACCACTCGGGTCTTGTCGTCAGCACATTGTTTGAAGAAGTGCCATGCCAGGGAACTCCTTGAAGCTGCCTTTGGGGTGCTCGGTCCCAGATGGCGGCGGTCAGTAGCAGGCGGAGTCTCTTGGCGGCGGGTGTTCTGCTTTTGCCCACTGCTCCCTCTTTTGCTACGCTGTTGGCTCGGTCTCACCACTGCCTCTTCCTCCGAACTGTGAAAGTCAGTGGCACGACCTTCATTCCATGTGGGGTCTAGGACCTCATCGTCCCCTGCATCGTCTTCCACCCAGTCTTGATCCCTGACCTCCTGTTCAGTCTGCACACTGCAGAAAGACGCAGCAGTTGGCACCTGTGTTTCGTCATCATCAGAGACATGCTGAGGTGGTATTCCCATGTCCTCATCATCAGGAAACATAAGTGGTTGTGCGTCAGTGCATTCTATGTCTTTCACCGCTGGGGAAGGGCTAGGTGGATGCCCTTGGGAAACCCTGCCAGCGGAGTCTTCAAACAGCATAAGAGACTGCTGCATAACTTGAGGCTGAGACAGTTTCCCTGGTATGCATGGGGGTGATGTGACAGACTGATGGGGTTGGTTTTCAGGCGCCATCTGTGCGCTTTCTGCAGAAGACTGGGTGGGAGATAATGTGAACGTGCTGGATCCACTGTCGGCCACCCAATTGACTAATGCCTGTACCTGCTCAGGCCTTACCATCCTTAGAACGGCATTGGGCCCCACCATATATCGCTGTAAATTCTGGCGGCTACTGGGACCTGAGGTAGTTGGTACACTAGGACGTGTGGATGTGGCAGAACGGCCACGTCCTCTCCCAGCACCAGAGGGTCCACTAACACCACCACGACCATGTCCACGTCCGCGTCCCTTACTAGATGTTTTTCTCATTGTTATGGTTCACCACAACAACAAATATATTATTTGGCCCAATGTATTGTATTCAAATTCAGCGGGATATAAATTTGAGGCCTAGTATTTAGGCGCTGGGTGACCGGTATGGATTTAGTGACAGAATTAGACTTGGAAATGCACAGAAGCGTGTGTGTGAAGTTATTCTGAATGACCCTATGTGCACCTTGAATATTATATACCCTTTTAGGGATAGATTTCAAATAGCTCTGATATAGCAGAAACCACTAAATTATGAAATTGCTAAATTGGGAATTGTATTTCAACCCAGAACAAGAAATGTGCTTGAACGGACACTAAATAACTCGCCCAGCTACAGCACTAAGGACAGATTTAGCGGGATATAAATTTGAGGCCTAGTATTTAGGCGCTGGGTGACAGGTATGGGTTTAGTGCCAGAATTAGACTTGGAAATACACAGTAGCGGGTGTGTGTGAAGTTATTCTGAATGACCCAATGTGCACCTTGAATATTATATACCCTTTTAGGGATAGATTTCAAATAGCTCTGATATAGCAGAAACCACTAAATTATGAAATTGCTAAATTGGGAATTGTATTTCAACCCAGAACAAGAAATGTGCTTGAACGGACACTAAATAACTCGCCCAGCTACAGCACTAAGGACAGATTTAGCGGGATATAAATTTGAGGCCTAGTATTTAGGCGCTGGGTGACAGGTATGGGTTTAGTGCCAGAATTAGACTTGGAAATACACAGTAGCGGGTGTGTGTGAAGTTATTCTGAATGACCCAATGTGCACCTTGAATATTATATACCCTTTTAGGGATAGATTTCAAATAGCTCTGATATAGCAGAAACCACTAAATTATGAAATTGCTAAATTGGGAATTGTATTTCAACCCAGAACAAGAAATGTGCTTGAACGGACACTAAATAACTCGCCCAGCTACAGCACTAAGGACAGATTTAGCGGGATATAAATTTGAGGCCTAGTATTTAGGCGCTGGGTGACAGGTATGGGTTTAGTGCCAGAATTAGACTTGGAAATACACAGTAGCGGGTGTGTGTGAAGTTATTCTGAATGACCCAATGTGCACCTTGAATATTATATACCCTTTTAGGGATAGATTTCAAATAGCTCTGATATAGCAGAAACCACTAAATTATGAAATTGCTAAATTGGGAATTGTATTTCAACCCAGAACAAGAAATGTGCTTGAACGGACACTAAATAACTCGCCCAGCTACAGCACTAGGGACAGATTTAGCGGGATATAAATTTGAGGCCTAGTATTTAGGCGCTGGGTGACAGGTATGGGTTTAGTGCCAGAATTAGACTTGGAAATACACAGTAGCGGGTGTGTGTGAAGTTATTCTGAATGACCCAATGTGCACCTTGAATATTATATACCCTTTTAGGGATAGATTTCAAATAGCTCTGATATAGCAGAAACCACTAAATTATGAAATTGCTAAATTGGGAATTGTATTTCAACCCAGAACAAGAAATGTGCTTGAACGGACACTAAATAACTCGCCCAGCTACAGCACTAGGGACAGATTTAGCTGGATATAAATTTGAGGCCTAGTATTTAGGCGCTGGGTGACAGGTATGGGTTTAGTGCCAGAATTAGACTTGGAAATACACAGTAGCGGGTGTGTGTGAAGTTATTCTGAATGACCCAATGTGCACCTTGAATATTATATACCCTTTTAGGGATAGATTTCAAATAGCTCTGATATAGCAGAAACCACTAAATTATGAAATTGCTAAATTGGGAATTGTATTTCAACCCAGAACAAGAAATGTGCTTGAACGGACACTAAATAACTCGCCCAGCTACAGCACTAAGGACAGATTTAGCGGGATATAAATTTGAGGCCTAGTATTTAGGCGCTGGGTGACCGGTATGGATTTAGTGACAGAATTAGACTGGGATATGGCCAAAAAATAAACAGACTATTGCTGGTTAAATGCACTTGGTGTGACAGCTTCACCCTGATGTAGGCTTTAGCCAAAAAACAACCACACCATTGAGGGTTAAATGCACTTGGTGACAGGCGCAGCTTGCCCCTGATTTAGTATATGGCCAAAAAATGAACAGACTATTGCTGGTTAAATGCACTTGGTGTGACAGCTTCACCCTGATGTAGGCTTTAGCCAAAAAACAACCACACCATTGAGGGTTAAATGCACTTGGTCGCAGCTTGTGCTGGCGCACCACAAGACACAAAATGGCCGCCGATCACCCCAGAAAAATGTGACTGACAAACGGTCTGGGCAGCCTAAAAACAGTGAGCAATTGAGGATCAGCAGCTCAATGATCCACAGCTGCAGATCGATCAGTTAATCAAGTCCTTTGGAGGAGTTAATCTGCCTAATCTCGCCCTACTGTCGCAGCCGCAACCTCTCCCTACGCTAATCAGAGCAGAGTGACGGGCGGCGCTATGTGACTCCAGCTTAAATAGAGGCTGGGTCACATGGTGCTCTGGCCAATCACAGCCATGCCAATAGTAGGCATGGCTGTGATGGCCTCTTGGGGCAAGTAGTATGACGCTTGTTGATTGGCTGCTTTGCAGCCTTTCAAAAAGCGCCAAGAAAGCGTCACAAAAGCGCGAAGAAAGCGACGAACACCGAACCCGAACCCGGACTTTTACGAAAATGTCCGGGTTCGGGTCCGTGTCACGGACACCCCAAAATTCGGTACGAACCCGAACTATACAGTTCGAGTTCGCTCATCCCTACTCAGAATGCTTAAAAAATACGTAAAAAATAAATTAAGTCTTAACTTAGCGATCGCTGGTGACTCCCATTAAGATGCTTCATGTGTCCTCTGCTGGTCTTTAGAGTTCCTGGTCACTCCAAACTCAAAAATGTGACCGCTGGATGACCCACTGCGGCCAGTGATTGACGGCAACTTTGCAAGAGAAAGAAAGGACCTGGGGACCACTGGAATTGCAGTGGCAGGGGATAGATGAAGTATTACTTTTTATTTTTTAAAGCATTTTGTTTACTGACCGGGCAACCCCTGGAAATCGAGATGCAACTGTCTGTATGCATTGGGCTCCCTCTAGTGCTAGCCTGCTCCTATAAGGGAACCTATAGCAGGTGCCAGTCTGTCTCAGAATGAAAGTCCCACAGGTGGAGGCTCTCCTTGGTTGTGCTAATTAGGTGCACCTCTGGTGATTACCACGGATGGCTGGCTGCTGCTTCTTCAAAAGCAAAGCTGATTTAATGAGAAGGAGACATGAGGGACTGGAGCAGCGCCGGAATGACACAAAATCTTTCCTGATGAAGACACTAGTCCAGTGCCGAAACGCATTGTCACCAATAAAGCTTTCTTCCTGAACTCCGGCAGCAAGATTCTGTTCTACGCCACTGGCAGTGCGGCTCCAACTCCTCATTTCTCCTTCTCTATATTAGGTATGCCATTGCTAATTTTGTGTGTTCCATGGATTTGTTGCACCCACTGTGCCACTAGCTGATTGATCACTGTACCCTGCCATTTGGAAGGAGATCACTGCACACCACCATCCAGTGGAAAATCACTGTGCACTGCCATCTGCTGGGAGATTACTGCACACCACCATCCGGTGGGAAATCACTGCACACTGCCATCTTCTGGGAGAACACTGAGCACGCCATCTGTTGGGAGATCACTGCATACTGTCATCTAGTAGGAAATCACTGCATACTGCTATCTTCTGGGAGATCACTGCACTTCACACTGCAATCTGCAGGAAGATCACTGCACACTGCCATCTACTAAGGGATCACTGTAAGCTGCTATCTGCTGGAAGATTACTGTACACTGCCATCTAAAGGAAGATCACTGCACACTGCAATCTCCAGTAAGATCACTGCACACTGCCATCTGCTGGGAGATCACAGCACACTGCCATCTGCTAGGAGAATACTGCACACTGCCATCTGCTTGGAGATCACTGCACACTGCCATCTGCTGGGAGATCACAGCACACTGCCATCTGCTTGGAGATCACTGCACTTCACACTGCCTTCTGCAGGAAGATCATTGCACACTGCCATCTCCTGGGGGATAACAGCACACTGCCTTATGACAGAAGATCACTGCACACTGCCATCTGCTAAGAGATCACTGTAACCCGCCATCTTCTGGAAGATCACTGCACACCGCTACTGCTGGGAGATCACTGTCCACTGCTATCTGCATAATGAAAAATTATTAGCACAGAAAGAAACATATAGGTGTGATCACCATGAGCAGGGCTTCCTAACTGGCCATGTTATTCTGCCATATGACAGGACCATTCACATCTCCAGAGGCTGCCAGACTATCAGATGTTTACCGTACCGTTAATAGAAGATATAATAGCTCTCCGCTCTCCGCTCCGTCTCTACACAAGTGATGAATTAAAACAAATCTTAAATTTCACTTTATAATGCCATAAACAGAGTGGGGAAAAAAACAAGAACTGTAAATATTTTTGCCATAAAAGTTGCCTGCGCCGCGCTCATTTTTCATGGCTCTTTATGTTTTGTCGCTTCATTACCTGAGACATTCTTTGCTCACAGTTAAGTGCATCCATAATATACAGTTTGTATTTGTCCTCAGAAGCTCCTGATTTCCCTTCAGGCTGGAAATCTCTGCTAAAGATGGCGTCCTCATTACTGCTGATACTGGCGAGGTGACGGCTCTGTTAATGAATCGCTCCATCAGAACTTATTAAGCCCTTTTTATTGTGGACTTGAAAAGCTTTTGTGACAGTAACTTTACAGCAACTGTAACAAATTAACAATGCAAAAAAAAATATTTGAGAAAAACAGTGTTAATTAAAATGTTTCAATTTTGAATCTCTAATCAGTGTTGAAAAATAATAATGAAATTTCAATGTCATTTGAAGGTTTCATCCATCCTCCGACAAGTCAACACTCAGGATCATACAGGGGCGGGCAAAACAACTGACAGCCCCATGTAAAAACAGCACATAACCCTCCCTTCTACCAGCGACCATCAACTTACAACTTTTCTTATTAGGACTGCAAAAAGATACATTTAAAGTTATCTCTCTCGTTAAAAAAAATATATATTCCAGAGCGACGGTAAACATTCCTGGTAGACTAGGGTAGCAAAAGGGTTATTTATAGTATTCTTCATAATTAGGGCAGTAAAGAGGTTTATGGCTACATCTCTGGTGGTCTAGGATAGTGAAGAGGTCAATTACGATATTCTTTAATATTTAGGGCAGTGAAAGGGTTTATGGTAACATCCCTGGTGGGCCAGTGGGCATCCTACCATGTGATCTTTTTTTTATTGAGGACCTTTCAAACAGAAAGGCAGTTAGGGGGAGATTTATCAACACTGGTGTAAAGGAAACCTGGCCTAGTTTCCCATAGCAACCAATCAGATTCCACCTTTTATTTTCAGAGTTCCTTTTAAAAATGAAAGGTGGAATCTGATTGGTTTCTGTAAGACAGTTTCCATTACACCAAGTTTAATAACTCTCCCCTTTAATCTTTAGGGCTAACTTGTCCGCTCACATGATAAAACAACTCCAAAAAAAGAACTTGAGTCATGCCCCACCCCCTTAGGCCCTACATGTTATGGCAGAGCATAATAGGAGAACTCATGAGTCATGCCCCACCCCCTTAGGCTCTACACGTTATGGTAGCGCATAATAGGAAAAGTCATGAGGCATGCCCCACCTCCTTAGGCTCTACACGTTATGGCAGAGCATAATAGGAGAACTCATGATTCATGCCCCACCTCCTTAGGCTCTACACGTTATGGCGGAGCATAATAGGAGAACTCATGAATCATGCCCCACCCCCTTAGGCTGTACACATTATGGCAGAGCATAATAGGAGAAGTCATGAGTTATGCCCCACCCCCTTAATCTCTACAAGTTATGGCAGAGCATAATAGAAGAACTCATGAGTCATGTCCCACCCCCTTAGGCTCTACACGTTATGGTGGAGCATAATAGGAGAAGTCATGAGTCATGTCCCACCCCCTTAGGCTCTACAAGTTATGGTAGAGCATAATAGGAGAAGTCATTGTCACCGCCAGTTCTTTGAGAAGGTCTGACAGACGTCCTTCTCTACCTCTTGCATGATGTTCTTTGTTTTGGTTTCACTTTCTCATCTAATTTCCTTCTCCCAGGTGTCACCTATTTAGACTAATCCTCTTTCCTTTATATTCCCTCCCATACTGCCTCACTTTGCGGTTTATACTACTTCCTGGATGAAGTGTTCATTGCTGGAGGCTTCTGCTGCTGCTTGTTCAGATAAGTCCTTTCATGTATTGTGTTTCCTTGCTGACTTGATTCTAGGTGACCCTGACTCCCTCCGTATGAAGTGCAGGGAGCCGGTGGTCGTGTCCCCTCACTATTATAGGGTTTTCAGGTGTCACACAGTCTTAGGTACATGGGCATACAATCGTCTACCTTTGAGACCCTTGTATGTGCTTAGCAGTCAGGGTGAGCTCTTAGGGTATTATAGGAGTCACCTATATGCTCCTTAGTTTGGGATCAAGCCAGTCGGACGTTTATTCATAACTTCCAGCTATCTGCAACATCATCCGTGACAGTCATGAGTCATGCCCCATCCCCTTAGGCTCTACATGTTATGGCAGGGCATAATAGGATAACAGTAAGATTGCAATTCAGAAGTATGGCGGTGTAATGAACCTTTTGGCATGTTCAAGTCCCCTAGGGGGAGTTAACAAACAAAACAAAAAAACAATAACAATTGTTGATAAAGGCTTTAAAAATATATAATAAAAACTATTGATCATTTATCATATGAAAAACGATTTAAAAAATAAATTACAAATAAACATATTTATTATGGCAGCGCCAGAAGATACCACGTCATGCTCTTTATCCCTCATGGTGAATCTCGCTAAAAATATTGAAAAAAAATGCATATTTTATAATTTTTTTAAAAGCAGTAAATCCTAATGAAGGCTATAACAATCATCATCGTACTGATGCATAGAAAAGGCTATCAATATAATATCTAAGCTAAAAAAAACAATGGCGGAATGTTTTCTTTCCATTCCACCTTGCAATATTTTTTTTCTTACATATTTGAAAATTTATTTGCACCATTAAAAAAAAAAATTGGTCAGGTAAAAAAATTATGTGTGGATAGGAGAATAAACATATAGCTCTTGGAGGAAAAAAAGCAAAAAAAACAAAATGTTCCCTGGTCTTGATGACCTGACAAGTGAAACAGCAGAAAATCTTTTTAAGTATTTTAAAAAGTTTTATAACAAGCTGCACACATCAATCCCGTGAAACAAACCTGGCTGCCACTTGATGCACACCAATCCATTTCATCTGTCGGCAGAAAGCGGCGCATTAGTAAAAATGGATATTGATCAGACCTTCAATTTATTAGACTTTTCAATTACAGTGTTTAAACTAAAACCTGTCCTATTATCGAGGTGCTTTACAATCCGTCATAAATTTCGAGTCTGTAAGTGGATTATATTAACCAAAAAAGATATTCGGCGCCGCTGCCAAGTCTTTGTTCCTGCGACGAGCCCGAGGAGCGAACTGTATTTCGAAGGCTGAGGATCTCAAGGTGTTTCCTAATATTTTACGTGGTTGATGCAAGAGCCATTTTTCAGACTGGGGGGAAAGTGTTACTAAGCCGCCCATATTCAATCAGCCATTGAGGCGGAATGATGAAGAGGGGAGATCAATGCGGAGGATTTGCAGGTGATACGGATATAATAAGTCATTTGGCATTTCTTAGTCGGTACGGTGCGGTAAATTAAGAGCTGCCGCTGAATGGCTCTGAAGCAAATGTACTGTGCCATGTTTGTAGTGTGCGAGGGAGCTGTGAATGTCTGATCAAGACATAAAAAGGAGATCACAAGTGCCAGACGCATGCTGAAGAGATCAAGGGATTAAAAACTATTCCTTTCACGCCAGCAAAACGGCAGAGGGATGCAGCAAGGAAGCGTCTTGCAACGCTCAGTCATTACTCGCCTTTTTCGTTTAAAGGGAAACCAACATAAAAGTGGAAACCATATACATAAATGATCATAAAATCTAAAGATCTTCCAGCCAAATAGCAGACAGATCAAAGAAATGACATTAATGGGAACTTGTCGGCCCCTCTTATGGTGACCTCGCTGTAAGTGCATTCGGTAGTGATGGGCACAGTATGCGTCACATTGATGATTATGGTGTGCTTGAATCAAAGCTTAACATTTACACAGCATGGCCAGGGCTGTAAAGAGAGGAGACCTCTGCCCACCAGCCTCCGGCCTCTGATACACGGAGTTCTCTCTATGCACAGTATTAAGGAGAAAGTTGGCACACCTGTAACTACTGCCTGCTGCTGTGAGTGACTGACAGGTTTCCTTTAAGGAAGAGAAGTTTTATTTCTTTATCAAAATCCAGCGGTAATGTACTTTATGTAAAATACATAGAAGAGTAATTAACCCTTTCATGACCAAGGGTCATTGATGCCCCAGTGTCCAGGTCAAAATTTTCAAATCTGACATGCGTCACTTTATGTGGTAATAGCTTTGGAACACTTTTACTTATCCACGCCATTCTGAGATTGTTTTCTCGTGACACATTGTACTTCATGATAGTCATATATTTGAGTCAATATATTTCACCTTTATTTATGAAAAAATCCCAAATTTACCAAAAATTAGGAAAAATTCTCAATTTTCCAAATTTCAATTTCTCTGCGTCTAAAACAGAAAGTGATACCTAATAAAATATTTATTACTTAACATTCCCCATATGTCTACTTTATGTTGGCATCATTTTGGAAATGTCATTTTATTTTTTTAGGGCGTTAGAAGACTTAGAAGTTTAGAAGCAATTCTTACAATTTTTAAGAAAATTTCCAAAACCCACTTTTTAAGGACCAGTTCAGGTCTGAAGTCACTTTGTGGGGCTTACATAGTGGAAACCCCCATAAATGACCCCATTGTAGAAACTACACCCCTCAAGTTACTCAAAACTGATTTTACAAACTTTGTTAACCCTTTAGGCGTTCCACAAGAATTAAGGGAAAATGGAGATGAAATTTAAAAATTTCACTTTTTTGGCAGATTTTCCATTTTATATATTTTTTTTCTTTAACACATTGAGGGTTAACAGCCAAACAAAACTCAATATTTATTACCCTGATTCCGCGGTTTACAGAAACACCCCACATGTGGTCGTAAACTGCTGTACGGGCACACGGCAGGGCGAAGAAGGAAAGGAATGCCATACGGTTTTTGGAAGGCAGATTGTGCTGGATTGGTTTTCTGAACGCCATATGTTTTTTATTTTTCTGCCGATCGTCTTGTGCAGGGGCTTGTTTTTTGCAGAAAGTGTTGAGGTTTTTATTGGTACCATTTTTGGGTACATAGGATTTTTTGATCATTCATTATTACACTTTATAGGGCAAGGCGACCCAAAAATTGGCTGTTTTGGAACAGTTTTCATTTATTTATTTTTACAGAGTTCATCTGAGGAGTTAGGTCATGTGATAGTTTTATAGAGAAGATCGTTACGGACGTGGCAATACCTAATATGTATACTTTTTCTTATTTATTTAAGTTTTACACAATAATAGTATTTCTGAAACCAAAAAAATGATGTTTTAGTGTCTCTATAGTCTGAGAGCCATAGCTTTTTTATTTTTTGGGCGATTGTCTTAAATAGGGTATAATTTTTTGCGGGACGAAGTGACGGTTTGATTGGTACTATTTTGGGGGTCATAAGCCTTTTTGATCGCTTGCTGTTGCACTTTTGTGATGTAAGGTGACAAAAATAGCTTTTTTGGCACAGTTTTTTTTATTTTATTTTTATGGTGTTTATCGGACGGGGTCCATCACGTGATATATTTATAGAGACGGTCGTTACAGACGCGGTGACACCTAATATGTGTATTTTATTTTTTCATTTTTTTTATAGGAAAAGGCAGTCTTTTTTTTATTTACATTTTTATTGATTTATTGATTTATTTTTACTTTTATTATTTTCAATTTTTTTTTATCAGTTCCCTCTTGGATCTTGAAGATCCAGTGGGGCTGATAGTTGTACTATACTTTGCAATGCTCTTGCATTGCAAAGTATAATACTTCCAGACTGCCTGTAGGTGGCAGCACTGGACGCCTTTGCCATGGCAACCGGACGCTTTTGCAAAGCGTCCGGTTGCCATGGCAACCATCGGGCGCTGCGATCACAGCGCTGCAGCCCCGATGGTGGAGAGAGGGAGCAGCATCTATCGGGTTACAGGAGAGTGTCAGCATAGAGCTGACACTCTGCTGATGGCGGCGGCTCAGGAATGGAGCCGCCGCCATCACACACACAGAATGGGGAATCGGGGGGTAGGGACAATATTGAGGGAGGCTGGGGCAGGAGGGGCGGCCAGAAAATTAATGCAGGGGGCGGGGAGGGGGCGGACCGCATGCCAATCAGGGCAAGAGGAAGGACATGAGCGCCGGCTGGGAACAGATCAGCGAGGCACAGATCGGGGTAGGGGGGGACCACAGAGGGGCACCAAAGGCTTGGAGGATCGGGGGGCATGAGGAACACTATCGGCTTTCAGGCTCTGATCTGCAGAGCGCAGATCAGAGCCTGAAACCGGCATTTTTTCACTGCCGCGATCCGATTGGTTAGTCTGCACAGACTAACCAATCAGATCGATTGCCGGCAAGGGGCCACACCGATTGGTCCCTTGCCGGCATTACTGCACTGTATGCTGTCCGTGACAGCATACAGGGCAGGGGCAGAAGCTTTAATCCAAGCGCTTTGCAGCGCTTGGATTAAAGAGCTGCCAGAACGTATATATACGTGGTAGCTGCACGGGGTATGTGCAGCTATCACGTATATATACAGATTGCGGTCGTGAAAGGGTTAAGAAGGGATAAAAGCTTCACTGCACCACAATTAGCTTCAAAAATACTGCCCCTACAGTTGCAAGAAAAAGTATGTGAACCCTCGGAATGATATGGATTTCTGCACAAATTGGTCGTAAAGTGTGATCTGATCTTCATCTAAGTCACAACAATAGACAATCACAGTCTGCTTAAACTAATAACACACAAAGAATCAAATGTTACCATGTTTATATTGAACACACCATGTAAACATTCACAGTGCAGGCGGAAAAAGTATGTGAACCCTTGGATTTAATAACTGGTTGAACCTCCTTTGGCAGCAATAACTTCAACCAAACGTTTCCTGTAGTTGCAGATCAGACGTGCACAACGGTCAGGAGTAATTCTTGACTATTCCTCTTTACAGAACTGTTTCAGTTCAGCAATATTCTTGGGATGTCTGGTGTGAATCGCTTTCTTGAGGTCATGCCACAGCATCTCCATCGGGTTGAGGTGAGGACTATGACTGGGCCACTCCAGAAGGCGTATTTTCTTCTGTTTAAGCCATTCTGTTGTTGATTTACTTCTATGCTTTGGGTCGTTGTCCTGTTGCAACCCCCATCTTCTGTTGAGCTTTAGCTGGTGGACAGATGGCCTTAAGTTCTCCTGCAAAATGTCTTGATAAACTTGGTTTTTCTATTAATTTTTCCTTCGATGATAGCAATCCGTCCAGGCCCTTACACAGCAAAGCAGCCCCAAACCATGATGCCCCCACCACCATACTTCACAGTTGGGATGAGGTTTTGATGTTGGTGTGCTGTGCCTCTTTTTCTCCTCACATAGTGTTGTGTGTTTCTTCCAAACAACTCAACTTTGGTTTCATCTGTCCACAGAATATTTTGCCAGTACTGCTGTGGAACATCCAGGTGCTCTTGTGCAAACTGTAAACGTGCAGCAATGTTTTTTTTGGACAGCAGTGGCTTCCTCTGTGGTATCCTCCCATGAAATCCATTCTTGTTTAGTGTTTTACGTATCGTAGATTCGCTAACAGGGATGTTAGCATATCCTAGAGGCTTTTGTAAGTCTTTAGCTGACACTCTAGGATTCTTCTTCACCTCATTGAGCAGTCTGCGCTGTGCTCTTGCAGTCATCTTTACAGGACGGCCGCTCCTAGGAAGAGTAGCAGCAGTGCTGAACTTTCTTCATTTATAGATACTTTGTCTTACCGTGGACTGATGAACAGCAAGGCTTTTGGAGATACTTTTATAACTCTTTCCAGCTTTATGCGAGTCAACAATGCTTAATCGTAGGTCTTCTGAGAGCTCTTTTGTGCAAACACAGAACTGGTGTGTGTTTTTTATAGGGCAGGGCAGCTGTAACCAACACCTCCAATCTCCTCTCATTGATTGGACTCCAGTTGGCTGACACCTCACTTCAATTAGCTCTTGGAGATGTCATTAGTCTAGGGGTTCATTATACTTTTTCCACCTGCACTGTGAATGTTTACATGGTGTGTTCAATAAAAACATGGTAACATTGAATTCTTTGGGTGTTATTAGTTTAAGCCGACTGTGATTGTCTATTGTTGTGACTTAGATGAAGATCAAATCACATTTTATGACCAATTTGTGCAGAAATCCATATCATTCCAAAGGGTTCACATACTTTTTTTTGCAACTGTATGTACAAGGATATAACTAGTATAATACTGCTCCTGTGTACAGGAATACAACTACTATAATACTTTTTCTATGTACAGGAATATAACTACTATAATACTTCCTCCTATGTACAAGACTATAACTACTATAATACTGCTTCCTATGTACAAGAATATAACTGCTATAATACTGCTTCTATGTACAAGAATATAACTGCTATAATACTGCCTCCTATGTACAAGAATATAACTACTATAATACTGCTCCTATGTACAGGAATATAACTACTATAATACTGCTCCTATGTACAAGAATATAACTACTATAATACTGCTCCTATGTACAAGAATATAACTACTATAAATCTGCTCCTGTGTACAAGAATATAACTACTATAATACTGCTCCTATGTACAGGAATATAACTACTATAATACTGCTCCTATGTACAAGAATATAACTACTATAATACTGCTCCTATTTACACGACTATAACTGCTATAATACTGCTCCTATGTATAAAAATATAATTAATATAATTCTCCACCTTCCTATGAGAATTTAGACCTTAGTTAACAAATTCACTTCCTCCTCACGGTCTATGTGTATTATATTTTCTTTATGGGTTGGCTCACACCCGGGCAGGACTTATGTGGACGCTCTTATATGACACGCACCCCGGCAGTGATTGACGTCTCTCTTATTATATTGCTTTGGCATTTAGTCAAAGAGCTCAAACAAGCTTAGAGCGCCATGTTTACCGAGGTAAACGGATAACAGGATCAACGCCGCTGAAAAGATCAGAAACTACAAAGATCACATGTGATGAATGTTAAGTCTAGATTAACAGGATTGTTCTTCTGGTCTTTCACTGGGGCCATCCTCCTCCATGACTCTCTAGGTTCCAGGCCTGGTCTCTTTAATAGGAATTATCATGCTGGGGTATTTCTTCTTCTAGTGAAGCCCCACCAAGAAATTGAGGAAGTGCTGAGGGAGTTCTTGTGATAAGAACCCTTTGACTCCTCTGAGGATATTCCTTCATCATCATGTCTATGGGATATGGAGGATCGAACAATACACCATTTTGTGATATGGAGATGTACTAATTAATTGCACATGATAACACATACAGTAAATTCACCTCTCACCCCTCTAGCATCCACCTAATATACAGGTAATAAAAAATGGTCCCTGCCATCCAATACTGCTCCAATGTTACTGATGGCACTAGCAGGTATTCCAGGTGGCACATGTACAGAATGCACAGCCACCCAGCCTGCATGATGAATCGACATTCCACCAGCCAGAAAGTTCAGCTGGCGAGCCAATCAGCAAGTTCGGCCAGTGGCCCAATCAGGGGCAGATAGGAGGACCAATTAGAACGCTTCATGGTCTATTGGAATCTAACTTGTCATAATCTTTTTGCCAGTACCGGATGCTGGTTTGGATTTCTATTGGATTCCTGCTTTTCTGACCCAGTTTGCCTACTCTCATAGCTTATCCATTTCTTTACCCTACTGTTATTGACTTGGACTGTCTGACTTCCCTTCTGCCTGCTGCCTGTCCCTTTTGATTCTCCCATGGTTTTTTACTCTGTATTTTGACCCCTGTCTTGCTTTGACGTTTCTTATAGAATCAACCGTGGTGTCACTTGCCTGGGGGTCCAAGGCAGACCTCCGGGACGTCAGGGAACCGGTATTCAGGTAAAACAGACCAAGGATAGAGACGTACGCACAGGAGCACTAAACGGAACAGCGGGTGTGGACCCACTGCGTCACTACTGACAATACTCTGGAGGGGCGTGATTAAGCAACACCTGGTATTCACTAGAGCCTCAGATTGTGAGGATAGGCTTGGGCTAAAGGTAGTTGCAAGGGGCTACTCCAGAGTGTAAACCGAGTCAGTAACAGCTGGTCCAGACAGACCAGGAGGTACCTGAATTAGGTACCGGCAGGAAGAATAAACATAGGAGCAAGACAGAGACAGTAAGCAGGAGCAACGGAATACATGGGGAACCACAGATCAGAGATACAAGGCAAACAACAGGCTAGAGCAGAGACAGAAGCAGTTACCTACACTGCAAGCAGTAGAAGCTAGGCGGCCCCAGGCAGAGCTGCACAGAACAGAGAATAGGCATAGGCAATCAGGCATTACGGCATTCCCCCTCCAGGGAACACAGGGACCCTCTTCTGAAGGCAGGACGGAAAAACAGGCAGACATGAACAGAACAGGGACAGAAGCCAAAGGCACTACAGGACAGACATGGGACAGGATACATCGGAAGCAGTTAAGCACTGCTAAGCCATAAGATGCAGTTATGCACTGCTAGGCAATACGCGGAACAGAATCAGGATAACAGACCATAACAAGATCAGACAAGGCAGGTACAGATCAGAACATGACATGAACACCACATCAGAACAGGAACCGGAGAACAGACACTTGATGCAAAACCAGGCGACACCACGCAGAAGGGTAGATGAAAAACCCCAGGAACAGAAGCGATGTGCTACACCTAGCAGCCACAGACAGGACACCGGACAGACTGGCAAAGACTGACCAAGACTGACCCCCAGAACCACAGCTCACAGTTCTATATAGCTGGGTAACGAGGCACCTGGACAGCCACACCCAGGCACAACAGACAGGGGGAGTTAACCCCATCAGAATGGAAGCTCAGAACAACAGGATGCACAGATACAGAACCGGGTGTTTCCTATGGCAACTGACATACACGGAGACACCTGCAGCCAGTACGCCAGTGCACAGCCAACCCGGCACAACAGACAATCAGAAGCATCACGGGGACTGACCTCCCGTGACACCGCAGAGACGGAGAGAGCAAATATACACAGGTGGTTCACAAAAGACCGTGCAGCCCCTAGCAGTCAGCCTGCACAGGATTTTGGCCTGCAACGTGAACCGCACTGTGACATGTGGTGATCTTCTAGAACGATCTTGCACAGACTTCCAGATCCCTTACATTTTCATGTGACATCTTTGGTGGTCACCAAGAGGCAGGGTTTAGTGCAACGTAGACGCCAGTTGCCTTACAGCCAGATCAAGGTTTTTATACATTTCTTAAAGGGGTTCTCCGGGAATTAAGAAAATGAAAATATGTAAAAATTACTTTATTATAAATAATTTCCCAAATGCCTTTCATTATTTATAATGGCTCTTTTTGTCTAGGGATCAATGATTAGGAAAAACAAAATGGCCGCCGCCCTGTTAGTTTACACAAAACCTGTCCTAATCACACAACAGGACAAGTTACTTCACAATACTGAGCTAAAGAGCTGCCCGATCCTTCTCTCTGCGCTGCTTGTCAGGGATTATGATCCTGATACAGTTTAATATGATATTTAGCTGAATGTTTGTGGGAATGGAGTTCATGAGGAGACATGAGGTACAGAGAGGACAGACAGGACAGACTGAGGTAATGGAGACTGAATACAAGTGCTGCTGCTTATTAGTTACATCTGCTCATGAACTCCATTCCTACAGAGATTCAGCTAAGATTTTATTATCTGTATTCAGGATCATAATCCCTGACAAGTAGAGCAGAGACGAGGATGAGGCAGGTCTTTAGCTCAGTGTTGTGAAGTAACTTGTACTACTGTGTGATTAGGACAGATTTTGTGTGAACTAATAGGACAGTGGCCATTTTGTTTCTCCTAATGATTGCTCACCAGACAGAACGAGTCATTATAACTAATGAAAGGAATTTGGGAATATATTTATAATAAAGTAATATTTAAGTATTTTCATATTCTTAAATCCCCGGGGAACCCCTTTAATATTTTGATGGACATGTGGACAGGACGGGTCTAAATTCCTGGGTATATTGGAATTCTCTGAAATAAGTGTAATAAAGTCCCAGGATATGTTTATTTTCGGCACTGAATTTAAATCATGTAATTATTAAGGTTTTGCTCGCTTTCTATTAGCAGGGAGTTTGTCACCTTGCAGTCATTTAACATTTACAAATAAGTAATTAACATCTTGCGCTCGCTGATGTTTTCGGCAGGGGGGCAAATACTTAACATCTAAATTTCAAATTCCTTTTCAAGTAGATAAAACATGTTGTGTAAATGAAATCAGATGACGGCTTCTCGGACACTTTCTATGTTGATGAGGATTCTGTTGATGGAGGAACGCAGGCGGCTGTTGAGTCAGCAGACAATGGGTGTTAAATAACGTAGCAGAGAGCTTAGAATATGATGGTCGAAGGATCTGCAAAATGCTATGTTTGGAAGATCTATCTATTATTCATCTATCTATCTATCTATCTAATATCTATGTCTGTCATCTATTTATCTATCTCATATCTATCTATCTATCTATCTGTCTATCAATTTATACATCTATCTCATATTCATCTATCAATCTATCAATCTATCTCTGTCTATTCAATCCAAATGAGATTTATTGATAGGACTAAATAAATATTAGCATTGTCAAAGCAAGTGGGAAATGATTGGGTAGGATTGGGGGATGGGGATACTTCTAGGGTGGGAATATAAGAGTCCACGGTATTTCAGGCTCCTCTCAGTCTATGGCAGGCAGTAGTATATTGTGCTGCTATGGGGTCTGTGTTCTCCTCTTCCCCCAGCAGAATGGAGACTCTCTCTTTCTCCTCCATGAAGGTGAAGTCTGGGCAGAGATCAGACAGTCTCCTGAAGTGAGTGTCCCTCACTGCTGAATAGTGTTGGTCCATCACCAAAGTGCTTGGGTGCTTGAGTAGAACACCTCAGGATGCTTGGGTGCGGAGCACAATGGAAGTCAATAGGAGAACTCAAACATTAAACCAGACACCCCCTGCTCTGAAGAGGGGAGGGTGTCTGGTTCATAGAAAAAGGCCAGAAATTGATGGAAACACCACTGAAATGGTTCGGGAACAGCATGGGGAGGATGTCTGGATGCATCTTGGACTCCCAGGTCGCTGTTGGGAACGATGAGGTCTGAGTAGTACACCACTTCTACAGACTGACAATAATAATCACCAAACCAAAGACAAAATCTATTTTAGAGGAAAAATTGTTAAGAAACATTCTTTCCTGTGTATTTACTTGTATATAAAGTGCAAGGGCTGCCAAAAATTAAAAGGAACCCACACTCCAATACACCCTTTTTTACACATAAAGGAGGGCATCATACACACCCTTGAAAAATGATGATAGATGGCCTGCTGGTGATCCTCTAAAACATTAGGAATGAGAGTCTGCTTCTGAGGTGACCATCTAAAACATTTTTAGGCGAGGGCCTGCTGCCGAGTTGACCATCTAAAAATTGTTGTGGGCGAGGGCCTGCTGCCGAGCTGACCATATAAAACATTATGGGCGAGGGCCTGCTGCCGAGCTGACCCTCTAAAACATTAGGAGCGAGGGCAGCCTAATAAGAATGTTTATATGATGGAGGAGGAGGACAAGAAAAGGAAGATTGAACCTTATACCCTTTTTAGTAGTGGAAGGGGTGCATGGGAATACAGTGTATAAAATACACCATAAAAGCCACATTTAGAGTGCCTTTATGTTCAGCCGATTTCCTCTGGTGAAGTAGAGAAGTCAGGAGCAATCCAGGCCCTGTTCATTTTTATAAGAGTCAACCGGTCAGCATTTTCAGTTGACAGGCGGATGCGCTTATCAGTAGAGTTGAGCGAACACCTGGATGTTCGGGTTCGAGAAGTTCGGCCGAACATCCCGGAAATGTTCGGGTTCGGGATTTGAACCCGATCCGAACTTCGTCCCGAACCCGAACCCCATTGAAGTCAATGGGGACCCGAACTTTTTGGCACTAAAAAGGCTGTAAAACAGCCCAGGAAAGAGATAGAGGGCTGCAAAAGGCAGCAACATGTAGGTAAATCCCCTGCAAACAAATGTGGATAGGGAAATGAATTAAAATTAAAATTAAATAAATAAAAATTAACCAAAATCAATTGGAGAGAGGTCCCATAGCAGAGAATCTGGCTTCACGTCACCCACCACTGTAAGAGTCCATTTTCATAAATTTAGGCCCAGCACCCAGGCAGAGGAGAGAGGTCCCGTAACAGAGAATCTGGCTTCATGTCAGCAGAGAATTAGTCTGCATGTCATAGCAGAGAATGAGGCTTCACGTCAGCCACCACTGCAACAGTCCATTGGCATATATTTAGGCCCAGCACCCAGGCAGAGGAGAGAGGTCCCGTAACAGAGGATCTGGCTTCATGTCAGCAGAGAATCAGTCTGCATGTCATAGCAGAGAATCAGGCTTCACGTCAGCCACCACTGCAACAGTCCATTGGCATATATTTAGGCCCAGCACACACACAGGCAGAGGAGAGAGGTCCCGTAACAGAGAATCTGGCTTCATGTCAGCAGAGAATCAGTCTGCATGTCATAGCAGAGAATCAGGCTTCACGTCAGCCACCACTGCAACAGTCCATTGGCATATATTTAGGCCCAGCACACACACAGGCAGAGGAGAGAGGTCCCGTAACAGAGAATCTGGCTTCATGTCAGCAGAGAATCAGTCTGCATGTCATAGCAGAGAATGAGGCTTCACGTCAGCCACCACTGCAACAGTCCATTGGCATATATTTAGGCCCAGCACCCAGGCAGAGGAGGGAGGTCCCGTAACAGAGAATCTGTCTTCATGTCAGCAGAGAATCAGTCTGCATGTCATAGCAGAGAATGAGGCTTCACGTCAGCCACCACTGCAACAGTCCATTGGCATATATTTAGGCCCCGGCACCCAGACACAGGAGAGGTTCATTCAACTTTGGGTAGCCTCGCAATATAATGGTAAAATGAAAATAAAAATGGGATTGAATGAGGAAGTGCCCTGGAGTCCAATAATATATGGTTAAGGGGAGGTAGTTAATGTCTAATCTGGACAAGGGACGGACAGGTCCTGTGGGATCCTTGCCTGGTTCATTTTTATGAACGTCAGCTTGTCCACATTGGCTGTAGACAGGCGGCTGCGTTTGTCTGTAATGACGCCCCCTGCCGTGCTGAATACACGTTCAGACAAAACGCTGGCCGCCGGGCAGGCCAGCACCTCCAAGGCATAAAAGGCTAGCTCTGGCCACGTGGACAATTTAGAGACCCAGAAGTTGAATGGGGCCGAACCATCAGTCAGTACGTGGAGGGGTGTGCACACGTACTGTTCCACCATGTTAGTGAAATGTTGCCTCCTGCTAACACGTTGCGTATCAGGTGGTGGTGCAGTTAGCTGTGGCGTGTTGACAAAAGTTTTCCACATCTCTGCCATGCTAACCCTGCCCTCAAAGGAGCTGGCATTGACACAGCTGCCTTGGCGACCTCTTGCTCCTCCTCTGCCTTGGCCTTGGGCTTCCACTTGTTCCCCTGTGACATTTGGGAATGCTCTCAGTAGCGCGTCTACCAACGTGCGCTTGTACTCGCGCATCTTCCTATCACGCTCCAGTGCAGGAAGTAAGGTGGGCACATTGTCTTTGTAGCGTGGATCCAGCAGGGTGGCAACCCAGTAGTCCGCACAGGTTAAAATGTGGGCAACTCTGCTGTCGTTGCGCAGGCACTGCAGCATGTAGTCGCTCATGTGTGCCAGGCTGCCCAGGGGTAAGGACAAGCTGTCCTCTGTGGGAGGCGTATCGTCATCGTCCTGCCTTTCCCCCCAGCCACGCACCAGTGATGGACCCGAGCTGCGTTGGGTGCCACCCCGCTGTGACCATGCTTCATCCTCATCCTCCTCCTCCTCATCCTCGTCCTCCTCGTCCTCCAGTAGTGGGCCCTGGCTGGCCACATTTGTACCTGGCCTCTGCTGTTGCCAAAAACCTCCCTCTGAGTCACTTCGAAGAGACTGGCCTGAAAGTGCTAAAAATGACCCCTCTTCCTCCTCCTCCTCCTCCTCCTGGGCCACCTCCTCTTGCATCATCGCCCTAAGTGTTTTCTCAAGGAGACATAGAAGTGGTATTGTAACGCTGATAACGGCGTCATCGCCACTGGCCATGTTGGTGGAGTACTCGAAACAGCGCAACAGGGCACACAGGTCTCGCATGGAGGCCCAGTCATTGGTGGTGAAGTGGTGCTGTTCTGTAGTGCGACTGACCCGTGCATGCTGCAGCTGAAACTCCACTATGGCCTGCTGCTGCTCGCACAGTCTGTCAAGCATGTGCAAGGTGGAGTTCCACCTGGTGGGCACGTCGCATATGAGGCGGTGAGCGGGAAGGCCGAAGTTACGCTGTAGCGCAGACAGGCGAGCAGCAGCAGGATGTGAACGCCGGAAGCGCGAACAGACGGCCAGCACTTTATGCAGCAGCTCTGACATGTCGGGGTAGTTGTGAATGAACTTCTGCACCACCAAATTCAGCACATGCGCCAAGCAAGGGATGTGCGTCAAATTGGCTAGTCCCAGAGCTGCAACGAGATTTCGCCCATTATCACACACCACCAGGCCGGGCTTGAGGCTCACCGGCAGCAACCACTCGTCGGTCTGTTGTTCTATACCCCGCCACAACTCCTGTGCGGTGTGGGGCCTGTCCCCCAAACATATGAGTTTCAGAATGGCCTGCTGACGTTTACCCCGGGCTGTGCTGAAGTTGGTGGTGAAGGTGTGTGGCTGACTGGATGAGCAGGTGGAAGAAGAGGAGGAGGAAGCCGAGAAGGAGGAGGTGGCAACAGGAGGCAAAGAATGTTGCCCTGCGATCCTTGGCGGCGGAAGGACGTGCGCCAAACAGCTCTCCGCCTGGGGCCCAGCTGCCACTACATTTACCCAGTGTGCAGTTAGGGAGATATAGCGTCCCTGGCCGTGCTTACTGGTCCACGTATCTGTGGTTAGGTGGACCTTGCCACAGATGGCGTTGCGCAGTGCACACTTGATTTTATCGGATACTTGGTTGTGCAGGGAAGGCACGGCTCTCTTGGAGAAGTAGTGGCGGCTGGGAACAACATACTGTGGGACAGCAAGCGACATGAGCTGTTTGAAGCTGTCTGTGTCCACCAGCCTAAATGACAGCATTTCATAGGCCAGTAGTTTAGAAATGCTGGCATTCAGGGCCAGGGATCGAGGGTGGCTAGGTGGGAATTTACGCTTTCTCTCAAATGTTTGTGAGATGGAGAGCTGAACGCTGCCGTGTGACATGGTTGAGACGCTTGGTGACGGAGGTGGTGGTGGTGGTGTTGGTGGTACATCCCCTGTTTGCTGGGCGGCAGGTGCCAACGTTCCTCCAGAGGCGGAGGAAGAGGCCGAGGCGGCAGCAGCAGAAGAGGCCGAGGCGGCAGCAGCAGAAGAGGTAGCAGGGGGAGCCTGAGTGACTTCCTTGGTTTTAAGGTGTTTACTCCACTGCAGTTCATGCTTTGCATGCAGGTGCCTGGTCATGCAGGTTGTGCTCAGGTTCAGAACGTTAATGCCTCGCTTAAGGCTCTGATGGCACAGCGTGCAAACCACTCGGGTCTTGTCGTCAGCACATTGTTTGAAGAAGTGCCATGCCAGGGAACTCCTTGAAGCTGCCTTTGGGGTGCTCGGTCCCAGATGGCGGCGGGCAGTAGCAGGCGGAGTCTCTTGGCGGCGGGTGTTCTGCTTTTGCCCACTGCTCCCTCTTTTGCTACGCTGTTGGCTCGGTCTCACCACTGCCTCTTCCTCCGAACTGTGAAAGTCAGTGGCACGACCTTCACTCCATGTGGGGTCTAGGACCTCATCATCCCCTGCATCGTCTTCCACCCAGTCTTGATCCCTGACCTCCTGTTCAGTCTGCACACTGCAGAAAGACGCAGCAGTTGGCACCTGTGTTTCGTCATCATCAGAGACATGCTGAGGTGGTATTCCCATGTCCTCATCATCAGGAAACATAAGTGGTTGTGCGTCAGTGCATTCTATGTCTTCCACCGCTGGGGAAGGGCTAGGTGGATGCCCTTGGGAAACCCTGCCAGCGGAGTCTTCAAACAGCATAAGAGACTGCTGCATAACTTGAGGCTGAGACAGTTTCCCTGGTATGCATGGGGGTGATGTGACAGACTGATGGGGTTGGTTTTCAGGCGCCATCTGTGCGCTTTCTGCAGAAGACTGGGTGGGAGATAATGTGAACGTGCTGGATCCACTGTCGGCCACCCAATTGACTAATGCCTGTACCTGCTCAGGCCTTACCATCCTTAGAACGGCATTGGGCCCCACCATATATCGCTGTAAATTCTGGCGGCTACTGGGACCTGAGGTAGTTGGTACACTAGGACGTGTGGATGTGGCAGAACGGCCACGTCCTCTCCCAGCACCAGAGGGTCCACTAACACCACCATGTCCACGTCCGCGTCCCTTACTAGATGTTTTTCTCATTGTTATGGTTCACCACAACAACAAAAATATTATTTGGCCCAATGTATTGTATTCAAATTCAGCGGGATATAAATTTGAGGCCTAGTATTTAGGCGCTGGGTGACCGGTATGGATTTACTAACAGAATTAGACTTGGAAATGCACAGTAGCGTGTGTGTGAAGTTATTCTGAATGACCCTATGTGCACCTTGAATATTATATACCCTTTTAGGGATAGATTTCAAATAGCTCTGATATAGCAGGAACCACTAAATTATGAAATTGCTAAATTGGGAATTGTACTTCAACCCAGAACAAAAAATGTGCTTTGACGGACACTAAATAACTTTCCCAGCCACAACAGGACAGCGGTAACGAGAGATTTAGCGGGATATAAATTTGAGGCCTAGTATTTATGCGCTGGGTGACCGGTATGGATTTAGCGACAGAATTAGACTTGAAAATGCACAGTAGCGGGTGTGTGTAAAGTTATTCTGAATGACCCAATGTGCACCTTGAATATTATATACCCTTTTAGGGATAGATTTCAAATAGCTCTGATATAGCAGGAACCACTAAATTATGAAATTGCTAAATTGGGAATTGTACTTCAACCCAGAACAAAAAATGTGCTTTGACGGACACTAAATAACTTTCCCAGCCACAACAGTATAGCGGTAACGAGAGATTTAGCGGGATATAAATTTGAGGCCTAGTATTTAGGCGCTGGGTGACCGGTATGGATTTACTAACAGAATTAGACTTGGAAATGCACAGTAGCGTGTGTGTGAAGTTATTCTGAATGACCCTATGTGCACCTTGAATATTATATACCCTTTTAGGGATAGATTTCAAATAGCTCTGATATAGCAGGAACCACTAAATTATGAAATTGCTAAATTGGGAATTGTACTTCAACCCAGAACAAAAAATGTGCTTTGACGGACACTAAATAACTTTCCCAGCCACAACAGGACAGCGGTAACGAGAGATTTAGCGGGATATAAATTTGAGGCCTAGTATTTAGGCGCTGGGTGACCGGTATGGATTTAGTGACAGAATTAGACTGGGATATGGCCAAAAAATAACCACACTATTGCTGGTTAAATGCACTTGGTGACGGGCGCAGCTTGCCCCTGATGTAGTATATGGCCAAAAAATGAACAGACTATTGCTGGTTAAATGCACTTGGTGACGGGCGCAGCTTGCCCCTGATTTAGTATATGGCCAAAAAATTAACAGACTATTGCTGGTTAAATGCACTTGGTGTGATAGCTTGACCAACCACACTACTGAGGGTTAAATGCACTTGGTGACGGGCGCAGCTTGCCCCTGATGTAGTATATGGCCAAAAAATGAACAGACTATTGCTGGTTAAATGCACTTGGTGTCACAGCTTGACCAACCACACTACTGAGGGTTAAATGCACTTGGTGACGGGCGCAGCTTGCCCCTGATGTAGTATATGGCCAAAAAATAAACAGACTATTGCTGGTTAAATGCACTTGGTGTGACAGCTTCACCCTGATGTAGGCTTTAGCCAAAAAACAACCACACCATTGAGGGTTAAATGCACTTGGTGACAGGCGCAGCTTGCCCCTGATTTAGTATATGGCCAAAAAATGAACAGACTATTGCTGGTTAAATGCACTTGGTGTGACAGCTTCACCCTGATGTAGGCTTTAGCCAAAAAACAACCACACCATTGAGGGTTAAATGCACTTGGTCGCAGCTTGGATGCACTTGGTCGCAGCACCGCACAAGACACAAAATGGCCGCCGATCACCCCAGAAAAAAGTGACTGACAAACGGTCTGGGCAGCCTAAAAACAGTGAGTGAGCATTTGAATTTCAGCAGCTCAATGATGCACAGCTGCAGATCGATCGATTAATCAAGTGAAGTCCTTTGGAGGAGTTAATCTGCCTAATCTCGCCCTACTGTCGCATCCGCAACCTCTCCCTACGCTAATCAGAGCAGAGTGACGGGCGGCGCTATGTGACTCCAGCTTAAATAGAGGCTGGGTCACATGGTGCTCTGGCCAATCACAGCCATGCCAATAGTAGGCATGGCTGTGACGGCCTCTTGGGGCAAGTAGTATGACGCTTGTTGATTGGCTGCTTTGCAGCCTTTCAAAAAGCGCCAAGAAAGCGTCACAAAAGCGCCAAGAAAGCGACGAACACCGAACCCGAACCCGGACTTTTACGAAAATGTCCGGGTTCGGGTCCGTGTCACGGACACCCCAAAATTCAGTACGAACCCGAACTATACAGTTCGAGTTCGCTCATCCCTACTTATCTGTTATTATGCTTCCAGCAGCACTAAATACCCGCTCTGACAAAACGCTGGTGGCAGGGCAGGCCAGCACCTCCAAGGTGTAGAGAGCCAGTTTGTGCCACGTGTCCAGCTTGGACACCTAGTAGTTGTAAGGCGCAGAGGGATCATTGAGGATACTGACACGGTCTGCTACGTACTCCTTCACCATCTTCCAAAAGTTTTCCCTCCTTGTGACACTATGCCACGTATTAGGTTGAGGGTGCTGGTGGGGTGTCATAAAACTGTCCCCAGCCTTGGAGAGTATTGCCCTTCCTCTGTTGGAACTGCTGTGTTTCCCCCTCGTCTCCCCTCCTCAGTTGCCCAAGGAACTACGGACTCTGCAGCCAGCGTTGTCAGCTGGAAATTTTTGGAGCAATTTTTCCACAAGGACCTTCTGGTATTGCACCATTTTGCTCATCCTCTCCACCACAGGAATGAGAGATGAGAAGTTCTCTTTGTAGCGGGGGTCGAGAAGGGTGAACAACCAGTAATCGGTGTTGGCCAAAATGCTTACAACGCTAGGGTCAGGGAAAAGGCAGCCTAACATAAAGTCAGCAATGTGTGCCAGAGTCCCAACAGACAAGACTTTGCTGTCCTCATCAGGAGGATGACTCTCAATCTCCTCATCCTTTTCCTCCTCTTCTACTCATCCAAGCTGAACAGATGGAATAAAACTTCCATGGGTACTACCCTCTGTAGCGGAGGCATCCATCTCCTGCTCCTCCTCCTCATCATCCAATTTGTGCTGAAAAGATGAACTGAGGCTGGTCTGGCTATCACCCTGTGTACTTTCTTCTCTCATCTCCACCTCTTCCACATGCAAAGCGTCTGCCTTCATTGTGAGCAGCGAGCGTTGCAGTAGACACAGAAGTGGGATGGTTACGCTGATAATAGCGTTATCGCCGCTCACCATCTGTGTTGAGTTCTCAAAGTTGCTGGAAAGGCGACGACCATGTTGCAGCTGGTATTCCACTACTGCCCTCTGCTGCTCACAAAGCCTGGCCAACAGGCAAATTGGGGTAGGTTTTGAGAAACCGCTGAACCACTAGGTTGAACACGTGGGCTAGACATGTTAATGGCCGCCACTAAATTACTGCCATTATCAGACACAACCAGCTCAGTCTGGTCCCTATTCCCCTGCCAGAGCTCTGCGGTGATGTGCTGTTTGTCACCTAAGCAGATCAGTTTAAGCACGGCCTGTTGCCGCTTCCCCACTGCAGTGCTACACTGCTTCCAGCTACTGACTGATGGCTGACTGGTGCTGCAAGATTATAATTCAGAGGTGGAAGTGGAGGAGGAGGTGGAGGAGGAGAAGGAAGGGTTGCAGCCACTAATGTAGGTGGCAGCGGAAACTCTGATAGAAGTAGGCCCTGCAATCCTTGGCGTCAGTAGCACTTGTGCCATCCCAGGGTATGACTCACTCCCAGCCTCCACAACGTTCACCCAGTGTGCCGTCAGGGAAATGTAGCATCCCCGGCCAAAAGCACATGTCCATGTGTCAGTCGTTAAGTGGACCTTCCCAATAACTGCATTGGTCAGGGCACGGGTGATGTTACGGGATACATGCTGGTGTAAGGCTGGAACTGCACACCGTGAAAAATATTGGCAGCTAGGGAAAAAGTACCGTGGGACAGTCGCCACCATCAGGCTGCGGAAAGCCTCAGTGTCCACAAGCCTAAATGGTAACATTTCCAGGGCCAGCAATTTGGAAAGGTGCGAATTTAGTGCTATGGTCTGTGGGTGAGTGGCTGGGCATTTGCGCTTTTGTTCAACGGCCTGGGGTATAGACATCTATATGCTGCGCTGGGACACAGAAGTGGATGTGCTAGCTGATGGTGCTTGCAAAAGACCAGGTGCATGGCGGGAGGCATCCGGGCCTGCGTCTTGGACAGGGGATTGGCCAGCACGTAACACAGGGGAAGAGGAGGCAGTGGTGTGACCCGCAGACATTGGTTGTGGACCCAGGCGTTCAGCCTACCTATTAGGGTGCTTTGATGGCATGTTCACGCCCCTGCTCATTTTGGTATGGCACAGGTTGAAAATGGCAATTCTTTTATTGTGTGCACTTTCCTCAAAAAAGCACCAGACTGGGGAACGCCTACCCCTTAGCATGGGAGATTGCCGCCAGGTGGTGCTCCGGGGAACAGTTGCAGGCCTTTTTGGTGTGGCCCGCCTTCTCCCTTTTGCCACCCCACTGCCTCTTACAGCCTGTTGCGGTGTTGCGGATCCCTTCCCCTCTGTACTGCTGTCCTTGCTCGGCTTGCCACCTTCCCAGGTTGGGTCAGTGACTTTATCGTCCAGCAGCTCCTCTTCCACTTCCTCACTCTGGTCATCCTCCTGACTTGTTGACCTAACAACAACCTCAGTTATTGACAACTGTGTCTCATCCTCATCATAAACCTCTTGAGACACTAATTGCGGTTCACTTATTTACAACTGTGTTTCATCATCATCCACATCGTGAAACACTTATTGCTGTTCCTCACCATCATCTTCTTCTGACTGTGGATGCTCCAGAGTTTGGGAATCAGGGCACAAGATCTCCTCATGTCCCTCTTCAAGTGGGCTTGGCGAGAGGCCCAAATTAAGGAATGGCAATGAAAACAGCTCCTTGGAATATCCGAGTGTGGGATCACTTTTTTGCCAAGACTCTCAATGGTGGGTGGAAAGAGTATCAGGGTGAGGATTCTGTTGACCAGACTCTTGGCTACTGAGACTGGACTTTATGGAAGACGGTGGTGATTAACCGACTGGAAGCATTATCTGCTGCAATTAAACCGACCACCTGGTCGCACTGGTCTGACTTAGAGAGTGGTGTCCTGCGCAAACTGGGACATAAAACTAGGTATCGTGGATGAGTGTGTTTCTTGTACTCTGGCAGCAGGCAGAGTTTCACCGCGCCCAGGGCCATGGCCTCTGCATGCACCATCAGCAGCACTGCCACTGCCCAGTTCTCCAGGAACCCAAACCCCTTCTGCCTACACCAGTTCTGGAGCCACTTGTTCCCCTCCCTAATCTCCCGCTGCCTTTATTGTGTGGCCCGTGGTACAGGCAGTATTTCGGAAAACACTACCTTTGAGGTCCTTGCCCTAAGCTTGTCAGCTAAATCCCTAAAATCATTTTTAAGGACGCTCCACCTACCTCTAACTTCGTCATTGGTTCCGATATGGACCATGACTACTAGATCTTCTCCAGCCTCTCCCAGTAATCTGCCAACCCATTCCGCGATGTGTCGAACTCGAGCGCCAGGAAGACAACACAGCGTTCGACGATCCCGGTCTTTGTGACAGATCGCCCTATCTGTACCCCTAATAATAGAGTCCCCCCTACCAGCACCTATCTGACCTGCTCTCCTGGTCCCCTGCTTACTGGAGCTGACATTCCCCTGACTGGCAGAGGAAGTGTCCGGCTGCAGCAGTGCTCTCCCTGGACTGACATCCCCCTCATCTGCCAACCGTGAAAACTTTTTGAGGTGTGTCAGATCAGGACTAGCCTCCCTGGCACTCTTCCCTCTACCGGCTTTCTGTTATCCGGCTAGCTACCTCACTTTCCTGAGCCTCCTCGCTACCACTCTCCCCCACATCTACCCCATAGAGCGCTTGCTCAGTGAGCAGCAAACTCTTTTCCAAATTGTCAACGCTTCTCAGTGTTAAAACTCGCCCGATTAGTTACACAATGTGCGATTCCAAACGGGCAATTTGCTCACATTTTGAACAAAGATATGCACCCTCAAACGGCTGTTCCAGGTCTGCATACATTATACAAGATGCACTGGACTGCGCTGTCAATAATGGAACAAATACTAATGGGGATTATGCAAGAAAAGAGAAAAAATTACAATATAGTGCAGTGATAAGAATGTAACTTACTGTAGTCCCCTCCCAAAGTCCCTGAATCTGAAGTCACACACTTAATATAAACACACACTGGAAATCACACACGCGAACGCTCACAAACTTGCGATGTTTGTCTGCTTGTATACGTGCAGCTCTGGTGTCTGTCTCCCGGCAGCAGTTTATATTCCACACACACACTACGTAAATATCCGCAGGTATCTATATTTCTTTATACGCACGCGGCATAAAGCTTATTCTCCGAGTCCACGTTGATTTTAATCTGTGGGTTAAGAATTTTGTTTTGCGCCTGCAGATCCCGTTCTCCCCGGGGGCCGGAGAAGATCTAAATTGTCAGTGATGCACATTAGGTGTCGCAAGAAAACATTTCCCAATCGAGCTTGCAATAAAAGGCAGGAAGCAGTTTGGGCTCGGCTGCTCCCCGCGCCTTGACCTTCCCCGGAGGCATCATTTTAACACTTCTTCATGTTCAACCACATTCGTAAAAATGATGGAACATTCGAAGGCTGAAGAGATAACTTCCAGAATAAACACAACAAAAAGTTCAGGAAGAAAAAGAATGGTTTTATGTACAAGACGAGAAACTTAGGCGATAGCTCACGGATCAAGAAGCTGCAACTCTGAGAAACGGCGCAATATCGTAGACGGCAATTTTTTGGCTTCATTTTTATCTATCTAGCTACAGATGTAACCGAGCTAAAACTGACTGTGATAACTCTGATAATACATCACAGTCGCATCTCGTGAGAAAAGCCATCGCAGTACATTGAGAGCGTTAGTCAAGCTTTTTGTGCCATTTTTTACTTAACGTGTTAACAATCAGGTTTAGCTCCGCTACATCAGTATATCTCTAGTATCTATCTATCTATCCAGTCTATCTTTTATCTATATAGTTGTCTGTCCATCTATCTATCTGTCTCATATCCATCTCATATCTATCTATCTATCTCATATCTATTTATCTATCTGCAGTGATAATATCTATCTATCAATCTGTCTATCTATCTCATATCTTCTATCTCATATCTATCTATTATCTATCTATCTCATATCTATCTATCTCATATCTATCTATCTATCTCATATCTATCTATCTATTATCTATCTATCTATCTCATATCTATCTATCTATTATCTATCTATCTCATATCTATCTATTATCTATCTATCTCATATCTATCTATTATCTATCTAAGGTTGTAATGTTATTTAATGTTTGCACTTCACCCCAGCAGGTGAGATATGGTTGAGGGGACTCTTTGTATGAGTGGGCTGCTCCTACTTCCTGCCAGAAATAGGGAGAGTTAGCTAGGACAGTGAAGAGTGAGGAAGCACGTCTAAATGCTTCTAGCTCAAGGGCCTTAGGGACCAAAGAACCAACTCATCTGTGAGCCCATTACACCAAAGAGACTGCAGAGACAAGACTACATATATTCTGTAAAACTGCATAGTTACAGTCAGCAGAGTGGCCAGCAACCATACTGTAGCTATCCAGACCCTGCTGCAGGTGAGGGACATCCATTCATACACCCATCATCTAAATAACATCAAGGCCAGAACAACTCAAAGCCTGCATTGCACAGTGGACACCTACATCTACAAGTGTTAGCTTATGGCTGTTGGAAAGTCATCAGCAAGATAGCACATCAGAGGTGCCATTGTCTTCCCCTTTGCCAGCCTCCGTACCTCATTATCTGGGAACAGAAATCAAACTGTTTACAAACTACTGCTGAATGTACTGTACTGCAACCAACTAACCAAGCAGTGGTGTAACTAGAAATGACTGGGCCCCCCAGCAATTTTTTTAATGCTTCCCCCCAGCAACTTCTTTGCAACCCCTTCCTCCCATGCAACCCCCACTCCTGTGACTAGTCAAGATCGCGCTCTCAGACGAGGTCCAGAAGCCACTCCACCCATTTCCTACAAGGTCACTGTATATAATGCCATTGTATAATACTGTTGAGGGTCCCTTCTGAGTTCAGGCCCCAAAGCAGTCGGTTTTCCTGCTTCCCTTATAGCTATGCCCCTGACTCCTACTTCTGGCCTGATTCCCTATATCACCTTTTCACTGCACCGATCCCTAGTGAGCAACGGCCAGAGGGACTACATATTATCTCATCAAGGCCACTACCACTCCCATCCTCTGCATCAGATCATCAGGGGCTCGCTGCACATCTATCTTTATTGTATCTACTGTATACTATATTTTATATATCTGTCCATCCATCCTTCATCTATCTACCTTTCTGTCTATCTGTATGATCTATCTTCTATCTATCCCGTTTATCTTTTATCTATCTATATGTCCATCCGTCCATCCATCCATTTATTCCTGAAAATAATAAACCTTTTTTGAAACAAATGTAACAGTTTTGGAGTTTGTTTTCTCCGATGTTCTAGACTAAGCATTGATTTGATACCTTCTTTTTCCGCAGAGACACATAAACAGTCTGTTTGCAATTTTCTGCATCCACATGGAGCCGGAGCACCTGTATCCCAGCACATGGTTCAGCGAGTCGGTGCTTCGCTGTGGCTGCATTCTGCATCTCTCGTTATTCCTCATCTCACCACATTGCTAAATAGCCTGCGGGGCTGTAATTTCTTCAAGAAAACTGCGAAAGGAGAGTTGCCATTAAGGGATCTGGGATGTGACCGGCGCAGTATCACTCGGCCGATAAATAAAAGGACGCGTCTCAATAATTTTCAAGCCCTGTTCATAAAAGTCAGAGCTTCCATGTTTGCGGTTTTCTGCAGAATGAGTCACTTGAGCAGATCTATTACACTTGCCATATCAAACATTGTGCCGTGTACACAGTCCCCGTGCAACACATTTCAAGCAGAGGAGTAGAAAATAATAAGACATTCGCTCTTCAGAGCACTTAGTGGAGGCAGATGGCGCAGCTTCCACCGCAGTCTCAACATGATGCTCAAGAACTGTGTGCACGCTTGGCATTCCCGGACAACCAAAGCTTGTGTGGGCAGAGCAGAGACAAATCACATACTGTAAACCGTTTATACCAATGCCAGCGTGATGCAAATCCAAGCTAAAGCTCCATAGTTGGCAGGGACTTAAAGGGAGACCAGAAGTGTGAGCGTAAGAAGGTTAAACAAGTGCACAAAGAAACACAAAACTTTGTAACAAGCACTGTAGATATAAGTAGCCATCTGACCCTTTTTTCGGTGGTCACTCCACTGAGCTAAACTGTTGGCCTGTCACATGACTTTTATACCTTTAAATGGGTTATCCAATGATTAATGTGAAAAATGATAATCAGCTAGAACCAGCCCTGTACCTCACATGGATCCAGAGATCTCCCCATTTATTGCTCTAATTCCCCAGGCTGAAAGCTCAGGGGCCTTTCTGCAGCTCTCTTCCTGTCATAGCTGATAGGGTGTGTCCTTACTGCAGCAGCTCTCTTCCTGTCATAGCTCAGGGGCGGTGTTGGTTCTGCAGCAGCTCTTTTCCTATCATAGCTGAGGGGTGTCCTTTCTGCAGCTCTCTTCCTGTCACAGCTGATAGGGTGTGTCCTTACTGCAGCAGCTCTCTTCCTGTCATAGCTCAGGGGCGGTGTTGGTTCTGCAGCAGCTCTTTTCCTATCATAGCTGAGGGGCTGTGTCGGTTCTGCAGCAGCTCTTTTCCTATCATAGCTGAGGGGTGTCCTTTCTGCAGCTCTCTTCCTGTCACAGCTGATAGGGTGTGTCCTTACTGCAGTAGCTCTCTTCCTGTCATAGCTCAGGGGCGGTGTTGGTTCTGCAGCAGCTCTTTTCCTATCATAGCTGAGGGGCTGTGTCGGTTCTGCAGCAGCTCTTTTCCTATCATAGCTGAGGGGCTGTGTCGGTTCTGCAGCAGCTCTTTTCCTATCATAGCTGAGGGGTGTCCTTTCTGCAGCTCTCTTTCTGTCACAGCTCAGGGGGTGTATTCTTTCTGCAGCAGCTTTCTTCCTGTCATAGCTCAGGGGCGGTGTTAGTTCTGCAGCAGCTCTTTTCCTATCATAGCTGAGGTGTGTCCTTTCTGCAGCTCTCTTCCTGTCACAGCTAATAGGGTGTGTCCTTTCTACAGCAGCTCTATTTCTGTCACAGCTCAGGGGGAGTGTCCTTACTGCAGCAGCTCTCTTCCAGTCATAGCTCAGGGGCTGTGTCGGTTCTGCAGCAGCTCTTTTTCTGTCACAGCTGATAGGGGGTGTCCTTACTGCAGCAGCTCTCTTCCTGTCATTGCTCAGGGGCGGTGTTGGTTCTGCAGCAGCTCTTTTCCTATCATAGCTGAGGTGTTCTTTCTGCACCTCTCTTCCTGTCACAGCTGGGGGGGGGGGTGTCCTTATTGCAGCAGCTCTCTTCCTGTCACAGCTGGGGGGTGTCCTTATTGCAGCAGCTCTCTTCCTGTCACAGCTGGGGGGTGTCCTTATTGCAGCAGCTCTCTTCCTGTCACAGCTGGGGGGTGTCCTTATTGCAGCAGCTCTCTTCCTGTCACAGCTGGGGGGTGTCCTTATTGCAGCAGCTCACTTCCTGTCATAGCTCAGGGGCGGTGTTGGTTCTGCAGCTGCTCTCTTCCTGCCACAGCTGGGGGATGTTCTTTCTGCAGCTGCTCTCTTTCTCTCTCTCTAACTGTGATAGCTTACTAAATGAAGATCCAGCTAGTGGCATGAATAATGGAACTGAGCATGTGTGACCTACCCAGTCAGCTCAGTAGCAGGACATGCACATTACAGATTGACCTCCAGGGTGCATCATTAAATACTACAACTGGAGTCTTTTTTCAACTGAAAGTAAATTTCAAAAGTAATTTTTCATGCAGAATTTTATTAAAATGACATTGACATCTCCCAAGATGTGCCAGGTAGCTTGCAATATCATTGATATGTCATGTCATTTATATAATGGGATGTGTTACATATGTGGGTTTTGCACCTCTAGGGAAATGCCATCATGGGTACGACAAAAGAAGCTACATTACTGAGGGGGCAAAATGCCCAGTGTGTACAGGCCCTGGGTTTAGCTGTATATTGGTTGGAAATATCACCACTCTGGAGGAGTCTTGTACCTTTGGTAATTGCAGATGAGCAGCACTAAAAAAACACCCATACTACACTATGGAGATTTAAAGGGGTCACCCAAACTCTATAATGCCCCTTCTAATGCCCGGGCCCCTTACACATGTTGTACTTACCTTGCTCCCTGGCACTCGCGCGGCCTCCGCTGCATCTCTCCATCATGCGGATCAAAACATCTGGCGATGGGGGGAGCAGCCAATAGCAGGCTGCCATGGGGACAATCCTTCCTAGCGTCACCGCGATGCTAGGAATGCTCATCCCCATCGCGGCCTGCTATTGGCAGCCTATTTACCCCCTTCCGTCACCTGATGTTTTGATCCGCATGACAGGGAGATGCAGCGGTGGCCATGTGGGCATCAGAAGCGACACGGGTGCCGGGTAGCAAGGTAAGTACAGCCTCTGTAAGGGGCCCGGGCATTAGAGGAGGCATTATAGGGTTTGGATAACCCCTTTAACGTGTATTGCACTGTGCTGTCAATCTGTGGAATAAAAGCAACATTGCTTGACATTATGCCTTTACTCACTGACCAATTGTTTTAACACAGTTGGATATCATTTGGATTCAAAAGGACCATTTTGAATATATGTACGTGACTTGTCTCAGATCGGGTCCCCAAGCTTTAAGCTATAGACAGAGCAAATAGCAAAGAGTTGATAAATAGCAGTGCTCTGCTGACCTCATGGCAGAATCGGGCTGGAAATTGAAGAGGGACATGGAAGGCTGCTGGTGGAAAGCCAGCTATACTCAGTAATTAGCTAGCTAGCAAGTGGAGGTGCTTGGTACTAGTCATAAGGATACCATACCTCAGGGCATAGATAGGGCCACAAAACTGCTGAGCATTACAGAGAAGTCGAAGCCGGAGCTGAGGGGTAGTAGAAAGCCACCTAGTCCATGCATCCTGGAAGTAACTAAGGTCTAATTCTGTAGAATAAACTGGCCTGTAACCAAGACTAACCAGCCTGAATCCTGTAAGCAACAATGTGTGAGAGACTTTGAGAAATACTGTGTATCTCGAGGAACAGTATACCGTGACTGAGAAGAGTGTGCACAGTAGCTGTCATGATGGAAATACCACTACCTGGTAGCATCTGTTGGAGACTGTGCAGATTGTGCAGTACTATGCCACGTGGAGAGACACCGGTGGTTACTAGAGATACAACCATCTTCATTGCTGCCACACTGTAAAGACCAGAGACAGAGGGTCAATAAGCAGAGATCCGGGTGCAGTAGAAACCTGAGGGAGACTAAGTTGTTGCCTCTTAAAGGGACTGTGTTAAAGTTGCCTGTTGCTACTTAAATAAACAAATGTACCTAGTTAATCAGTTGCCTCTAATTAAGCTTGTGTCCTCATCGAGAGATTAAAGGGGTTCTGAAATTTGTTTAAACTGATGATCTATCCTCTGGATTCCCGGGACTCCTGCCGATCAGCTGTATGAGAAGGCAGCGGCGCTCCAGGCCTTTTCACTGTTTACCGCTGGCCCAGTGACGTCACAACTAGTATCAACTTGCCTGGGCGAGGCTAAGCTCCATTCAAGTGAAAGGAGCTTAGCTGCACCCAGGCCAGTTGATACACCCCCGCCGATCAGATGCTGATGATCTATCCAGAGGATAGATCATCAGTTTAAACAAACTGCAGAACCCCTTTAAGCTTGTTGCCCCATTCAAGGTCAGTAAAACCTGTGTCCGATTCCTTCCACCATCCGAGACTAGAAAGCCAAAAAGACCCTGTCTGTAAGGTCTGAACCTCTTACATGCGGTTGTTGAAGAGTTGTAGCTTCACGACAAGTCTAAGTCCTTTGAAACAGACCTTCTGAGGAGCTGACATCCTCTCACAAACCTTTATGTCTTTTTGCCTGCCCCGTCACTTCTCGAAAATCATTTGCACTATCTTTGACTTTCTTCTATCCTGGGACCTCTCGTGATTGTTGTTCCTCGACTGAAGAGAATGTAATTCAGAATTACCTTACACCCTGTGGGTCAGTAAACATTTCAGGTTGGCTGGCCTCAAGAGGAGTTGCAGCTCCTGCTCACAAATAAGATTTGTTTGACTAAAAAATAAATAAAATAAAATAAATAAAAAAATGGAGGAAAGTTCCGGAGTTCAGCTTAGTAACGTGCAGAGTGAGGGCTGCAGAGATTTAACTTTCTACACTACGAGGTTTAATAAAAGCACAACAACGCGGCCAATGATAAGATCTTTTATTGACAACCACCGTGCAGAATTTCACGTTATTTATCACTTATTTCCGCCGTGCCAACTGGATGATATTTCACTGGTTTCACTGGGAATCTAATTACATAGCAGAGGCCAACTACCTTCTCCAATCTCTGTGATTTCAGATGGGGCCTGCACTAAAAGGAACGATATTCGAGTTTTGATGTATTTTAAGCAATTTTTTCACTTGAAAACAAACTTCCTGCGGTGCTGACAGAGCCATTAGGTGGTTTATATCATGCAATAGAAATATTTACTTAAAGACCCTCTCTAAAAATGAGAGAATTCATGGAAAGGTGATTTGAGTTTATTTCAGTAGTTATAGTTGATAATAAGTGAGATTCTATGTAGAGGTGTCCAAACTTTCCTTAGTGCAAATTTCATTATGGACCTCAATTCCTCATGATACAAAGAGTTAAACTTCCACTGATCTGATACTGACGGCCTATCTTAAAGGTTTATTCCTATCTCAGCCTTCCATGGCCAAGATGCGAATAAGCTCATTAAGCACCATCCAGAGGATGATGGAGTTATGGAAATGGAAGAGTATGGGATGCCGTAACTCCCAATGCAGTGAACTGGAGCAATGCAAACAGTGAGGTACCAGTATAGCTCCCATTCACTGCTATGGGATTTACAGAGACAGCAGAGTTATTTCCATAACTCCAGCCAGCAATTACTCTATGAAAGATTGAGATGGTAATCACCCTTTAAGGATAGGCAAACATTATTGTATTCCAGGATAACCCCTTTAGTGCTCAGATATGTTGTTGAGATGCCCACTTTAGCGGTGTTGATTTTGTTGTGTAAGTGACTGAATGAAAGAAGATGTTCCAATTATAACTTTTGTAATTTGTTTTCGTAAGGAAAACCACCAAGAACTTGCAGCCATATTGGACCGATTTTCAGAAATGGTTCCATATACATATAGATGTCTGCGTGAAGGAATACATGGGTGTCCTCCACATGAAACTGAACTATTATTTTGAGATAAAAACCAGAGTTGGAATGGCCCACCAAAAGCAAGTCAATCCAAGACGTGTTCTCCAGCCACAAAGGTCCATTAAGATCCAGGAGAATTTTTGCAATCAATGCCCTTGGCTCATGGTAGTGCAGTTCGACTCTGCGGGCAACCTACTGCTTGTGACCCTCTTGGAAAAATTTTGTTGGGATATTTTTAAGCATGTGGTCTGTAGCTCTTGAAAGCATATGTTTCTGATGTTTAAGGAGCACCTTCCAGGCCTCCATTTCTGGGCGTCCATTCTTAGGACAATGCCTACATAGTCCTTGGCTTAGACTGTGCTACAGCAGAGAAGGTGATTAAGTGCTTTCCTGAGTCAATGTACAGGTGGAAATTATGTAACATGAAACCAAAGCAAAACACTTAGACCATGAGGTCATCAATGAATCCTCACCATGTTAAAGCCCTACCATCAATGTTTTCAAATCAGTTTCTTGTAATTATAAAATTATGTGAAAACTGAGCCTGAATATAGGGTGATAAAGACCAGCTAGTGTGGTCAATCCCATACACAGGACCCGCAATGTCCATCTAATGTAAAACCCCCTGGATATTCCTAATGTGTGAAGTCCTCCTACAAACTTAACATCAGTTGCTCCATAAAACTAATAAGCAAATATGAAAGTAAGGCGCCTGTTGACTGCTGAGGTTATTAAAAGATTATAAGACATAATTGAACATGGTTTGTGACTTAGTCTTTGTTTTAATTTAATACGTACCTGCAAGAGGAACCTCACGTTTCCTGTAGACTTGTGCTGACAATGTCCCTATACAGTGATTAGCCACCCCAGACACCATTTTGATGGCTGATGTCCCAACAGACTCTCATATGTGTTAGAGGATTAATTATACACATGAATAAACTAGCTTACGCTTGATAGCAAAGGCTGCTCTTAAATGCATCATCATGCTGGCTAATTAAAAATAATCTCCTATAAAAGGGACATTTTGCATATGTTTTTTAGATATAATTATGTTTGTGCATGTAAAGTGACAGCAGATAAGAGATTTCCACACCATTAAACGTGACCATTACACTGCCTGCCATTGTAGACATGTCCTTGCTTACCTTTCTCTTCGCCTGAGATGTGTGGCAAGAGCTTTACAAATAAAAAACTTGATTTTCTGACACTCTGTTGGGAATTACTCATGCTATATGTGCCTGTAGGTGGCCACTGAAGTGAATCGCAGCCTTTTAATGGTTTTACTAGTATGTACTGAATTTGTATCATGAGGACTGAATGAAACCTGTGGAACAGTAGACACATCTGGATCCTGAGATCATTGAAGTTGGAAAAAACCCAATGGGTTTGGGTCACAAGGTGTAGTTCTCCACAACAAAGAAAGTCCGAGGCTGCGCTCACCCAATATCACTAGTAATGGAGGCACGGACTGCGCTGGGAACCAAGCGCACAATAGTGAAACTTGAAAATAAACGAAGGAATCCAGCTTCCAAAAAAAAGACGTTCTTTATTCCAAAAACAAATAGGAAATTAAAAATCCAACATAGCAACCCGCAACCTGGGTGGCTATGTTGGATTTTAAATTTCGTAGTTCTCCACAGGTTGTATTGCCTTATCAAGTTTCTAGAAAGACCTGAAACAATAAGGTTTATGGGGGCCTGCAGCAACAGAATGGAATATGCGGTCAAACAGTCCAGTTTAATTAGTGGGAGTGACGGTAGATCTTAGGGCTATCGAAGGTTAGGATGGTCAAGAAATGGGCACTGACTTGATGGAAAGACAATGGTTTACAAAATAGGAAGCAGAGAGATTGGCTAAGTCTTAAAAAATAGGAGTATATTCACTCATGTATCAGGAAAGGTTTCAGAGTGTACATCAAATATCTCCAAATCCCCCATTTCACCCAATGATGGCCAAAAAGGTGTAATTTAGGCATACTTTTTGCATACAATAACATAGATGACTATAAATATAGTTTCAAACATAGAACATAGAAGGTTATTCGTAACTTCTCTTTACAGTGACATAATATGGAGGCCTCTAACTGGGGTATACATTAGGACCACTGCAGTATCCTGGACCTGGAGGTATCTGCAATAGTTTGGTGTGTAATGGTATTTAATAATGTCTGCACTGCACACCAGCAGATGAGGTATGGTTGGCATCAGGAATGGTGCTAACCCTCGTGTTCATCCCCTCTTGGTAGGAGTAGACTGGTCCTACTTCATGCCAGGAAAAGGGAGTTAAAGTTAGGACAGTGAGGAGTGAGGAAGCACATCCAAATGCTCCTGCTCCAAGGGTCTCAGGGATAAGCATTAGATCCAACTCATCTGTGAGACCACTACTCCAGAGAGACTGCAAGAATACAGAACGGCAGATATCTTCAAAGCTACAGCGTGAATGACAGACTTTTATTCTTCTACTTCTGGCCTGATTCCTTATACCACCTTTTAACTGCACCAATCCCTAGGGAGCAATGGCCAGAGGGCATACATCATGACACATCATCTCATCAAGGCCACTACCACTCCCATACTCTGCACAGGCTCCTCAGGGTCTCGCTGAACAATGTGCCAACCTATATCTCTGAAGAACACTGCAAACACAGTATGAAAGCATCCTAAGTGGTGGTCAACATGTAGAGTTTTAAGGCAAAACTGTGAAAAACATGCCAAGGCACAGCGTGTCAGAAGAGGAACTACCAATAGTTTCCAAAACTTGGCCAAAAATAGTAAAAAGTGAAATTCTATGCTGACTGTTTATTGTATAAAACTTCCCTAGATCCTGGGGCACAAAGAAGTAATTTGAATACAATGGGTCTCAGTGCAATCTCTGGACGCTTCAACTTCCATGTGCCATTTATAATGCTGGTGTCTTCTTATTTAAAACAGGAGATTTTGGCTCTATGGTGCAAAAGTAGTTGCTGCCCCCTCCCCCATCCTCTAAATCTTTGACCCATAGCATAAGCTGGTTCCATCAACTCCCTATTGCTTGTGGGAAAGAAGACTTCATAGTTCTTTGAAATCACCCAATCATTGTGACCATTTATCCACAAAATAAATCAACCTACAGACCAAATGGTTGACCTCGCAAATGGATTTTTTTTTCTGCTATTCTCTACAGTTTTTAAAGCTTGGCATCAGCACCTTGTAGGAATTATCGAAAATGCAACTAAACCCAAAAGAATCAATCAAACACTCAATCAAAAACTCCAAACCCCATCAGAATATGCATTGAAATAAAAGCAAGAACCACAGAAAGCCATTGGTGTACACAAAGTATCTTCGTAGATCAGTGTGCGTGAGAGAAGATATTCAGCTTCCATCGAAAATCCAAAAACATAATGTGAAATTCATTTTTGGCTGGCAAACATTTGGCCCAAGAGAGTGTCTGAGATAAAGAACCTAAATTGTGATACTATACAAGTAATTAATATAGAATACATAATAGTATTACAGAGTTTCTTGGACATAAAGAACAAATTTACAGCTTTTCGATACAGAGCCAACCTAAGAGGATCGAGGTAAGAAATGAACGAGCCTTAGACCATTTTTCTTAAACAACAGCAGGTACTGTATTATTACTGGCATTCTTCACAGCAAAATCTATTTCAAAAACGTACTATTAATTGTAATGGGAAATATAATTTCGACTTTCTCTGACACATTGGATCCTGATAGCCTACAATTATCTAAAGTACACTAAAAACCCGATCAGCACAAATCTGGGACTGATTAATCAACAAGAGCGTCTACTCTGTTATCATGAGAATAGACTTCATCAGCATGTTCGGAGGAGCAAAGCTCCAAAATGTGAATTCTAACCCTCTACTGGAGGAGGGACGAACCTTCTCACAGGTAATTGCGTCTTTTGAGCACCAGTTTTGATCACTGAATGTAGCTCATATTTTCTCATAAAGATGACATTTCCCCTCAATTTATGCTTCAGTGTTCACAAGGTTACAGCCTGATATCAGCAGAAAAACAGGTTCTGATTGAGTTTGTCATGGTGCAGTGTTTATTGGTGATGGTAATCAAGGAGGTTCGTCCTGTAGAATTCTGTAATAATGTACAATATTATCTCCATTGCTCAGTTACAATGTAGCTGATGGGAATGTTGTAATTCATGTCATTGATGACTAACAGGACCATATTTTCGATTAGGCACTGGAGGTCCAGTGCATAGGGTGCAGACCAGAAGAAGGCAGCACCAAAGAGGCAACCCTGACAGGTAACCAGGTCAGGGGGTAAGGTGTGAGGTACCAGAAGCAACCAGAAGTTTACAAGGCAGTAAAGGAGGAAATAGAAGTGCGATTCTCCTCCCACAAGCACTGCCCAGCCCGACAATGAGGAGGTAGGAGGACTAGAGAAGAGCTGCTGTGCTGCACACCCGCCTCTGAGCTAACTCACTGTTCCTCTAACCAGACTCACCATCCACTGTCGGTGTGGCCAAGCAGCTCATGCATCTCCCCTGGTGCCAGGTGCTGTGTGCTGAAGGCGAATGCTTCAAAATCTTCCCTAAGAGCAAGCAGGGAGCTGGAAGTGCTGGGCAGTGCCACGCGCTAACACAGTTCTGGGTGACCCAACAGTCACAGCCGTTGCGCTTCGATATCCACGCTGCCTGCACTTTCTTCAGCTCTGCACTAGCACCAACTCCCCAAATGACCTTTTTCAGACCTTCTTAATTTGTATTTGATCCCGATACATGCATCCCTTGCAATGCTTTTTTCATCCTATCCCTTCCTGTGTCACACTGATATTATACTCCCTAACTTTCCAAGTTACCCCAAATCTTCAACCTTGGTCTCATGAATTGCCCTCCATCTCACCTCAGGATCTTTCTATATGTATCATGTGCTGCATGCTACCCACCAGCCTGGTCCCCTATCTCCTGTATTGTTCTGTACCCTCCACCGGCTCCCTACTGTCTTAATTCTCCCACTCAGTACTGCCATGTATCAGGTCTACATGGTCTCCAAAACTTCATATAACAGCCTTCAAAGGCTCTCTATACATCACCCCAATGTTCATATCACTCTACCTCCCCCTACTGCACATACCCCTAAAACATCTGTGCATGGCCCTCATAACAATAACAGCCTCAGTCTCCTCCTCTACCTAACAGAGTTACTCTGATTGCCTCCATAACAGTGCATAGCTCCCATAGGGGACAGCCACTGATCCATGGTCAGCTTCAGTGCCCCCATAGCAGAGTTGGACACGCATAATGCATTGGCCCAGGACCATAATGGGTGTGAGACTGCATCAGGGGCGTTGTTAGGGTCTCAAAAGATCCAGGGCCCAAGCTCCAATGAATATGGCCCAGTTCTCTAAGTTGTCCCCCCTCCCCCTCCCCACACACACCTCATTTTTCCTGTAGTTGCTATACAGCAGCACATACCTCTCACATCCAGGTGACGTCTCCTCCAATGTAGATCTTCTCTGTCATCATCTTCTCCATTTGGTCCGTACAACTTCTCTCGTCTCTGCAGAGTGTGACACACAGACATCTTAGCTTCCTCATTTGTTCTGTCATCATCTCCTGATCTGGAGTCCCCACAGTGTTATCCTGCTGCTCGTTGTGCTCCCCAATATCCCCAAATACTATCCTGAAGAAATATTAGTGCTATACAGATATATAGTAATAGAAATAGTTCTCCCCCAAGTCCCACCAATAGTAATCCCCTTCTAGACTGCCCTCATTAGTAATACTGCCCCCTACAGTGCCCCCAACCGTGATAATGCTCCCCAAGAGTGCCCCCATTAGTAATACTGCCCCTTACAGTGCCCCCAACCGGTGATAACGCTCCCCAAGAGTGCCCCATTAGTACCCATTAGTAAAACTGCCCCCTACAGTGCCCCCAACCGTGATAACGCTCCCCAAGAGTGCCCCCATTAGTAGAAGAGCCCTCCAGTATTAATAATACCCTCATAGAGCCCCCAGTAGAAATAAGGCCCCCTATTGTTCCCCCAGTGGTAATAATGCTCTCTACAGCCCTCTCAGTAGTAATAAGCCCTCCCGTAGTGTTCTTAGTAGAAATAAGGCAGATCTACAGTATAAGTCCCTCCTATAAAGCCCCCAGTAGTACAAGACAATCTCCTGAACTCCAAACTGAATGTCAGAATGGGAAAGAAAGGTGGGCTACAACAGCAGAAGACCCCACCGGGTACCACTCATCTCCACTACAAATAGGAAAAAGAGGCCACAATTTGCACGAGCTCACCAAAATTGGACTGTTGAAGACTGGAAAAATGTTGCCTGGTCTGATGCGTCTCAATTTCTGTTGAGACATTCAAATGGTAAAGTCCGAATTTGGCGTAAACAGAATGAGAACATGTATCCATCATGCCTTGTTACCACTGTGCAGGCTGGTGGTGGTGGTGTAATGGTGTGGGGGATGTTTTCTGGGCACACTTTAGGCCCCTTACTGCCAATTGGCCATCGTTTAAATACCACAGGCTACCTGAGCATTGTTTCTGACCATGTCCATCCCTTCATGACCACCATGTACCCATCCTCTGATGGCTACTTCCAGCAGGATAATGCACCATGTCACAAAGCTTGAATCATTTCAAATTGGTTTCTTGAACATGACAATGAGTTCACTGTACTAAAATGGCCCCCACAGTCACCAGATCTCAACCCAATAGAGCATCTTTGGGATGTGGTGGAACGGGAGCTTCGTGCCCTGGATGTGCATCCCTCAAATCTCCATCAACTGCAAGATGCTATCCTATCAATATGGGCCAACATTTCTAAAGAATGCTATCAGCACCTTGTTGAATCAATGCCATGTAGAATTAAGGCAGTTCTGAAGGCAAAAGGGGGTCCAACACCGTATTAGTATGGTGTTCCTAATAATTCTTTAGGTGAGTGTATATACATACATACACACACCGCATATATTACACAGTATTATAGATTCAGTATGTACAGATATTTAGTATATACAGCAGTGTACTGATATGTGAGGTACGAGGTATAATATAGGCAGTGTGTATAGATATATAGTATATACAGCAGTTGACTGATATGTGAGGTACGACCTGTAATTTATACCTCATACCTCATGTCAATACACTGCTGTATATACTAAATACCTGTACACACTGCATCTATTATACCTCGTACCTCACATGTCAGTACCTGCTGTATATACAATATATCTGTACACAGTGCATCTATTATACCTCGTACCTCACATATTACACTACTGTATATACTATATACCTGTACACACTGCATATATTATACTCTATACCTCACATATCAGTACACTACGGTATATACTATATACCGTACACATTGCATATATTATACCTCGTATCTCACATATCAGTATTCTGCTGTATATACTATACATCTGTACACACTATTATACCTCTTTTGTGTGCCAGGGCTGTTTTGTAATCCCAATCCGGCCCTGATGGCATAAATTATAAAACGCAGCAGCAAGAATAGTTCATGGAACAAGAAGAGAGGTGTGGAATGGGTAGTGGGAGGGGCTATAAAAGGGGAATGGGCCAATCAGCGCAGAAGACGTCCTCCATGTACAGAGAGCACTTGATCTCGTAGTATCCTGGTGCGGTGATCCCTCTGATCTCTCCATTCTGCTGGATAGACTCCGCAAAGAGTTCTATAACACAAACAAAAAGGAGAGGTGAAAGAGGGCAGCCTTGTCTCACCCCAGAGCGCACCGGAAAGCGTTCAGTCTTCCAGCCGTTCACCAGCACCGTGCTGCAAATGTTTAGTACATCAGGTTAACAAACAAACAGAACCTCTTGCCTAGACCTAGCTTGTACAAAGCCTTGCCCAAGAATTCATGAGATACTCGGTCAAAGACCTTCTCCTGATCAAGGCTGACCAGGGCAGTGTGTACAGGCTGGTCTTTGATGTATTGTACTGTGTCTCTCATGAGAGCGAGGCTGTCTGCGATCCTGCAGCCAGGAATGCCACAGGTCTGATCCGGGTGGACAATTCTATCGATGACAACCTTCAGCCGGTTGGCTAGCACCTTGGTGAGGATCTTGTAGTCCACGTTCAGGAGAGAGATGATACGCCAGTTTTTCAAGTCACATCTCTCCCCCTTTCGCTTATAAAAGATTATGATCGTTCCTTTCTTCAACGATGGGGGCATTCTACCCTCCACCACCATCTTCTCATAGAGTTCCAGCAGGTCCGGAGAGATCATATCACCCAGCATTACATTGAGCTCCGCTGAGAGGCCATCACTGCCCGGGGTCCTGCCGGACCTAAAGAATCTAGCAGCAGAGAGCACCTCCCCCACCGTCAGAGGGTCATCCGTGGCCTCCGCTCCTGCACGATCAAGATGGTTAGTGATACCTGACAGGAATTTATCGGCGGCTTTCGGGTTGGTGGTCTTCAGGGAGTAGAGGTCGCTGTAGTAGTCTGTGGCGACACCAATCACTTCCTACTTCCCTGATCGTATGTTACTATCCTTGTCTCAAAGTTTGTTCAGGGACGATTGGAGTTTCCTGAAAAAGAACAAGTTACACTTCTCACCTTTCTCCAGGTTCTCCACTTTGGAGGGGAAGATGATTCGCTTGGATTCCTCCTCAAAGTGCCTTTTCAGGCTCCTTTTAGTCTCCTACAGCTCCTCTCTAAAGCTCCAGCCGCACCAGTGAAGGCCTTGCAGGGACCGTAGCTCAAACTGCAGCTCTCTGAAGGCCCTCTTCTTCTTTGGCAGTTGGCACCCCACTTTACCAACTGCCAAATTGAGCGGGGTTAGCCACTGATCGGCCTGTGACCACAGAGCTAAAAACAGTGCAGGACCGGTGTGGTTCTTGGCTTCCAGGCACAACAGCCGCAGCACAGCATGGCAACATCTAAGCTGGCACGTCGAATAGGTTCTTGGGAGCTTGGGGGGTGCAGTGGAAGAGGTGGTAGCAGTGGAAAAGGAGGAGTAAGCTGAGGAGGAGACAGAGGATGGAGTAGGAGGAGGAGAAGAAGAGGCAGGCCTGCATGCAATCCGTGGCGGTAACACCAAATCCACACGGGTGCCACCGGTCGCATGCTTGACAGCTGTCAGAAGGTTCACCCATTGGACAGTAAAAGTTATGTACCTTCCCTGCCTGTGATTGCTAGACCACGTGTCTGTGGTCAGATGTATCTTGGCACCGATACTGTGTGCCAGAGATACATTCACTTGCCACTGAACATGGCCATATAGCTCTGGGATGCCCTTCTAGGAGAAATATTTCCTTCCGGGGACCTTCCATTGCGGTGTGCCAATGGCAACTAATTTTCTAAAGGCCTCCAAGCCCATCAGTTTATATGGCAGTAGTTGGCGGGCTAGTAGTTCTGACAAGCCAGTGGTCAGCCGTTGGGCAAGAGAGTTATCCGGCGTCATCAACTTTTAACGTTCGAACATTTGGGCCATGGAAGCCGGCCTTTTGCCAGATGAACGCAACAATGGCACGGTGGAAGGTGGAGTAGAAGACAAATGGGAGGAAAGAGGAGAAGAGGCAGGATGTGTAGCGCCGGTAGTGTGGCTTTGTGGGTTCTGACGGTGTTGCTCCCACTGGGCTCGGTGATGGGAGGCCAGGTGCCTTCTTAAGGCGGTCGTCCCTACTCCCTAGGTGAGTGTTGGACTTACTGCAACCTATGCGTTGACAGCACAGGCTGCAGATGGCAACACTATTGTCAGCAGCTGACACGTTAAAAAAAGCCCACACTGCGAAGCGATGTGCCGCCCTCCTCCTTCTACCCCCTATCTGCTGCTCTGTCTCTCCCTCTGAACTCCCCTCCTCTTCCTCTCTTGTGGGCACCCACGTGACATCCATCGACACGTCATCATCGTCACCTTCATCACCACTGACATTAGAGATCTCGGAGTAGACAGCAACAGCAGATCCTCCATCCTTGGGCTGATCTGGTTACTGTCGTCAGACCGCTGGGTGGCGGACGTTGCTACCTCCTCTTCCTGATCCGATGCCAAGAAGGGCTGTGTATCGGTAAGGTCTGGGAATGTATGGGAAAATAATTCCTCTGACTCAAGTGGAGGGGCTATGGTGGTGGTGGTTGTGGTGGTGTCTTTGAGGGTGCACACAGCAGAGAGTGAGGAGGGTGCCGATACAGAGGATGAGGAGGGTGCAGAAGCGGAAGGCTGAGTGAGCAACTCAACCAACTCTGGCGCACCCTTTGACGTAATCGCACGCAACTTCTCCAACTTCCCACCTAGGGTCCGGCCTGGTGAACCTCCCCGACCCCTACCACCCCTGCGTAATGGCCTGCCTCTTCCTCTGCCTGTCATTTTCAAAATGACCCTGTGACAAAGTCCCTAGAGAAGAGCAGTATTTGTGGAAGCAGGTATATTGCAGGCCTGAATCAATATTTAGTGGAAGCTGGTGTATCACAAGCCTCAATTAATATTTGGTGGAAGCCGGTATATTAATCCCCTCTATCAGTATTTTGTGGAAACAGGTATATAGAAACCCTTAATGAGTATTTTCTGGAAGCTGGTATATCACACCCCTCAATCAATATTTTGTGGAATCAGGTATATCAAACCCCTTAATCAGGATTTTGTGGAAGCAGGTATATCACAGGTATATTAACCTAGTTGCAATTAGTTATTTCAATGGAGTTTGTCCCTCTATCTAGCTGCGGTATCTCAGCAGAACCGCACACAGCTGCTGCACAATACAAATGCACTATAATATACTTTCTATGTTAGAAGCTATATTAAAGCTATATCACACCCCTCAATCATTTTTTTTTAGGGGGCAACAGGTATATAACACCAGTTGCAATTAGTTTTTCCAATAGCGTTTGTCCCTCTATCTAGCTGCGGTATCACAGCAGAACCGCACACAACTGCTGCAGAATAGAAATGCACTATAATATACTTTCTATGTTAGAAAGTATATTATAAGTACAGTCAGGTCCATAAATATTGGGACATCGACACAATTGTAACATTTTTGGCTCTATACACCACCACAATGGATTTGAAATGAAACGAACAAGATGTGCTTTAACTGCAGACCGTCAGCTTTAATTTAAGGGTATTTACATCCAAATCAGGTGAGCAGTGTGAATGCTTCCAAACTCATTGGACGGCGCTTCACAGTGCAGATGGACAATGACCCAAACCATACTGCAAAAGCAACCAAAGAGTTTTTTTAAGGGAAAGAAGTGGAATGTTATGCAATGGCCGAGTCAATCACCGGACCTGAATCCGATTGAGCTGCATTTCACTTTCTGAAGACAAAACTGAAGGGAAAATGCCCCAAGAACAAGCAGGAACTGAAGACAGTTGCAGTAGAGGCCTGGCAGAGCATCACCAGGGATGAAACCCAGCGTCTGGTGATGTCTATGCGTTCCAGACTTCAGGCTGTAATTCACTGCAAAGGATTTGCAACCAAGTATTAAAAAGTGAAAGTTTGATTTATGATTATTATTCTGTCCCATTATTTTTGGTCCCTCAACAAGTGGGAGGCACATATGCAAATTCCTACACCGTTCACCTGATTTGGATGTAAATACCCTGAAATTACAGCTGACAGTCTGCAGGTAAAGCACATCTTGTACGTTTCATTTCAAATTCATTGTGGTGGTGCATAGAGCGAAAAATGTTAGAATTGTGTCAATGTCCCAATATTTATGGACCTGACTGTATATCACACCCCTCAGTATGTCACACCTATCGATAGCACACCTATACCATGTGGCCCTATTAGCTAGTGTTTGGTGTCCCTAACAGCCTGTCCCTGCTCTAGACAGCAGTCTCTCCCTACACTGGCAAAAAACAGAAGGTAAAATGGCTGCCTGATCGGATTTATTTATAGGGTAGGGGGTATGTCCATGTGCTGAAACGTCTCAATTAGCTTCCCTGTCCCACCTGATGGATGTGTCATGGGTCAAAGTTCGGCAGAATACAAAAGAATATGGGGCCGGCGGACATCGCCATATGTTCGCATGTTCGGCAAACCGCGAACGAGCAAAGTTCGCCGCGAAATGACCGCCGGGCAAACCGCAAGGCCATCACTAGCAGACAAGTCACACAAAGAAAAGCAGATACGATGTAAGAAAACTTTCCAACAAAGAAATCCTTTCAGTCATTCATCATAAAGACCTCAAAGCTCAATGGCAGGAATGGGGGTTTGCCATACAAAGGGCCTTGTTAGAATTTAGTCATAACTGAATTATGTGACGTTCAAGGTGCAAGTCAAATGAAATTGAAAAAAGAATTAATCACGACGGATGACTGGGAGAACACAACTTACCTTTCAATCTGCGCTCGCTGTTTTTTTTCTGTAGAAGTAGAAAAGAGAAGTGGAAGAATAGTGATTTTTTTCCCTTCTCCAGCCTTTTTCAACATGAATATACATTCTTCCATTTGAAGGCAGTCCAACCCCTAACATTTTGAAAAGGCTATTTCTGGTGATGTCAATTGAGATGGTTACATTCATTTGAAAGAAGCTACGATAAAAGACCTAAGGAGCGCTCTCCGCTTCTCGTTCAGCTCTTGCCCGCTCCTGTTTTATTAGCTTGCTCTATCATATTATACATTTTTGTAATTTTTTTTGCTTTCTCCCATGTTGGATTGATTATAGAACAAATATGTAAAGTAAACTCTTGGCATTGCTCTTCACTTCAATAGACACAGAAGTGTTGAACCAGTGCCAGCTCCGAGCACAGATGGGAACCGTTCGTGTTGGCCACAGATGACAAGTAGCCTCTGATGTATCAGCAGCACCCATCATAATTTATAATCATGACACTGTTCGCTGCTGCTTCCCTCTGATCTCTTACATGGTTTTCTATTGTACGCCCACATTAAACAGATGTTCTTCTCGTCGTCATTAAGTATCATTCATTGGTTTGTATAGAGGCGGCTCGCGTCACGCTAAGGAAAGGCGCTATTCATTCCGACCTCTGAGATGAAAAGAGTGGAGGCATGAGAGCGCTGATCACCAAATTTGGAATTTTAAAGAATTTAAAGGGTTTTTTTCAGGACTTGAAGACCTTTCTTCAGGATAGGTCATCCACATAAGACTGGTGAGGGTCCAACACCCAGCAACCCCACCAAACAGCTTTTTCAGGCAGTCATAAACACCAGATACTATACAGTGGATAGAAGAGTCCATCCACCATGTTGCTTCCAAGACACCAGCATACTGCAGCTCAGCTCCCATTCACTTAAACCCCACCATGCCCACTCAACAGTGGACTGCATCTGCTGCTTCCGACTCTATCCATTGTATGGTTTCAGGTGCCGGAATCTGCCTAAAATAGTTGGGTGTTGAACCACCACCGATATATTGATGACCTATTCTAAAGATAAGCTATCAGTATCTAAGTACCTGAAATCCCCTTAAAGTATTGAAGACCAATCATTGGGATAGATCATCATTATCAGGTCTGGGGTTCTGACTGCTGGAACCCTCACAGATCAGTTGTTTGCAGGAGCTCCAGCACCAGGCACAACAGCTACACAGTGGGAAGAGCTGTGTAGTTCTGATGCCTGGTTCTGACACCAGAGCTCTTACAAACAGATGATAAGTGGAGGTGTCGGGAGACAGAACACTGTCCTTATTCTAAGGAAAGGTCATCAAGTCCATCCCCTTGAATTGCCTTGTTGTTATATATTTTCGAATGTTATTGTCCATGACTAGGTCAATTGACCTCTATCTTCTCCAAAAAAAAACCTACGGTTGAGGAGATAATTAGAACAAAAACAGCTACAGGGAATGAGTGTTCTAACTTTTTTTGGAGGAAGTGATCAACCCCCTCCCGGGAATATGTATTATAGGCTATAACTGCATCTGACTGGGGTAGTGTAGGAGGAGTGCTTCTCCCAGCAGCATGGGAGGAATGTACTGATCTTGTGAGATGAAGTAACCTATCTTCTAATTTGAGAATGTACTCATGGATAGGACTGCACAAGACAGGAGTAGCATTATAAAGGTAGTGTTATCTTGGGGTTGATTAGACACTCTGCAGCCAATGAGAATATGAGAATGATCTCAACAGCAGAGGAGAGGTGTGCTAACTAGTGTTGGGTGAGCATGCTCGTCCGAACACCATTTTGACTCGAACACCGCGTGTGCTCCAGCGCGATGCTCGAGTCTCCTCCCCGCACATTTGTTGGCTGCTACGCAGCCAATATAGGTGCAGGGAAGTACTGGCACTGACTGTAATGCCGTAGCCATGTTGGTTACTGGCATTACAGTGATTGGCTGGCCGGAACGCGTCATCGGGTGCTATATAGCACCCAATGACACGTAGTTCGGCTTAGTCTTAGACCGGGCGAGCTGCAGCAGAAGGGACAGACAGTGTAGGGACAGGAATTTTATAAAAAAAATTTTAGGCAGGGTTTAGTCTTGAAAGGTGTTAGAAATCCAAAAGTACTGTTTTATCTGGCTGCAATATATATTATTATCACAACCTGCGCTAAATTGCGTGCAATTGTTTGGCCGCTGCTGACAGTGACACAACCTCTGCTACATCTGTTGTGTTACATTTGCGCATCCTAAATATCTGTGACTTCAGCGCAATTGTTTGGCCGCTGCTGACAGCGACATTACCTGCGCTACATCTCCTGTATAACGTTTGCGCACAGTTTCATGACACCCCGCCAGCACCCTCACCCTGATGCGCGGCCTACTGAACTGTCAACTGAAAATGCTGACCGGTTGATTCTTATAAAAATGAACAAGGCCTGGATTGCCCCTGACTTCTCTACTTCACCAGAGGAAAGCGGCTGAACATAAAGGCACTTTAAATGTGTTGTTTATAATGTACTAAATACACTGTATTCCCATGCACCCCTTCCACCACAAAAAAGGTTATATGGTTCAATCTTTCTTTTCTCGTCCTCCTCCTCCATCATATCAACATGCTTATTAGGCTGCCCTCGCTCCTAATGTTTTAGATGGTCATCTCAGCAGCAGACCCTCACCCCTAATATTTTAGAGGGTCACTAGCAGGCCCTCACCCATAATGTTTTAGAGAGGCAACTCAGCAGCAGGCCCTCGCCCATAATGTTTTAGAGGGTCAGCTCAGCAGCAGGCCCTCGCCCATAATTTTTTCGATGCTCAGATGAGCAGCAGGCCCTCACCCCTAATGTTTTAGATGGTCAGATCAGCAGCAGGCCCTCGCCCCTAATGTTTTAGAGGGTCAGCTCAGCAGCAGACCTTCACCCCTAATGTTTTAGAGGGTCACCAGCGGGCCCTCACCCATAATGTTTTAGAGGGTCAGCTCAGCAGCAGGTCCTCGCCCCTAATGTTTTAGAGGGTAATTTTGGGCAGCACTTGCACTTTATATACAAGTAAATACACAGGAAAGAATTCATTGAAGGAGTCGCGCTGCCTCACTTTGGCTATATATCTGAGTCTTGATCAGGATAGGATACAGCTGATTTTTGGTGATGCCAAACAACGAGATTCCACAGAAGAATAATCTTTATCACAAAACACTTCATCAGGAGTGGTGTGGTGAAACCTGGGTCGGGCGGTGTTATAACCACGGAAACTTTATATCTTGTTTTATGCCTACTGATTTTATACCTTTGTGAGTATAATAAAATCAAGTATTATCTGGAATATTGGTGGACCTTAACTATGTGCCTCAACCTTTATATCTACAGACGGGTCGTTTTGTGATAAAGATTATCCTCCTGTGGAATCTCGTTGTTTGGCATCACCAAAAAGCTGCTGTATCCTATCCTGATCAAGACTCAGGAAATATAGCCAAAGTGAGGCAGTACGACTCCTTCTTTGAAATGACTGGTTTGAATGTGAATAAGCCCACTTCACATGGTGGTCTGCGACGCCACAAGAGAAAAAAGAAAACACAGTGGTGAACTTTTTTTTTTTTCTTTTACTTTTTATTTCATTGCAGATACAGGAAAGAATGTTTTCTAACAATTTTTCCTCTAAAATTGATTTTATCTTCGGTTTTGTGCGTATTATTGTCAGACTGTAAAAATGCCGTACTACTCGGACAACATCGTTCCCAGCAGCGACCTGGGAGTCCAAGATGCATCCAGACATCCTCCCCATGCTGTTCCCGGACCATTTCAGTGGTGTTTCCATCAATTTCTGACCTTTTCCTGTGAACCAGACCCCCCCCCCCTTTTCAGAGCAGGGGGTGCCTGGTTTAATGCTCAGGTTCTCCCGTTGACTTCCATTGTTCTTGGGTGCTCGGTAGAGCACACGACCATTCCAAAGTTTTCTACTCGAGCATCCAAGCATCCTAAAGTATTCTACACGAGCACCAGAGCACTTTGGTGCTCGATCAACACTAGTGCTGACCTTGTACGAAGAAGTGACCTATACACTACATGAGACCAGAGTAGTATGATGAAAGGGGGTGTAAGGTTGGGTATGTTAAGACACTGGGTATGCAGCCAATGAGTATGTGAGAATTCTCAAAAGCAAAGGAAATTTGTGCTGATCTTGTTGGAGAAAGTGACCGACCCACTTACTGTATGTAGTCATGTAACCGAGGACAGAACTGTACATATCTGTAATAGTGTTATGTAAGGTGGTGTCATGTTAGGGGGTTATAGGACAATGAGAACATCAGAATGATTTCAACAGTAGGGGAGAGTTGTGCTGATCATGTTGGAGAAAGTGACCTACCTACTTACTGTATGTAATCAGGTAACCGAGGACAGAACTGTACATATCTGTAATAGTGTTATGTAAGGTGGTGTCATGTTAGGGGGTTATAGGACAATGAGAACATCAGAATGATTTCAACAGTAGGGGAGAGTTGTGCTGATCATGTTGGAGAAAGTGACCTACCTACTTACTGTATGTAATCAGGTAACCGAGGACAGAACTGTACATATCTGTAATAGTGTTATGTAAGGTGGTGTCATGTTAGGGGGTTATAGGACAATGAGAACATCAGAATGATTTCAACAGTAGGGGAGAGTTGTGCTGATCATGTTGGAGAAAGTGACCTACCCACACATTGCTAGTGTAGTGCCATGAAGATGACAGTGATAGAACAATCTGGAAGCAATTATGTCGGCAGCATGTGAAGAGTTTGCTGACCTTGTTGGAGGCATTGACAGATCCACTAATGTGATTGTCATACTGAAGATAGCACTGCATATAATGGGAAGTGTTTTAATGAAGATAGGAAGGAAAGGACGCTTTAAAACAAATGATATCAAAGGAATGATGGCAGCAACAGGAGAAGATAGAGCTGTCCTTGGAGGAGAAAATGACCTATTTGCTCAAGTGGTTGTTAATGCGGACAGGTCAAGTTGAATAGGTCTGGATCCGTCTGCAGAATCCGCCCGTGCATTGGGGACCGCAAATTGCCATGTGCATGAGCTCTTACTATGAATCCTGCTATTGGCAACGCCTGATAGATTGTCTATGTGTCAGCTGTCACTAAAAGAGCGAGGGTGAAGAACAGGGGTGCACCACCAATGAGGCCAGGTGAGGCGATCGCGCAGCACCAGGTAGGGGCAAGAGGAGGACAGCGGAAGGGCCATGGGCACTGAGCGCTTTCATTGTGGCAAAGGGGTTACGTTAAGAAATTGGCATTGGAGGGGGGGGGGCATTTCCGTTTTCGCCTCAGAAAGAAAGGCAAGGTGCACGCTTGTGAAGAACACACAATTCCTTAAACTCCACATCATGGTTTAACCGTAAGAAAAGTCTATTAGTGACCTAGTGGGTCCAGTCGGCCATTGTTACAGTGAGAGTTGTGCTCCTCAGTCTTGGTGAATGCTATGTTAGAGAGTAATTGGCTGACCTGCTCAGTGGCGCCCCTAGTGTTTATATCTTCCCTAGGTTTTGGTGGAATTTAAGACACATTGCCCACGTCATCATTTATGTGGACAGCTTGTATTTCGTCAGTCATTTTGCATACTCTGGGACTTTACATGTGGCTGCCTGTGAGTGCAGCATTGTAAGAGCCAGAGGGGCACATGGCACGCTTCCTGAAGTGTTAATACTGAGCGTCTCAGCAGCGTGGAACTGGTCCGAAAAATCACTCTAAAGAGATAGCTTTCTCTCGGACATGTGGATGCTCACTGGACCGCATAATTGCCGCTAATGCTCTAAGCAGCATGACCTTAAAGATCATTTTTAGACTGTATCAAGGAGAACTTTACAAAGTTTATTTAGAGAAATGTCTTCAAGGAAACTCAGAGAATCCACCAGCAGAGATTCAGATGTAGCAGTGATGAGTGTGTCACGTGGTGTATCATGCCGTATTCATGGTATTCTGCACGACTGCAGGTCCCTGGATTAAGTGATACACGGAAGAAACAAGTGAGTGACTACATATTAACAAATTGAGCATAAAACAAACAGTCATACATCCTCTCACTAATGAATCTGTTGGATTTGACTTCTTTCATCTGTTGTTGATTAATCAAATAAAAAAACTTTTTAAATGATGTTAATATTTTTCATCAAAACCAATTATCTATTTTTTTCTTGCAATACCACTCCTAACCACACGGCGCACCAGCAATGATACAGAGCACAAAACATGTGACTGAAGTAGAATACCCAAGATTGCCATCTAGTGGTCAGAAATACTTACTGCAATAATCAGGAATCATTCATGACTTGACAGCTGTTACACCAAAGGCCAATCTATGCAGTCAACTATTTTTGAGTACTATATATCCGTTCATGGTCTGAAGTACAGTATTCATATGGCTGACAACAGGGAAAATACATAGCATTGAACTGCACTGCAAATAGAGATAAGATACTGTAGATGAAAGATGCAGCATCCCTTTCAAGAGGACCTCTCACTTCTCCTGACATGCCCGTTTTAGTAACTACTTGCATTCCCCATATAATAGCAATCCTGGAGCATCTATTCCAATAACCCTGTGTTGTCCTGTTCCTCTATAATTCCTGCTAGAAGTTATAAATTAATTGCCAGAAATTTGCCGTGAAGGTCTATTTGGGTATTATCTGCCGGAACTGCCTGCTGGAGTTCTTCAGATCTGGCATTGGCGGAAGTTACCAGAATGCCCGCCAGCCCCATTAACTTTAATAGGGTCCGGCGGAGATCCGGCCGCTACTTGGCAAATATGCCAGGGATACAGCCGGAAAAAAACATTGCATGCAATGGCTTTTGTGCGTCCGATTCCCGTAATTCCATGCTGAACCAGCCTGCCGGAAAAAACGTGAAAGGAGCCTTACATGGGGGATGCAAGTAGTCACTGACTAGACAGGTCTGGAGACGGCTCCACTATAACAAATCAAGGTTTATGTTCAGAGCGACAATGTGTGCCAAAATGGCGTAAACACATCACAACTAATGATAGTGAATGTGGTCACCATGCAGCCTGCAGGTTCCCGCCAGGCGACAGTCATCAGAAATCCAAACCTGCTGGAATTCAGTGATGCATTCACTATCATTATTAGCAATTTTACTAGCGCGCCATTGTGCTCTTACGTAGTGCAGCCACTTGTCACCTTGTAGCCCTCGCCTTAGTGTAACCAGGGGCCAGCCCAGTAGAGTCCTGTTTAGGGCTCATGCACACGACCGTATGTATTTTGCAGTCTGCAAAAAACGTATCTGCCAAAAATACGGATGACGTCCGTGTGCACCCCGTATTTTGCGGAACAGCCGGCCCCTGATAGAACAGTCCTATCCTTGTCCGTAATGCGGACAATAATAGGACATGTTCTATTTTTTTTGCGGAACGGACATACGGAAATGGAATGCACACGGAATAACTTCTTTTTTTTTTTTGACTGACCCATCGAAATGAATGGTTCCGCATACGGTCCGTAAAAAAAACCTGAACGGACACGGAAAGAAAAGAAAATGCGTTTGTGTGCATGAGGCCTTACTCTGTGCACAGTCTCCGTATACTTCATTGGCTCTTGTGCAGGCGAGACGATTCCATAAATAAACCGTCCTCGGCGGCAGAAGGTTTAGCAGATCCCGGGGGGACTATTTGCTGCTGCAATTGCTCTCCCAGCGGCCGCCACTAATTCCCCTGCCCTGCAGCTAGTGATTTTTCTACTGCCATGCCCGTGCTTGGTCTGCAGAGCGGTGGCGTCCTGTAGTCAGCGGCTGCTCTCCTGCCTCCTGAACGTCAGATGTCTGTGGAGCTGTCATCCATTATCCAATGCAAGTTCTGATTAATTTCAGCCTGGTTCGTGGTGGCACCTATCACCCCCTAGTCCTCATATCCATGGGGGTCTTCATACATTAAGTTATGTCCTGTACAAGAATAGACCCTGGCGAACCAGACCTGGGACCTGTGCACCAGAAGACCTTCATGGATCTCCAGCCACCAAGATCTGAACCTGGAGACATTTTAGGCTCTGCCCCCAGGTCCTCATATTATTGACCTGTCACAATACCTTTCACTATTGGAAGAGAAATATGAGAACATGAAAATCTTATTTCCATACTTTCCTGTATACTTTGTGTTCTGATTCCATCTCTGATTGCACTCAGTGAATTGAAGCATGGTGGTGCTAACCTAACCTTATATAAGCCCACAGTCACGCAGATACAATTCTCTTCCACTGAATCAGAACTGGGTCTGTGTGAGCGGGTATAGGTCAAAACTGGATTCCAACCAGGTGTCCATTCACTGACTGCAAGCAGAGATCTTAAGCATTAATTCAATCTCAATGCATACTGTAAAAAAATATATCAGAACTTCTTTTAATTATTAGGCTTTCTTAGTTTTTTTTACAAGATCGGATGGCAGGATATGGCACGATGCAACACAACCCTGCATCGTCAATGTCATGCCTTTTTGTTGCATACAAAGCAGCAGAGCTGAGTTTGAAAGATGTAGCATGTTGAACTCGCCAAATGTAGTAGGGCTGAGTTAGCACAACGTAGCAGAGCTGGGTTTTGTGAGACATAGAAAGTTGGCAAGATGTAGCATGCCTGACTTTGCGCCATGTAGCAGAGCTGGCTTTTGTAAGATACGGCAAGTTTGCAAGATGCAGCATAGCTGAGTTTGTAGCAGGCAGCGGAGATAGGTTTTGCAAATTATGACAGCTTTGCAGGGCTGAGTTTTCACCATGTAGTAGATTGGGTTTTGCGAGTTACAGTATAGCAAGCTTGTAAAGAGGTGGAAGGACTGAGTTTTCATCATGTAGCAGTGCTGAGTTTTATATATGGCAAATTTGCAGAATATAGTAGAGCTGAGTTTGCACAATGTAGCAGAGCAGTTTTTTTTTATTATAGCAAGTTTGCAAGATGTAGTAGGGATGAGTTTGCTTAATGCAGCTGATCAGTCTTGTGAGATACAATATAGCAAGGCTGATTCATTTGGTGTAGCAGAGCTGTTCTGGTTCGGCATAGCTGACTTTCTGCTGTCAGGCATTAGACATCTTTGTTCGTCGTAGTTATTCTTCATCTGACGATGCTTTTCATGTCACCATTACAGAAATGAGTTTCTGTTTTCCGAGTGACTGTAATCCTCCCACATAATCTCGTTCAGATTTGGCAGATCGAGCTGCATTTGCATTAGAAAAATTACTGGCAGCAAACAAATAGAAATAGCACAGCGGATAGGGGACACGCGGAGAGAATATTCCCATGGCCCGAGCCTTGCATCTGGGGTCTAGTTTAAGGTTTAATCTCGACCAGCTTTATAAACAGCCAGCACCTGTTAACCCTTTCCAGTAAAGTGGACGTTTATCTCATGCATTACACATCTGAATTATTATACAGATGGGAAGTAGTAGGGGGGAAAAGTCCCTGTCTAAGGTGAAGTTGTCTTCAAGATGGCAGCAAGCTAAACAACGCAAGGATTTGCTGTGCCCACCAGAGGGGTACATCGGGAGAATCTATACCTACAATGTATATGTAGTGCCCTGGAGCAGGGGCTTTTTGAAGTCTGGACATTTATGGAAATATGCCCCTGAATCCTCTATGCAAAGTTATCAACTTCTCACTTTATTTCACTTGAAAGGGTTAACTTGCACTGTTTAATACTGTATAACTGCATTTTATTTTGTGATATATCCTGTCCATTTACAGTGTATTTGCGAGGCTCTGTGGAAATGATTAATTAATACTGAGAGACTTTTGGGACTTTGAATGAGAAGCTGGTAATATTCCACAGCTGCCATAGGGTTTAAAAAAAGAGCATGTTTTGGAGACAATGTCTGGTTTAGCTCTGTTGTTATGTCTGAAAACTTTTTTTTTTTGTCTGGAAAAACTTCTGTGTCGTTGCCATTGAGTATTACTGAAGCTGTAATGTAAGTCTATGAGATATGGAAAGTGCTACAATGTATCTGTTTGTGCTGAGCTTCTCCACTGCCCCCCCCCCCCCCCCCCCCACTAGAAGGTTCCAGTCTAGCTAGAAATGGTATATAAGGAGAGCGGTCAGAGCCCCTAGTGTGCTGCAGTTAGGGACCAGGGCACTCATGAGTGACCAGAGAAGAAGCCGCTGAGCCACATACAATGGGTCACCAGCCCTGTGACCAAGGAGCCACCCGGACTACTGAGCTATAGACCATGGGCCTCCAGCCTTTGGCCAGGCTACCAGCCTTCTGAGAAAGAGGGGGACAGCTAGCTCAGGCGTTTCCTCAGCATTAAACCCTTCTTCTGCCAGGGAGGAGACTGGAGAAGCAGATCAGTGCACTGCCGGCATTGTCTTACACCTGAATTCCTTCAGTAAAGATTAAGAAGCACACTGGTTTACTGCAGTCCCTGACTCTCTGGACGTATTTCCCATTGGGGTGAACCACGCCTTACCATCCCTCCCAGAGAGCAGCAATACCTGGTAACACTTCGACATACGTGGTAACACCTCGACGGTGTCCGGGGGACCCAGAGAAGTATTGGGGCCACCCCAAACCTGGCCACTGCATATACCTCTGTTGGATCCTACTTTATAGGCATACAGTAGATCCTGTCACCCATATGTACCTTTTGTAAAAAAAAAAACTATCTGTATACTGGATCCCTCTGTATGGAATAGTAGAAGGACTGCACTAAGCAAGACATTCTTTTGGTCTAAGTAGAAAAGTTAATCCAGCTCCCCTTTTGTTTCTACCCCTTAGTGCACGGAGAGGTACAGGTCGGCCTATGTTTTCAACATAAAAAAGAAGGAATCCAGCACGTAACAATTTTTTCAAGTCGCTTTGGTCTTTTATTTTCAGCCATTAAAATACATCCAGTGAACACCAACTTCCCTCTCCCCCTAGTTTACGCGTTTCGAACAATATAGTTCTTATTCGTAACAAACTATGGTGTATCACCAGGGCCGGCCTTTGGGGTGTGCGGGCTGTGCGGCCGCACAGGGCGCCATAGCAACAGGGGCGCCGGGCGGCCGACAGCCCGCAATGTAATATGGGCAGGCGAGGCGGCACTTATGTTTTCCCAAGTATTCAGCAGGGGGCGCCCGGCGCCCGTTGCGGTAAAAAAAAAAAGTTGCTTATATAAGTTGGGGGCGGCTGGCGGCGCCCCTCATTCTGCGCCGCCTGAGTGGCTTGCCGCTCTAAAGAATCCTGCCTGCGCCTGTTAATGTAGCGTGGCCGAGCTCTGTTAGGTCCGCGGTACAGGAGCTTTTGTTTCCTGTACCCGGCCGGACTGACAGGAAGTGCTCACTTAGTGTGCACTTCCTGTCAGTCCGGCCGGGTACAGGAAACAAATGCTCCTGTACCGCGGATCGAACAGAGCTCGGCCACGCTACACTAGAGGTACACTAGAGTGACAAGGGGGGAGGAAAGAAAGAGAGAGAGTGACAAGGGGGGAGGAAAGAAAGAGAGAGTGACGAGGGGGGAGGAAAGAAAGAGAGAGAGTGACAAGGGGGGAGGGAAGAGAGAGAGTGACAAGGGGGGAGGGGGGAGGAAATAATGAGAGTGATGGGGGGGGGGGGGAAATAATGAGAGTGATGGGGGGGGAAATAATGAGAGTGATGGGGGGGGGGAAATAATGAGAGTGATGGGGGGGGGGAAATAATGAGAGTGATGGGGGGGGGGGGGAAATAATGAGAGTGATGGGGGGGGAAATAATGAGAGTGATGGGGGGGGGGGAAATAATGAGAGTGATGGGGGGGGGAAATAATGAGAGTGATGGGGGGGGGAATAATGAGAGTGATGGGGGGGGGGGAAATAATGAGAGTGATGGGGGGGGGGAAATAATGAGAGTGATGGGGGGGGGGGAAATAATGAGAGTGATGGGGGGGGAAATAATGAGAGTGATGGGGGGGGGGGAAATAATGAGAGTGATGGGGGGGGGGAAATAATGAGAGTGATGGGGGGGGAAATAATGAGAGTGATGGGGGGGGGGAATAATGAGAGTGATGGGGGGGGAAATAATGAGAGTGATGGGGGGGGAAATAATGAGAGTGATGGGGGGGGGAAATAATGAGAGTGATGGGGGGGGGGAAATAATGAGAGTGATGGGGGGGGGAATAGTGAGAGTGATGGGGGGGGGAATAATGAGAGTGATGGGGGGGGGGATAATGAGCGTGACAAGGGAGGGCGGGTGGAATAATGAGTGACAAGGGAGAGGGGGGATAATGAGAGTGACAAGGGAGGGGGGGGGGGGGGGGAGAGAATGACAATGGAGTCCCCAGAGCCAGACTGCAGCCAGAGTCCAGATCATCTTATTGTCCTGGTGGTAAGTAGACAATGCAATATGTTTATTATTTAATTGTTTAGTTATTAATACTACATTGGAAACAAATTTTCTCAGCTGGACACCGGCCGACACTGTGCATGCGCTGGGAGCCTCACCAGCGTTTAGGGTAGGGAAAAAGCACTGGCCCGTACGTAATTTTTCCCTTCCCTAACCGCTGGTGAGGCTCCCGGTGCATGCGCAGTGTCGGCCGGTGTTCAGCTGAAAACATCCATCCGATCACTGCGCATTGGCCATAGTTTTTTCCCTACCCTAACCGCCGGCGAGGCTCCTGGCGCATGCGCACTCTGCTGTGAAATTTCCCTAACCTGTCGTTGTGCGCCTGCGCGGCGCTGCACACATCCTCACGGCAGGTCCGGTGCGACCGGAAGTGACGAGGGTAGGGAAATCTCACGAACGAGGGAAGTATAACATTACACAGGCCTTTGGGGTGTGAGGGCTGGTAACTACTTGGTTGGATAGTCAGCCAGCCTATGCCATGATGCCAGCAACAAGCAGTGTTTTTTTTTTTTTTTTGGGGGGGGGGGGGCGCCACAAGGTTAGCTCGCACAGGGCGCCTGAACACCTAAGGCCGGCCCTGTGTATCACCTCCAGGTTTAAGTAGTCCCGATCTCCTCCCCCAGCCAGAGTGAAGGGGGAGGGTGAAATCACACCCCGGACGCGATCCACCATTTATTTAAACATATGTGTGCCCGTGCCCTAATTAACAAAAATATTGATTACTACGTTTCTTATCTACATAAAAAACTTCTACCAATAAATATATGTTATTACTTTGCAGGTCTATCCCGATTGGCAGCATACACCCCCGTAGGAACCACATGCCTGAACCAGAACAAACCGCATGGTGTGAACATGACACCGAAAATTGAACAAGATTTGATGTAAAACACACAAAGGTAAGTAAACAGACTTACTGAATATATAGCATATCATACTAGCACTTAAAAATGTCAATCTTAATAAAGAAAAACGGGGATGGCTATGCAATTTTAAACTTAATAAAAATATATAAGTTCTTTTCTTAAATCTGGTACCTAGTCTAAAAATCCAGTAGGCTTCACATTGCAATATTTTTTCTTTTATATTGCCTCCTCTTATTGGTATTGTAACCTCTTCTATTGCAAACGTGATCAGACGTCTCACACTACGATTGTGTTGTCGTATAAAATGATTGGCGGCATTAGAGACATCTGTAATTGTGGGATTTGGAATGTAGTTTATGTTCCCTCAGTCTCTCTTTGAATTCTCTGCTTGTGCTGCCTATATACATCGAGTCACATGTAGAGCCCTGTATTATGCAGATTACTCCCACTGTATTACCGTTTATGTCATTTTTGATAGGAAAAGTTTCAGTGTGTGCTGCATTGGGAAAGGTTTTAGTGGGCAGCATGTTCTGCAAGGGTGGCTGCCACATCTTGCAAACCCTGAATATTTGAGCCACGTTTCCGGTGTCAGTGACCTCGGGCGTGTGTACATGGATGGAGACAGGGTTTTGGCAAGTGTACTTGGGCGTCTTGACAGCCATTTTTTAAAGTCTTGTAGAGAATGTGATCTTCAAATATTATCGGAAGACATTTTCTAACTTCTTTTTGTATTAACGGGAACTGTCGGCTATATGTTAAGACTAAGGTAGGTTTGGACATATTATTACTTCTATTGTGTTTATTTGATCTTTTTTATATGTTGCATTGTGGAAGAGAAGATCCCTTCGTGATTTATTTTGCGCCTTTTTTAGACCCCTAGATATCATCCAATCAGCATATCCTCTCGACTGCAGGCGTTTCCAAATAACCGCTGTTTCCCTATCAAATAAAGGCTCTAAACTACAATTCCTTCTGGCCCGCAAAAACTCACCTACTGGTATAGCCTTGAACGCATGGGCAGGGTGATGACTATTTAGTATTGTATTGTACCAAAAATTATATTATACCGCCACTTACAGTACAGATGTGGCGGTATCTATTTACACCCAAAATATACGGATACATTTTGTAAACTGGATTCTTTAAAACATAACCTTTACTTGGTCATTTAAAATATGTTTCACACTGGGTGAGAGACAAAAATAACAAAAACAACCTCCACTATATCACATAAAACCAATGAATATGTGAAAAAATGGGTGGATCTCACCTCATCCGAGCAGGATCCACGATCGCAGAGGGTGGTCCTGGCAGTTGGTGGTGCCTGTGACCGGTGTGACCAGGGTGCTGAATTTGTGATGGCAGTATTTAGCCTCCTACTTAACCCTATTGTGGCTTTCCTGCCTACCTAGGGGTAGGGGACTGTTCTTATCACCTGCCTACCACACATGGAGCACCCGCCCCGACAGGGGCGACCCCACACCGAACCTTACCCTCGGTATGGGTCTAGTGTTCTATATAACCCTATTACAATGCCCTACATGCCATGTTTCCATCTTTTATTACAGACATCATCAGGGGACTTCACATGTATTCAAGGGTGATCAGAGATCAGGGTGGTTTTAGCCTCCAATCAATCAGAGATCAGGGTGGTTTTCGCTTCCAATCAGTAGGATAGTTGGTGACTCTTATCCTCTCTGGAACATGGGAAGTGTCCCATGTCAGTACATGTCTCACCCAAACTAACAATGATCTGGGTGAGCCATACCCATACCGAGGGTAAGGTTCGGTGTGGGGTCGCCCCTGTCGGGGCGGGTGCTCCATGTGTGGTAGGCAGGTGATAAGAACAGTCCCCTACCCCTTGGTAGGCAGGAAAGCCAGAATAGGGTTAAGTAGGAGGCTAAATACTGCCATCACGAATTCAGCACCCTGGTCACACCGGTCACAGGCACCACCAACTGCCAGGACCACCCTCTGCGATCGTGGATCCTGCTCGGATGAGGTGAGATCCACCCATTTTTTCACGTATTCATTGGTTTTATGTGATATAGTGGAGGTTGTTTTTGTTATTTTTGTCTCTCACCCAGTGTGAAACATATTTTAAATGACCAAGTAAAGGTTATGTTTTAAAGAATCCAGTTAGTATTGTATTGCCCGAAATCTTTTTACGGTAATATTATTTGATCAGGAACTTCCATTAATTTGAGATCTAGAAAGTTGATAGAAAGGGAGTCCTGATCCTGTACAAATCTAAGGTTGTATGGATTATCATTAACCTATTTCACAAAATCAGGTGTGGCAGATACATCGCCGCTCCAAATGAGGAGCAAGTCGTCGATGTATCTGCCATTCCACACCAGCAAATGTGAAAAAGGTTAATATTCAAAAACAAATATAATCTCTCCTCCCAATAGGACATTGTAAGATTTTCCAGGGAGGGAGAGAATTTTGCCCCCATTGAAACACCGCCTGGTCATCAAAACAAAAATAATTGTGTGTCAGCAAGAAAGATGTGATTTCTACTATAAAATCGATAAATTCAACTGTATGTGCACTGTATCGATGTAAATGGTACTCCAATGCCAACAATGCAATCCTGTGTGGAACAGAAGGATAAAGAGATATAACATCTAATGTCACCCATGTGGAATCTGTCTGCCATTGTCTGTCATACATGCTTCTCAAGACATCATTTGAATCTTTGATATATCCTGGTGTTCTTCTGACAAGTGGCTGTAAGAGGGAGTCTAGCCATTGTCCCATTTTTTCAAAGAGCCCATCCCACAATAGGACGTAACGGGGGTAGGGTTCAGATTTTTGTGTACTTTGGGCAAGGCATGAATGATCGGAGTTACTGGTGTCTCCACATTGAGGAAATCATATTCTTTCCCTCCCTTTATTGAGTATCAACACAAATTCTTTCCGGTACCCAACCAGGGGGTTAGATTTAAATTTCTCATATGTGGAGACATCATCCAGCAACTCAAGCATTTGTTGATGGTAAGATTCCCTATTCAATACGACTACAGAACCTCCCATATCCACCATTTTAAATATTAAATCAGTTCTCTTCTCAAGTTCTGTGAGTGCAATTTGATGTTCTTTAGTTAGATTATGATGTTTTTGTTTCATGGTTTTTTTGGTGAAAAATTGTCATTAACTCCTTCTCCATGACCTCCTGAAATGTGTCCATACCTGGGGTTATGCGATTTTACGGGGTAATATTATGTTTTTTTCCCTGAAATCCTGCGTTTTCCTATCATCTCCTGGAAATTATCCCTTTCTATTTGGAGATCGGTGAGACAGAACAGAGACTGTTGTTCCCTGAACTCCAGGTTGGTATATACAGTATGTCGCAGGGAAATGATGAAAATGGAGATTTGATCAAATCCCTAAGGGAGATGATTAATTCACGGAAGATGTTTAAAATAACATCTCTGTGGGATGATTTCCCTAAAGAAAGTAAGTGATTTGGTTCAAATCCCTTAACTGTTTTAGCGAAAAGATGAAATAAACAAGTAAGGAGTCCTGGAAAAAAAAGAAAGCAGTCGAAGGACCTTTGATTACCTCATAGACATGTGACCAGTAATATTGTTATATTACTGGTCACATGGTGATGATGTCATCAAAGGTCCTTTATCCCATAGCTCTCACAGTTCGGTGATAAAAGGCCCTAGCAATAAAAGGCCCTAGCGATAAAAGGCCCTAGCGATAAAAGGCCCTTACTATAAAAGGCCCTAGCGATAAAAGGCCCTAACTATAAAAGGCCCTAGCGACGCCCTTGATTCTAGGTATATACTATTCTGGCAGGAGGAACACAGCCAGGCATATTTCTGTGGGGGCACACTCCTGGCCATGGGTTCAGATATAGAAAAAATCTAACTCTGACCTTAAGTTGTATCTGAAGAACAGTTTAATGAAACTATCAGGATGTTTTTGAACAAGCGGCGTAATAAAGAAAAACCTTTTGTGGACTCGCAAAAGGATAGAAGAAGCTATCACTGTCATTGAGCGATTTAAATTAGCACCACTACTTAAACTACAACGGACATGTAAACAGTACTATTATGAAAAAAAAAAATACGATGTTACGAAGTAGGTACTAAAAAATCTTTTTAGATTTTGAAGAGAAAGTCTGACTCCGATCCAAATATCTAAACAATATTATTTCATATTATATTATCAAAAATAATAAACTTTTCGCTAAAACAGTTAAGGGATTTGATGATCAAATCACTTACTTTCTTTAGGGAACATCATCTTCCGTGAATTGATCATCTCCCTTAGGGATTTAATCAAATCTCCATTTTCATCATTTCCCTGCGGCATAATAATTGGTAACAGTGTCTGTATCTGCATCCCCAGCTCCACCTTGTTCTGATTCATCATGAAAAAATCTTAATGTAAATCTCTAACAAATTTATTAATATCAAGTATTGTTAAAAATAAATCAAAGTCCACATTTGGAACAAAATGTAGACCTAAGGATCGTACTTCAATTTGATTCTCCGTAAGTCTCTGTTCAGATAGGTTGATAACATCAAGAGCTGGATGTTCATCAGCATAGTTTCCTATTTCTTTTGTAAACGGGTCGCCATGGCGTGTGGTCTTTTTATTGTTGTGTTTACATCCTGCTCTCTTCGATAGTTTTTTGACGGTTCTCCTTGGTAATTTTGTTTCCATTTTTTATATATATATATTTTTGGAATCCTGTGTTTCCCGGGAACAATCCTCTGTTGATTCAGGTGAGTCACTTGATATTTCTGATGTTTCAATTTCTGAGTAACTAAAACTCACTTTACGGTTTATTTCAGATTTGACCTTGGTATTTTTATTTTTGTTCTTATTCTTTGTCCTTATTCTTTTGGTCTCTGTTGGATGAATGACACCCTATGAATGCATTTGACATATGCTCCGGGGACTTTCCTGGTGCATATAGCAAGTGGGCATTACATGATGCACTATTTTTCCTGTAAAAAATGACCTCTCTGACGCAGAGGTACACAGAGCTTAATAGTTATGGTCTAAAGGTGCCCAGATACAGAAGACTAAAGTGAATGAAAACAGACAATGTAAACCATAACGATCATTCCCTGCTTGGCAATGATGGCACATAATTATCATCTAGAAAGATGTAGTCTGTGAAATTTGGCAAGACTGTAGCCCCCACTGTGGAATAAAATGAATACAGGTGCATCTACAAAGCAATGGCTCATCGGACAATGATTTGTGCAGTGGCTGGAGTGCTTTCTGAAATTTGACTCAATTGTGATATTACTTCCCACAGCTTAAAAGGGACCTAAACCTTGACTGAAACCATGAAGGCTTCTCAGAGCGCTCTGCAAATTAGGGATTCATTGGCACCACAAATCGAACATTCAGAGTATGGATCCTTAGAAAGTAGCTGAGCTGAAGAGAGGTGAATGTGAAAAGCCTTTTTGGTTTCAGCCAAGGCCTTTAAATTCTCAAGTAATGGTCTGTTACTAGTGCTGGGCCATCATCATGGTGACAAAGTACTGTAGACTAAGACCAGTAGTACACTCAACCATCATCTTGGTTGGTATCAACATGGTGGAGAATTTTCTAATTTGATTATTAGAGTATTCTAAGACCAGTAGAGTGGAGAATTTTCTCAAGTTTGATCCGTTGAATATGCTAAGATCAATAGAGCACTGGACCATCAAGATGGTTGGCATCAACATGGAGGAGATTTTTCTCAAGTTTGATCTTTAGATCAAAAAGCACTAAGATCAGTTAAGCGCTAGAACCTCATCATGGTTGGCAGTGTTAAGCAAAGTTTACAAAAATTTGATTTGACTGCTTCATCGAATTTCACAAAGAAATTAGCTTTTTGATGAATTACTTTGTCACAAAGCGCATTTCTTTGTAAGTATCAGGTGCAATGATGGGGAATGGCGATCACACCGCCCCCTGTCATTGAACCCTTAAGATGTCACGCTCATTGCTGATCGCGGCATCTGAGATTAAAAATGAAGGCTTTCGGGGGTTAATCAGTAAAAAAAAAAATAATAATACTAACCTCATCCATTTGAGCATAAAGAGGCCGCCGCAGCCATCTTGATTGAAATCACGCACTGTGCGTGATGATGTAATCACCCTGGCAGGCGTGTTGATGTAATACGTCACTGCGCACGAGCGGGATCTTCAATCAAGATGGCCGCAGCAGCCTCTTTATGCTCTAATGGATGAGGTAAGTAGGTCGGGGGGGTTTTTAATGGCATTTCAGGGAAAATTTATTAGTTACCACGAAGCATGAGGAAATTTGGCTGTACGGCAAATCAAATTTTTCGACGTCCACTTCAGATATTACAATTTGCTCAACCCTAATGGTTGGCATCCACATGGAGGAGAATTTTCTCAACTCAGTAGAGCACCAGAATATTATCACGATTGGCATTAACATGGTGAAGATTGAAGATTGATCCTTAGTATGCCAAGACCAGTAGATCATCGGCCCATCATCATGGTTGGTATCAACATGAGAGAAAATTAGACAACCAAACTGCCATGTCACCCATTGGTATAGTGCCATACTTCAAAAAGTCCTATTTAGACCACAAAAGAGTATACCCTACATTTTCATGGAATAGTCATTTAGGGCGTCAGTTAAGAATAGATAGATGCCAATCTGCTGCCGAATCTGCGACTTCTTTACCATCCATGCCACATATGCCAGTTCTAAAAAAAGGGGGCATGGAGTGGGTAGGGAAGACCGGCAGGCCCATCTAATTTACCCTTTTCTACACCTGTTTTAGGCATAGAAAATGATTTAAATCTATGTCAGCAAGGGAACTGCCGTAGACTTAGGCCAGCGGTGAATACGCCGAAGTTATGTGGAGGCTGGCGCCTATACTTTACTTAAGGTTATTAAGACTGGCATAATAAATGACCCCATTGCTTTGTGTTAGAGGTGGAGTATTGATGGTGCCTTCTACAGACTTATTTCTCCTGCAGTGGTCCTAATACTGGGCAAACACCAGGACTATCACATAATAGAGTTATGTCCAAGACCCAATGAATGGAAGCTCCAGACCACTGGATTCTTGAATACTGGAACTTTACTGCATTAATATTATAATATTATTTAATTTAATTATTATAATTCTAATACATAAACTCATTTCTTTCATTAAGTGAGGATTATACTTTAAAATTTCCCTTGGAATTGGCAGATTATCTAAATGACTTCACTTTACTGTCAACATTAGAAAATCTGCTTGTGCAAAAAAAAATACGAATACATTAGAAACGTTTTCATGTGTTTATAAGTGGTATTAACAACATTCAGAGAAAATTACATTGATGGGGAAAATGACTAGGCTGCTACAAGTCTAGGTCGTTAAAATCCTTCACACACAGAAGCAACGTCACATGAAAGTGAAAACATCGTGATAATATTTATATTTATTCTGACACTCACATATGGAAATAAAACACATGAAAAATGGGAGAGTAAATGACTCGTCTATAAATACGCAACATATGTATAGAAATAAACAGACAAACAAAAACGATCTAAAATTAATGAGAAAATAAAGGAAAGGAAATGAAACAAACAATATAGAAATTAATTCCAAGCAAGAAAACCTGTAAAATGATTAATAAATGAAGCAAATATAAAAAAGAGTAATATAATAAAATTCATAATAATACAGAAACAACAATAAATACATTTACAAAAGTAAAATCCCGTGTATATTTAATGAAGACAATTTTAAAGAGAAACATCAATAAATCAACCATTCAGTTACAGTCCTATGCGCTGAGATGTTACATCTTGTTCACTAATGACGCTACTTTCTAAACATCTTAATTCTTCTGTAAATGTGGAATTTCCAGAATCCGCAAAAGAGGATTATGAATTGTTAGCAGTGGCAACATCTGTTCATCCAAACGTTAAGCCGAGCGACCTTCACCATCTTGTACTCGGGAGCAATTATGTTTTATTCCCTTCTAATGTATCTTTAAATGACCTTGTAGAGTAAAGAATGTCATCTTCATCCCTGCACCAATTACTGGAGAAGAATCTCGGCTGGGGTGTACTGTGCTGTCCGATACTCACTATAATGGAACTGAAATTCATTTTCTGATTTTTCAAATAAACCACTGACATTTTCTTGGAGTTTGACTCCTTAAAGGGGATGTTCATGTTTACTTAAAATCATCTTTTTATTATAAAAAAAATAGGTATAAAATAGGTATAAACATTTGTGTAGATTCATTTTTAAAATATTTTTTTTATAGATTTATAGCTCAGCTTTCCTGATGCAAAACACAAAATTCCCTGAATAGACTCAGAGCTAAATTTTAAAATTCTGACTACTTGCAATCACCACTAGAGGGAGCTTACTGCATACTGTTTGTTCACTAAATTCAATGATAAAACTGTATGCAGTATGCTCTTGGGCTCCCCTAGTGGTGGTTACCGGAAGATGGACAATTATCTTATGAATCTACGTTGCTATCTAAGATATATTAGGAAATTAATCAGCATGAAAAGTTGGCTATGGTTTTAAAGGGGTTGTCCTATCAGGGACATTTATGGCATATCATTAGGATATGCTGTACAGTGATGGCCAGTTCGCAGTGTTCGCCCGCGAACACATGCGATCTGCCATCTTAACTGACAAGTCCGGCAACCTGTGCCTGTGCGCGAGCCGGTCTGAAATGAAATGCGGTCTCTGGGTGCAGGCAGTTCCGAGAATTAATTTTTATTTTTTTATATTTTGCTTTATATTATTATTATTATTTTTTTTACCCTTTGTATTTTTATGGTTTTCAGCATTTTGGGAGTTATAGTTTTATCACAGCTGGACCGAAACAGGTTGGAGGCACCTGATTTACACCATTAGAGAGCAATGAAGAAATAACTTCTGTATCATAAAGTATCCAACCAGCCGTAAACGAGCAATAGAACCAATAGAACTTTCCATATGCAAACCTCTTAAATCTAAAATAATCGAAAAGGGCCATTCAGCATGATGCAGTGAAAATTAATTAAAGAATAAGAAAGAACCTCATATTTTACACTCACAATTGTAGAATCATGAGTTTATTTTTCCACTGGACACAGATCTGGCCAGCGCCGGCTGAAATCTAATTACATTTAGAAGAGAGAGCCGGCAAAAAAAATCTTACTTTTGTCACAAAATTGCACAAATCAAGAGTAAATGAAACATAATTTAAAATGCATGTAGTGTACTCTGGAGAGAGGCATGCAAATTTTACGAAGAATTGTTCAAGGACGAGCCACAGGATATGTTAGAGTCAGATCTCAGGGCCATCTGGGATTTAAAGCAATAGGATTTAGTCTTTAAGAGACTTATGGCATTGAGTTTTTTTTTTTTTTTGCAACAGCGCCACCCTTGTCCTTGGGCTGTGTCTGGTATTGCAGCTCAGTCTCATTTATCTAAACAACAGGCATGACCCATGGAGAAGTTTAAGGAAATGAATCAACCCCCTCTTTCATCCATGAGAATTTTGGACTGTCTTCATTTCAATGCTGTGCATGGCACTGGTAAGCTGAGGCCATCTCGAGCCTACAGACTGGGACTAGAAAAGTCAATGAAGTTCAAAGGCATTTCCTCCAGTGACATCAGATAGATGTCCACTTCTGGGACCCAAGCTGTGGTCATGAATGAGAACCTGCTAGATCTTTTCAGTTTTTGGTCATTGTTCTTCTTTCTTGAATAGGGTGTTCCACTGCTCTCACCAAAACTCAATCATTCCTTGTCTTTTGGAATTTGGACCTTGAATCCCCCAGGGTAACCCTCTATCCCCTCCTTCAAACCCTTGCGTTTAACAGCACTGACTGAGGGACAGAAACGGCAATGCTGAAAATGTGAGCTGGAAGCCACCTGAGAAAAATCATCACTGTAGATGTCAAGAGATTGAGGCTCACCTTGCCCAAAATGATCCACTTCCAATAACAATGCACCTACATGCCCCCCACTGCCTGATTCTTCTAGAATGGTATGACTTCAGAACCTGGAGTGATCATGTCAGGACTTCCGGGGGCCAGGTAGGTTGTTCTTTGAAAGATCTACTGGAGGCATGTCTACTAGGAGGCACGTGAAGTAATCACCTTTCAAAAGGTAGTATAAAACAAAAATCTATTTATTTTCTCTTTGGGCATTTTCTTCATTCCTTCCATGTTCCTGAGCTCTTAGACAATATATCCTGAGATTTGTGGCACTTTTTTTTGCAGTACTTTGTCATGAGATGTCTATCCTATATGTGTCTGTGTGTAGCCACCCAGAGGTTGTGGTGGGAATTACAATCTGTCAGGAGTTTTGCTAGCATGTTACAAAAATCTGTTGAATTGGTTTTATTAGACATTGTGGGCATGCTCTGTAACCTGCACAGAGGTCATTGTGCAGGGAGGGGGAGGGCATAAGCTGTGACGACACCTATTGTAATTGGTGGATCCTGTGTTATCTGTTTATAGGTGTTACCTGTCATTGTAATTCTGCCCATGATGATAATGTGTACAATGCAAACCAGGATAATAGATCAATCCACACATTTCCTTTAGCCAGAGATTGCATACGTTACGAGCACGTCTATGTGAGCACCAGTGTGAGCGTTCCTAAAGGGGATGCATCTGAAAATGACCTATAGTAAGTTTTCATGCTCACATACTTTTAGGAGTTTTTGATGATGTTTTTGACCATGTCACTATGTCTATATATTTTTTTTTTTCATCCAGAAATTTTGAAGTTTTTTCTCTGAATTGTGAGTCTCACAAAAGGCAAACGTCTTATTCTCATCTTACTCGTTGCTTTGCTTCTGTTTCCATAAACATATTGTTGCCTTCAGCTCCTGGGATTCATTATGATTAGGTCGCCATCTGCTCGGAGTTTATATGCTCTCTAGGCCAAAGACATGCAGACAGGTTAATGGACTCCCCATGAAAGGTGTCCTAGTGTTTGTATGGGATAAGGTTGTGGGTGTGAGGGAACGGATCCGCTTCTCACATCCCCAAACGCATTCTCTCTAGTAATAGGAAAGAGATAATAACAGTAATTGCTATCACTGCTCATCCTATAAAGGCTTAAAGGGGATGCCCCAAGAAATAAAGGGATGTTCCCATCTGGACATTTTTGACATAGGGGCAGGAAATGCTATAAATGTCCAACTGGAGTCGGTCTCTCTGTGTGGCCAGTTCTTGAGACAGGAGAGAGTCCCAGAGGTGGGACTTGTACCTATTAGACATTTACTGCATATCCTATCAATATAGTGTCAAGAAGCATATCCAGTATCCACAGCATAAGGGATAGGTCTCTTAGTTCACTAGTGTCACCTCTGTCCCCCCATATTAACAAAGTGGTGGTCAAGCATGGACGCTGCTCCAAAGGAACCCCATGGCCATGGGGGGGTAAGAGAAGACATTAGATGGGGAGCTCCAGCTTAGCTCTCTGACCGTTATCTCCTGAATCACTAAATGGTTTAATATCTACAACATGTATTTGCTTTGGCATTGAGCCCCATGTCCCCGATCTATAACCTATCAAGTCTCCGACGCAGGAACATGATCAATGCCCTTTGATTTGGCACTCAGTGGCTGTTTTGTACCCTGCCAGACTGAGAAAGGAAGAGCAGAGCTGTCCAGAGCCGTGGTGCTGAAATCCTGATCACAGCCATGCAAATACTGTACAACCCTAACACCCCTAGAAAGGCCTAAAAAAAATATATATGGGTATATTTTCACCCATTTTATGGAATGACACAGTCTGCCCAGAGTTTCACTGTCCAATTTCTGCAAATACAGCTTCTTTTTTTTATATTGTATTTTGCAAGTCAATATTTTATAATTTTCCACTATATGTTCTGTATCACTTGCTCTCTGCTGTGAAAGGAAGTCTGTCCCAAAAAGGTATGTTTTTACAGCTCTTGCCAGACCCTATCTAGTGTTTTCAGCAGTTTAGCATGGTCAAACTGCTCAAAACACTAGATAGGTTCTGGAAAGAGCAGTACAAACATACTTTTTTTTAAGCTTTTATTATCAGGAGTAGTGAGAACATGAAGTTTTATATTCTCCCAGGTTCTGTACCTGCAAGTTCTCAGGAGGTGAAGCTTCAGTGTGAGGTGCTGTCTGTTCTGTAAACCCTAACCCTCTGTTCTGAGTGACCTGCTGTAGTGGCATCCTGGTCGTGTCACGGAAGGTGTACAGAAAACTAGAAGACACAAAATGAAGATCCGACTGACTGGATCTAAAACTAAGGAACCAAAGGGAAAGCCCTGCAACAGACCTGGCTCTCTCCCTAACTGCTCAGCCTATGCAAAAGTCTCAATTGTAGATGATCGCATATCCTCGTTCCTCGACTGTATAACACCTGAACACCCTATAATAGTGAGGGGACACGACCACTGGCTCCCTACACTTGATACGGAGGGAGTCAGGGTCACCTGGGATCCAGCAAACAGGAAAACACAAATTAATGAACAAAACTTATGTGTAGAAGACTCAGTAGTAGCATCCAGCATGCATACACTCCAGGAAGTTGTATAAACCGCAAAGTGATGCAGTATGGGAAGGGATTTAAAGGGATGCAATCAGTGCAACTACATGACAGCTGAGAGAGGCTAACGAGATGAGAAAACGAAAGCAAAACAAAAGGAACCTCAAGCAGGAGGTTCTGAAGAACGTCTGACAGAGCTTCTCAGATGTCTGGTGGTGACAGGTCAGATGCCACAGCTGTTACTCAGAGGAGAGGGGAGGGACTGCAGAGAGCTGTTCAACGTAAAGCTCCACATCCTGGACATGTGCAAAGGCAGAATCGAGAATCTGGCAGAATAAAACTCCATGTTCACACTACTCCTGATAGGAAAAAAGCTCCACAAAAGATGTATTTTTCCATCTCACCCTAAACTCTACCTAGTGCAGTCAGCAGCTTAGCATGGTCAAAACTGCTGACAGACTCGTTTTTAGATCTCTGCTTTTATTGGTGTATTTCCAGGGGACAAAAATCTGTCCTAGTCATCTGTTGGAAACAGAGTCTGTAAAAAAGCCAACAGCTGCATACATTACACATGAGACCACGCTTGCCTTTACTCTAATCTCATAAATGATGTATGATACAAACGTAATACCTTATTGCACAGTGCTATCAAAAATCTGAACAGACTGCAATTCATATCACAGCCACTGGGTGGCCGCATATAGACACATATAGCATAATCAACTCCCAACAGAGTATTGCAAAATCATGGTTTTTTTTCTTACATTTTTTTTGTATTTTTTTGGACCTGCTCATCTTGCACCACACATCTTAGGATATGTTCAGCCAAGAGGAAAGGACACATCTGTAGGAAAGCACAGCATGGTTTGTGTGGCTGATACAAGCGAGTAATATCTTCTGTGCTCACTGTGTGCCATTGTACTAAAGGTACAACTTCAGAAAAATACTTGTATTGGTTCTTACCACAATAGATATTCATGACTTGGTGCAAAATGTAGTCGGTCGTCTTCGTGGCTCCTCCTACATTATCTGGTCATTTGACGGACATGCAGCAGCCAGTAACTGAACTAGACTCTAATGGGCTCCAGAACCAACTTTGTGTCCATTATATGGTTTCAAAACCTAGGAGAAAGCAATGATGTTTCCTACTGAAGGCCAGCAAGCAGAGATCTTAAAAACCCATGAGGCATGAAAGCAGAAAATATATTGAAACATTGTATAAACTTTCAGTCTACAAAGAATGACCTTTATTTTTCCGAAACCAGAACATCCCTTTCAACACTTTATTCATGGTCACACCTAAAGGAGCTCCAAACATGAGTCTTATCCGGGGAACCTTGCATCTTTAAGGGATCTCGGATGCAGAAAAAAAAAAAACATTGTTTTCCTCCCATGTAAAACTTACGAAGTAAACTGTGAAATATATGAGGATCCATAAAGTGTTCGCAGCTCAAGCGCTTATGTGACAAACAACCCTGGGGCTGGAGGAGGATGAAAATAAGTACAGATGTTACATTAGCAGCTCGGGGATCATTAGGGACCCTTCCCATCCACCCTCATCTGCATCCTTCTTCATTCATATAAATTATGCAGGACGATTCCCTCATGCCCTCACATAGCACAGAACATATTTTTAGATCCCGACCAATGCACTAAAATATTCTTATTTATCTTACATATGTCGGAGGAGGATGAATCCATGAGGGGCTTATTTACTGGGAATTCTTGTACGGATGGGAATGAGTCTAATGCAAATATGTGCTTTCACATTGTGCAAACAACAGTATTTCCTCGGAAGAGCAGCAGTTTGTGCTTCAGAGCTGTTCTTCATTCTGGTTTTGAAGCGGTGACAAGCAGAGGCAGCCATATTGCAGGTTATGGAGGGAAGTCATTGGTTACCCAGTCACTGAACCTACATACATAGACTCTAACCTGATCTCCGCTCCTCAACCCTCTGTGTGGTGACCTATACATTGTCTCTCCCGATCCCTCCATACACAGGAATGCTCAGCTCAGTCAAGGGAGAGGAGCTGCAAGACACCTCTCTATGTTCTCTTAGGCTACGTCTACACAACGACATTTGTCGCGCGACAATAAGTCGCGCAACAGATAGGGCACAACTACACGGCAACATGTGTCGCGAGACATTTTGTTGCGCTAACGTCGTGCAACAATTTTTATAATGACAGTCTATGGTGTCGCACTGCAACATGCAACATCGATCTCAAATGGATTTTATGCGACTGTCGCGTCGCAGTCGCAGCATGTCGCATGTTGCAGTGCCACACCATAGACTGCCATTATAAAAATTGTTGCACGACATTGGTGCAACAAAATGTCGCGCAACAAATGTAGTCGTGTAGACCTAGCCTAAGGCTACTTTGACACTTGCGGCAGAGGATTCCGTCGCTGGCAATCCGGACGCAAACGGATGCATTTGTGAGACGGATCCGGATGCGGATCCGTCTGACAAATGCATCGCAATACCGGATCTGTCTTTCTGGTTGTCATCCGGAAAAACAGATCCAGTATTTATTTATTTTCTCATTTTTAATGCATGCGCAAATCGGGAAACCGGTTTTCTGGAACACTTAGTACCGGATACGGCATTAATACATTTCAATGGAAATTAATGCCGGATCCGGCATTCCGGCAAGTGTTCAGGATTTTGGTCCGGAGAGAAAACTGCAGCATGCTGCGTTATTTTCTCCGGCCAAAAAACGTAAGAAGGACTGAACTGATGCATCCTGAACGGATCGCTCTCCATTCAGAATGCATGGGGATAAAACTGATCAGTTCTTTTCCGGTATTGAGCCCCTAGGACGGAATTCAGTGCTGGAAATGAAAAACGCTAAAAAAAAGATCGGGCATGGTGAAAACCATCTGCCCCGTCCTTATCTCCCTCTGTCATGGGAGAGTCTGGAGGAACCATAGACATTAGGTGGTTGGCCCATCCTGCTATGATTGGTGACGACATTCAGATGACATTTATCTATTGTGTGTAGCCAAGGCAGACCAGAAGCAGAGGGAGCAAGGTATGTCAGCTGCGCAGAGTATTTCAGGAGAGATGTGTGCTAGCCTTGCTACGACTGCTGCTGTACATCTGCTGGGATAGGTACACAAAAAGAAAGATACAAGTTAAAGGGGGTCGTCGTCCATCACAAGAAATAGATAGCTCCGTTATTCCAAGAACAGCACCACACCTGTCCACAGGCCGTGTGTAGTATTGCAGCTTAGTCCCATTCACTTAAATGGAGCTGAGTCCCATTCACTTCATTTTGATGCTGAGGCCAAGAACCAGAGGTCTACTCTGGTTAACACCTGATCTTACTATTAATATATATATATTTAACCCTTTCCCATGCGCTTTCCTTCCACTGAAGCAGCAGAATATTCTGTAGTGTGGAGAATCCTCGGAGGGATAGACAATAGAGAAAGGAACCACCCTAAAAGGGATCAAACACCCCAAGATATGACGACCTGCAAATTAATGGCATGGCGGCCTCCTTCCAAGAACAGCACCACCCCTAACCACAGGTTGTGTGTGGCATTACATCTCTGCCCCATTGACTCCAACGACCCTGAGCTAAAATACCCGACGCAAGCTACAGTATGGACATGGGTGGTGCTGTTTTGGGAAGAAAGCAGCCATGTTATTTCTAATCTTGGACAACCACTTTAAGAATATTACCTATGATCCATTTGATACCTATTATGTATTGAAAGGTTTGTTACCTGTCTGCTTCCCTGCAGCACAGAGTATTACAGGGCATGTGCCTACTAATCTTGCATGGGGTCTTTTAGGATAGGGCTGCTTGGGGCAAGAGTAGAAGTATTAGCTGAGGAGAGGAATGGGTTAAGAGGCAAATCACAGAGTGTTTAGATAGTGGAAGTCGCAAGGTATATGCACAGCACAGAGTATTTCAGGAGAGGGGCGTGCTGACCTTATGAAAAACAGGGATGTGAGGATGAGAATGGAGGCAATTTGGGAGGTCACCAACTGATAGGAGTAGCGTGCCCAGCAACACAAAGGAGCAGCCTTTTGCAAACTTTTTTTAATACTTTTTTAAATATTTTAATTCATTTGCAGCTTATTTTTTTTAACAAGTGGACTTTTCCTTTAAGTGCTTGCTTCCTCCTGCTTTAATAACCTTTCAGAAAGTTCCAAAGAACTTGCACAAGACATTGATCTGACTGCATTGACTCCAGTTTCTTCAACTTTAAGCGCACAAACGTCAATGTCCTAATGCAGGGAACAGACATGGAGGTGGGGAGTTGTAGTCTAGGTCCAGTGTGTTGCTTTTCAGCAGGGCTTTTACATTAGCTCTTCTGAGGTTCGCAGTGTTGCAGGGTCCTGCTAAAACCTTAAAAGGATTTCCATTTTGTGTGTACTTGAAGCTCAGTTGTTGCATAATGGAAAGTTATTTAACTTTTTAGTACTCTTTTTGCTTCAATTCCTCATTTTCAAGATTCCTGCTTGCTGTCAAGAGTATTCCCTCTAAGACTTTGTAGATTGTGAGTGGAGAACTTGGGGACCTGATTCTATCAAAGCAGCGGACAGCAGAGAAGGAATCATTTCTGCAACCCTGATAGTCTAGGGCAGTGATAGGGTAAATGTCTGCAAACTTGGTGGGCCAGGGCAGCGAAAGGGTTATCCTTTTTCTTAAAATAATAATAAAAAAATATAAAATAAAACTTAAAATAACACTTAACACCTGTTCTATCACCTGGCAATCCAGTGCAAATACTCTGACAAATGTACTAGAGAGTACTCTGCAGCTGTACTTGTATGGCTGCACAATTCTCTCTATTATTGCACAGAGAAATTCAGGACCGCTATGCCCAATCATTGGGGGAAGAACTTTAGGGTCTGCACAGGAGCATGCCATCCCACACTATTATAGGTAAGGGCAATTCAGGAGCTCTATGCCGGATCATTAAAGGAGAGAGCTCAGGGGCTCTACACGGGAGCACAGTGTACCACCCTTAAAGGGGGCAATGGCTGTTAGCCATTGGGAACATCTGAAAAACTAAACAGCCTTATACATCTCACAGCTGAGGGTTTGTTACCATGTTCTTTAGTCTCTAGACAATCCTCCGTGAGTCACACACATATGTATCTACTGTAGTAGTTTTCTACAAGGTACTGTATCAGTGAAGATGAAATGTATCCGTCTCGCAGAAGATTGGAAGAATAGATTTCTCAGACTCCTGACAAAGCTGCTTGGTCATACAGTCAAGGGTAGGACAACCATGGGGCCCTGAAGCAAAATGTGGAATAGGGCCCTACTTCCATCATCCAGAGTGAAGAAGGGCCCCTCAGTCTCTGGCTACTATATCTACTTCCCTGTTTTTTTTGCCCATGTCTACAATATCGATGTACCAGCTAGCGGTTTTATTTGGAATAAAGAAAGAGGTAAAGGCGCCAGTATCCATCTGTCAATCACTGGTGATGTCTAGAGGTTGAGACACTAGGGAAATATGTACATTGAAGGAAGAGTAGGTGAAGCAATATTCCTATGAATGGTAATTACTCCAGTAGAGACCATTACCGAAGAGGTAACATGTTTGAGATGTTTATATTCATCTTGGATCATGCCACATCTTCAAGGCTTAGAATACGTAAACTCGCAGTTTCAACATTTCCATCAATCTCCATCTACTGGAGAAGCTGTAGGATTCTCAAATACTACAGAACCCATCATTTATAAACAAGCAGTGAAGGATGGGATTCTTATGAGCAAAATGTACGGTAAATCATGTGGAATGAGAGATGAGAAGACATCTCACCGATGTTAGAAGCGGCTTGAATTCTTTTGTATCATGTGTACATTTTTTTATTTCCTTCTATATACTCGAATCAAATAGCCGATGAATTTCCATAGGATTTTCCCCAATGACATCATCAAAGACTGAGATTAATAGCATAGTCTATGAGTTTCAGACAGATCGAGGCCAGACTTTTGAGACATCAAGAAAATGGGTGACCCACTTACAGTAGGTGAAGAGGTTGTAGTTAAACCCAAGTCCTACTTCCTTAGGGAGCTTAGAAGGACCTTCTGCCGTAGAAATCTCATTGAAAATTCTAAATTTGGGGTCCATAATCTTGAATTCACACCTTTGGGATGACAGTTCCCCATTCCTGGAGGAAAGACAGATCTCCATTGAAGTCTTTGTGAGATATGGGGTTGAGTCATCTGAATATTAAAATTAATGGATAACCATGTAAATACAGGGACAAGTCTGCAGAGTGGAAGATGATCCAAGGCAGGAACCACCTTCTTTGACCTCAGTATTCTTTAGGGATTGGACGAGACCTGTTGAGGTTCCCTTTCTCATTAAAAGATCCGTTATAGTGGAGAAAGTGAAATTTTGATAATCTTTTTTACTATAATAATATAATAAGTCTAGTTAGTCAATAATATGGTCAGTAATCTGATGAGTGGCCCATAACCAAGAATAAACCAACCCTTCCTCCCCCACCTGGGACTGGACGAGTTCTCATTTCATCCCTCTATTTTCCATGACCTAATCTCTGCACAGGTTCCCACTAGTGGCAGCAGCCAATCTGGTTTTGTCCCTTTTTTTATCAGGGTCTCTATAGACTCTATATGGTCTGACTTCTTAATATGTATCCTCTTTTATATATTATACCTGTTATTGGAATTGTTCGTTTTGCAAGTGGCAACTCCATATATGAAAAGCCCCTTGAATTAAAAAGTTCAAAATGGCTGCCTGCAATCTACAGGAAATTTTATTCTCGTAGAGCTTTCCGAGCCTATTGTATGGATGTTGCTGCTCGTTATGTGGGTCATTCCAACACAAGGTCGATTTTTATGGAATTTACGTGATACATTTTTGCAGATTCACCAAAGGGAAAACCTGGGCTTCATTCAACGGCCTCGAATAAGTTTCCCGAAACTTTGTATCCACCGGATAAACTGTTGCAAACATAAACATTTACAAAGTATAAAGTTTTAATCAGATGGGAATTTTTTTTTTCAAGTAGACGGCATGCCAATAAGGTGCAATGATATAAAAGCAATACGTTTGATATGAAATTAGCAATCACGGCATTTCTTCTCATTTTGTAATTGGTTTTATTGTTTTATTTCATTTTCACATCCAAAATAATGGATATATCACATACAAGTGTTCGCTCAGTGCGTTCATTCATTTTAATTAACACAGTTGGCAGCCCTACTTTTATGTGCGTAGATTGCCCGCGTTGAACGAGTACAATGAAAGCAAATCAATCATACGGGGGAAAAAAAGTTAAATTAAGACCTAAAATACAGAATGTACTTACTATAGCAATTAGCAGGATTGCTTTCAAGTTGCAGGAACTCGAGATACACAGTTAATTATTAGTTTTTGTTTCGTTTATTGGAATTACTTTAACAAAACTTCTTCGTTAATCCTACTTCATTCTTTTGTTTTCCTGTTTACTGGTTTTATTGCCTCCTTAGGACTCAGGCACATGACCGCCTTCGGGATCCGCACCTGATCTGCATTTTTTTTGCAGGTTGGACGCTCTCCCCATTCATTTCCCATGTCATCCGTGTGCTGTCCACATCCGTGTGGCCATTCCGCAAATTATAGAACATGTCCAATTCTTATCCATTTTGGAGACAAGAGTAGCCATTTCTGCTGATGGGAGTGAGAAAACTGCAGACTGCACAAACAGTATCCGTATTTTGAGGATCGCAATGTAGATACAGTCGTGTGCATGAGGCCTAAGTTTGTATACATTTGGTTCTAAGGGTGAAGCCATTAGTGAAGGACAACAAAAAAATCTAAAAGTTTCATGTTTGCATTTTGGTTGGATTTTCATAGGGGGCAAATGACCATGGGGGTCTCCATCTTGCTGGGATCTCCACCTTGTCATCCCTACTTCAAGCAGTCAGTGATAAGCTTTCTCCTTGGAAGGTCATATTATTCTTAGGCTACTTTCACACTAGCGTTTTAGTTTTCTGGTATTGAGATCCGTCATAGGGGCTCAATACCGTAAAAAAAACGCTTCCGTTTTGTTCCCTGTCAATGGGAACAAAACTGAACTGAACAGAACGGAGAGCTCCAAAATGCATTCCGTTCCGTTTAGTTGCGTTCCCATACCGGAGAGCAAACTGCAACATGTTGTAGTTTGCTTTCCGTCCTGGGATGCGGAGCAAGACGGATCTGGCATGACCCCCAATGCAAGTCAATAGGGACGGCACAGTTTTCTCTGCCACAATAGAAAACAGATCCGTCCCCAGTTGACTTTCAATGGAGTTCATGATGTTCATTACCGTCTTGGTAATGTTAAAGATAATACAACCAGATCCGTTCATAATGGATGCAGTAACTGAAAAGTTTTTGCTGAACCCTACCGGATCCAGCAAAAACGCTAGTGTGAAAGTAGCCTTATATCAACATGATGGTCATTATTTGGTTTAAGTATGCTGCTACTAAGTGGGTACTGTTTTTCACACTGTAATAGGAGTGCAGAGACATCACAGAGATAGTACTTATGCAGGAACCCTGGTGTCTGGTGGTACCCAAAGCACCTTCTGCCTCATAAAAAGCAACTCATTTTATAAATGGAACATAAGTGGGAGCCCTATTGCAGATTTTGTATTAGGACCCAAGGCAGCCTCTGCTTGTAGCCAGATGTAGTAAAATGGTTAAAGGCAGCAGTACCTAATATGCAATAGACTCATTCTGTAACTTATATAAAAATAGGAAACATTTACAGGGTTTGTTCTGTAACCACAGAAGGAACTGTATACATAAAATGGTTGGAGATTTTTAAAGGGAGGTCAAAGAGGTGGGTCAGCTTTAAAGTAACAAAAAAGCATTGCTCTTCACAAATCCCACCACCACCACCACCACCGATCTGTTGGTGCTCCGGTCACATCTGCTAACTACTTCCTGTCACAGGAAAGACTCGTTGAGCCAATCAATGGCCTTAGCAGTCAACTGCCTCAACCAGTGATTGGCTGAATGATCGTTTACTCTCATTTTCTGTCTTGAGGCAGGACAGGAAGTGGAGAGCAGTTCAGGAACCATTGAGATGGGTGGAGGTGAGTATTGACTCTTTGTTGTCCTAAAGTCTTTTTGGCCTTTTTTTTTTCAAAATGGTCTGCCTTGAAAATCCCTTTTATGAAGCTGATTTGACAAATTATGCCAAGATATTGGATGAATACAAGTGACGAGGACAGGAGGTGGAAAAGGAGCTGACACTGCAGTCATTAAGTCTGGGTTCACATCATGTTTTTTTCCATCCATTTAACGTATACAAAAACGTATACTTTAAACGGATGTCTTAGACTGATGCCATACAGTGGCACCCTTCACCATAGAGTTCCATTATAAAAGAAAACGGATACATTTTTATTTTTTTTACCAGACTCTGCGGGATACAAGAACGTGTTGTGTTGCATTTTTGTATCAAACGGAGGCATAAAACGAGATGTAAACCCACCCGTAGTCTCTATAAGGGTTTGTGATATGCAACATAAAGAGGGTAGATACACAATAGATATCTATTTTTCTTTTTTCTTATTGATATTTCCCTAGAATCGGATGGTCACTTCAGATAGGTTTAATCCCGGAAGAATTTGCAGTTGTTAAAATTCTGTTGAGTCTCCTTATCCTTCTAATCATTGCAAACATTGACATAGTAATCCCCCTGTAAAGTACATTGTTGATAATCTTATCCGCATGATCTAGGGAAGTTATGAGATAATCAGATATTGTTTCTTTGTTATTACATTAAGAAGATGAATTGCCTCTTAATTCACCTAATCTGTTATTACATCGCCTTTGCCATCGCCTGGTTATTTGCATTATGGTCTCAGTGAAGTGTGTTTGTCTGGTAGATTTTTTGTTTAATTGTTTAATATTATAGGCATTATCTCTGTCATACATTGTAATGGGAACAGAAGAACAGATGCCGATACGGACAAGGAAACACAGGATATTGCCACAGGATCCTTAGATAGCCCTCGATATTGCCATTCTCATACATTTCATTTTTTTATCAATGGGCCACTGTGGGTCCAATCCCTAGAATCTCACTGCTACTGAAATAGAGGGGCTGCAAAAAAATGGGAAGGGAATGCTGTTTTAATGAGTGCCCCCCACAGCACCATTATTCTAGGCACCGGTGGGAAGGCTAAGTTGGCATAGCCTCTGACTGTGATTGTCCCCGTATTTGGTGGTCTAAACAAAACCATCAAGTGGAGGTCTGTTGAGGTTTGGATGGCCCCTGAAGGAGAAAGTATTTATAGGGCTCAGAATATGGAGGTTTAGATATGGCTCTAGAAAGAAGAGGTATGACTATAAATATGAAGGTCTGGATGACTTCTAAGTGTTGAGGTCTAGATAAACTCAAAATAGAGAGGATTGGATTATAGCCCTGGATGTTGGGTTTGGGGTTGGCCCATAAACAAGAATGTCTGGATAGATTAAAAAAGAAAAGATCTGGATATTCTTAAATGTGGAGGTCTGCATTTACCTCGTTATGTCCCTGAACGCGAGTCTAGGTAACTCCTGAATGTTTAGGACTAAAACTGCGGAGGTTTTGATAAGTTAGATGCCCAGAATATGGAGCACTGGATAAATCATGAATGTGGAAGACTAGAGAACCTCTGAATGTTGAACCTCTGAATGTTGAAGTCTCCAAAGACCCTTTTGCGATTTGACCTTTAAGTTGATCAAATCAACATATTTGCTGTTTGCTTGAGGTGGATCACGGTGAGTAAATAGTTAACTGATTGGCCCAGTATGACTCAGTGAACTCTGTGCCCATTTAATCTATGACCTATTGTTCTGTATGACCCAATGCACTCTATAGCTTACTGTACTCTATGGACGATTGTACTCTAGGGACCATAATATTCCATGAACCATTGTATGTATACTTTATAGCAAGGATGCCCAACCTGCGGCCCTCCAGCTGTTTCAAAACTACAACTCCCAGCATGCTCGGACAGCCAACAGCTATCAGCCTACAACAGGGCATGGTGGGAGTTGAAGTTTTACAACAGCTGAAGGGCCGCAGGTTAGGCATCCCTGTTCTATAGCATTTTGTACTCTATTGCCCATTGTTCTCTATGGCTGCTTTTACGCTATGACCCATTTTTATTCTATGGCCTATTGTTCTCTAGGACCTACCGTATTTTATGACCCTTTGTACTCTATGACCCATTTTGCCCTTTGTTCTCTACAGACTATTGGGTCGTTGTATGCTATGGACATGGTACTCTATGGCCTATTGTTTTCTCGCTCAGTGGAGGTGAAGCACTGTATTTACATGCCCCGATCACCTCCACAGTATGAGAACGGGCAGTCAGTATTGCAATCGCTCGTCCTCATACAGATGCATTGTTTCTGGGCAGCAGATCCCTGTTTAGACAGAACCATCTGCTGCCCAGAAACGATATGTGGTGTGCCTGCACTAATTACGATTGTTTCGCTCGTTCATCATGTGATCGGTGGCACATTGTCGGGGAAGATTGTCGGGAATGAGCGTTCTCAGAATGTTCGTTTTCCGATAATCTGCCCAAATATTGGTCAGTGTAATCCACCTTATCACTCATTGTACTATATGACCTATTGAACGATCTAGTACTGCAGGTTGGTTGGCCGGTGAATCCGCTGGGTCAATTGGCACTTTTCTAGCTCCCAGAGTTCGAAATATCCAGCATCTTGGCTGAAGGGAGAACACGTTCTGGTAATTGAGATCTATAGCAGGTTCATTAGTAAGGCTCTGCTCATTTTGTGCACAGTCTGATTCTAAGCCTCACTTACTTTATTCCCTTCCGAAATGTACTGATCTTCTCTGCAGAAAACAATGCTCTGGGCTACAGCACTACAACGTTCCCCTTGGTATGGATGGCTCAATAACATGTTCGGATGTTCTCCCTCTCCCTGGCTAACAATACAGCCACAATTTAATTGCTCTCCGAGGCGTCCTTTGTGATGTATTGTTTTAATCGAAATAAGAATCTCATAAATAACGCGAGGACTTTAACTGCGAGAAGAAAGCAGTGATTTAAATTTTCCCATGATTCTCCTGATGCGGCCGCACTTTTATTTAATGCAGTGTAATTATTTTGTTCTTCGATATTGTTAAATAACTGTCAAACGAGAGAGACGCGATGATCATCGAGAGGTTACGTCTCAGCGCTGGGAACATCACTAGGACACCCACTACACTGTCACTGCGGCTGGACGATTAGGAGAGGCGAAAATATACAATGTGGCATGGCGGAGGAGAAAGCCGGTCATTTCACCACGCTGGCTTCTCATGGATATGATGTCATCAATGGCTAGAGATGAGCGAAGTATTGGAAAATTCGATTAGACTGTTTCGCAGAATTTTACAAAAAAATTTGCTCAGTCATGACTTATTTCGTCATGAAGCGCATTTCTTTGTAAGGTGTGGGTGCAATGACAGGAAATGGCGATTGCACCGCTCCCCTCAGATGCCGCGTTCATAGCTGATTGTGGCATTAATAAAATCATACTAACCTTCATCTATTTGATGGTGAAGAGCCAGCCGCCGCCATCTTGATTGAAGTTCCAACACGAAATCTCGCACGGCCCTTCATCACGTCGGCCGGTGCGGTTACGTCATTCATCACCGCGCATGGGATTTCATGCAGAATCGTCAATCAAGATGGCGGCATCCGGCTCTTTGCGCTCAAACAGATGAGGTAAGTATGCTTTCTTTTTTTTTTTTTTTACTGCCATTCAGGGGAAATCAATTTATCACCATGAAGCATGAGGATATTCAGCTTTGCCGCAAATCGAATTTTCCCTAAAATTTGGATCGAACTCCACTTCGTCAGGTTCGAGTCACTCAACACTATCAATGGCTATAAGTTGAAAATGTGAGTGTTTCAACAGGGCAATATGTCCACCTTGTCTGAAATCGACTGTAGTGCTTACCTTAAAGAGGCTCCGTTAACAGAATCAACCCTATTAAACCATTCGTACTGCCTGATAGGACTCATCATGCTGATTAAAACGGTACCTTTCTTTTGTCTGTATACTAAACAGCTGCAGAGATATATGTGCTTTTATTTAGTTGGAGAAGTTGGAGCACCATGGTGTTGGGCTGAATCCTTGGAGCACTGCTTTTGTAACACCCCCCGAGCTCTGCTAACTCCTCCCTCCCCTTGATTGACAGGGTTAGATATAAGACATCAGCATGCTCAGGGCAGAGCTGTGTCCTATCATGTACATATCATATATACCACCTACTGTAGCTTTACCACATTGAGATCTGCTCAGAAACCTAATCTACATATTTCTGCTTTATTCATAGGCACAATATATGATTATAATGAAACCAGTAATATTTGTTAGCTTCTAAGCATAGAAAAAGCAATCTTCTCTATGTGAAAAGGCTTCAATGTAGTGATAAGTGGTCAGCCTTGCATGTAGCAATTCTAGGTTTGAATCTTGGGAGAAACGTTCAGATTCTTTTCTTCAGATATTTTTTCCACATTCTTCCACATTTCACCCATAATAAAAGTCTACATCCTTATCATATTGAGAAATAATGTTTTATATGCTTAAAAAGCTAATAAATATTTCATGATTTATTTATAAACATATATTGTGCCTGTGAAAAAAACTGTAATAGGTTTTAAGTTTCTAAGCAAAATACACTACTATTCTCAATATTATTATTATTATTTTTATTATACTATAGCCTTTTATTACAGGTTAATGCTACATGCACACAAACGTTGTTTGTTTCCGTGTCCATTCAATTTTTTTGCGGATAGGATGCGGACTTATTCATTTCAATGGGTCTGCAAAAAATGTGGACAGCACACCGTGTGCTGTCCGCAGCAGTATGTCCGTTCCGTAGCCCCGCAAAAAAAATAGAACATGTCCTATTCTTGTCCGTTTTAGGCATTGTTACAATGGATCTGCAAAAAAAAAAAAAAAGGATGGCATACGGATGTCATCCGTTTTTTGGGGCGGATCCGCAAAACACATACGGTCGTGTGCATGTAGCCTAAATGAGAGAGAAAAACAATAGAAAAATACATGTATGTAACAGCGGCTCATGTGCGCCACTGTTCCCCTGCTTACCACCGTGGTCCTGGGCCCCAAGTTCAGCGGTGATCTGCTGCCAGTTCTTCCTAGTCACCGATGCAGTCCTGGGCTCTGTCTGTGTGGGTGCTGTTGTTCTGGGATCGGCTCCACAGTTTGCCTCTCAGCCCTGGCCACAGCATGCTTGCTTCTTGTTCCCTGCAGCACTTCCTTAAAGGTCGGCGCTCGTCACTTCATGTGCTTTAAGGGTTAGGTCATGTGACCTCGCTGACCAATCCTAGCCCTCCTGCATGTATATAAGTGGCTCAGCCCTCTTCTCAGATGCCTCAGTGTCAAGGTCCTTGTGTCCTGATAAGGTTCCTGATATCTGCTTGTGTTCCTGACTCATACTTGTATTCCTGGACTCTGCTACCTGTTTGATCCCTGCCTGCTTGCCTTGACTCTCCTGTTGCCGAACTGGATTGCCTGACCTGTACCTGTGCCGCCTACCATGACCTATTGCTTGTTTGACTTCACCTCTGCCTCATTCTTTGGTCCTGCACTGTTGCTCCTAGTTATGACTTAGCCTGCTGACAACACCTGTACCTCTGGTACCTTGCTCAGGTACCTCCTGGTCCACCTGGACCAGCTGCCTCGTGTGCCTATCCTCCTCAAGAGGTAGCGACCTAGTGTTCCCCTCAGGGAAAGTCTATCCCCACCATCATGGGTACTGTGAAGATTAAGGGGTTCACTTAGACAACGCCCTTAGAGGAGGTAGGACACATGGCACAGTGGGTTCACACCCCCTGGTACACGTATAAGTCTCAACATACGAGGCTGACCAGTTATCACTAAGCTATAGCCTTTACATAGAGACAACAGGTTTGTCTATAAAACACATATTACTGGTGTCTTTATAATCATATATTGTGCTTGTGAATAAAGCAGTACTATGTTGATTAGCTTTCTGAGTAGATCTAAGTGTGGTAAAGCTATAGTACATAGTGTATATGATATGTAGATGCTAGGACACAGCTCTGCCCTCAGCATGCTGATGTCCAGTCCTGTCAATCAAGGCAAGGGAGGAGTGTGCAGAGCACAGGGGGTGTTACAAAATCAGTGCTCCAAGGATTCAGCCCTGCCCCTTGTGCTCCAACTTGCTCATCTGCATATAATTTTTTTTTTAGATATCTCTGCAGCTGTTTACTAGTGATGAGCGGAAGTGGCAATATTAGATTTTTCGTGAATATTTGGGCAAATTAGCATAAATTATCAAATTTGAGAATTCGCCATTATTTTCTTCATTGCGAAAATCGTCAATGTAATATGTGCGTGCAATACAGGCGTGGGTCACTTTTGCTACATTTTTTCAAGCTGCTAGAAGTTTCCTGAGACTGTAGAAAATGGTTGGCACGGCAGAACATTACAATAGCTTTATATGTAGATAGAGGGCTCCAATACATAAGCGATTGCGCAAATTGGCAATTAATGATGCGCATATTTTTGCGCAATACGTGCAAATTCCCATTTTAGCAGGTCTGACTACATATTACTGATTGGTGCACTAAGTATTGTTGTGACATCACAGCACTATGTCTGTAGCATGTATGTATGGACAGAAAAACCTATCACACTGCCTAACACCCTGCACTGGAACCTATCACTATATAACTATCTAACCCACACTGACTATCACCCACTAACTATCTGTATTATATATAGAAGCTAACTAACTATCTAATGTAATGACACAGCAAAGCACAGAGCACAGCAATGACACTGCTGTCTCTCTCAGAACTGCAAAAAACTTCAGAAAATGGCTGCTGGGGAGGTTCTTATATAGTAAGGGGTAGGCTACTGTCCTATTGGTTGCTAGGGATGTTGCTAAGCTCTGACAAAGACATTGCAGCCTTCTGATTGGCCCACAAGCTAGAAGCAGGGAGGGATCATGGGTTCAGATGAAAAAGAATCTAGAATATTCACGAATACGAATATATATCACTATATTCTACACCTTCGCGAATTCTCAAAGTGGAGATATTCGCGATTAAAATCTGCAATTTAAATATTTGCGCCAAACGCTACTGTTTACTATACAGACAAAAGAAAGGTATTGCTTTTATCATCATGATGAGCCCTACCAGGCAGTAGTCCTGGTTTCATACAGTCGATCATGCTGACAGAGCCTCTTTAACTATAACGATCTGATCATTTTCTAGTTATAAGCAAATATTATCAAAATATTTTGTACACGTCTGCTATTTTTTGGTGTGCACTGTACCGTTTTGTGTATACACCTCCTTAGAAGGTCTACAGTGGCTATCTCTATAGTTGCAGACTTTAAAAAAGTCTGAATCCGGACTATACTCATTTGGGCTCTTTGACAGTGACACATGAGTGCAGGACCAGACTACATCTGTTTTGTTTGTAGTCTGTAACCATGGATACCGGCAGAACTGCAGAGGAGCTGTGCAGACAAAATAACAAAATAGACTATTTTCAAAACTGCTTCATTTTTATTTTTTATTTTTTGGGGGAGGGGCAAAAGAAAAATAAGGCTGCAAAGGAAAACACATCCTTGATAGGGAGCCCTTCTCTTACACAAGCTGAAGTGAAATTGACCTCCGACGCTGCAAAGATATCTTAGGTCAGTAATGGCCGACCTCCGGCACACCATCGGTGGTGAAACTATGACTCCCAGCATGATACAGAGTTCTGAGAACAGCCAAGCAAGTGTACATCTTGTGAGTTGTAGTTTCACCACAGCTGGAGTGCCGGAGGTTAGCCATCACAGTCTTAGGTTTTCTCCCATGCTGCCTTCATTATATAATGTATGAGTGGTATCGCAGTGCTATGGCACTCACCTGAGTGGCCTTGACAACTGCTTCTGCAACCCCTATAATCTACAGAATTGTTGTCACTTTCCTGCAAAGCAACAGGTCTGAAAAAGGTGCAATGTTAAAGAAGTTAAAGAAGTAAATCATTTGCTATGTTGGATTCTCGTAGTAGGTCCAATTCTCAATTAATAAGCTGGACCCCTTTAGATTTAGGGGCTTATTATTACAGGTAAAATAAAGGTCCTTACAATGCAATAAAAATCAGCCAAAGGGCAAAGGTTTAGTTTAATGCCCTAGCCCTGTAACTAAATACCCTGGCCAAACCAAAGTGGGATCCAACACCCAGGACATGTGCTGCCCACGCCTCACCTAGCTACACCCCAGAGATTCTAAGGCTCAGTTTTGCCTAGTCAACCCCAGAATGCATTACTTTATACTTTCCCTTCCTTTTGGATATAAACTTTTTGGAAAAAGTTACACCAAACAGATACTAAGTAGCAACTACAGTATTACATGGCTGACGATCTATGTGTGTCCACAGCAACAAGACAACAGTGCCCTGGACAAGCTTGATCCAAAAATGGTAGACCCGATCATTTCTGTCTTTCTGATAGTTTTTGTGTAAACACGAGCTGCTTCTTTGGATCTACGTACTGCCACCGAAGTGACAAGAATACAAATTACTGTAATCATCGGTGATGCCCAGGAGGGGTCTGCTGAAATGAATCTCGCAGTAAAACGAAGAGTAAAAGGCATACGTTTTTCTTTTACTAGAAATATCATTGACTTTCATTGCTGCCCACGTAAGACTCTTTTAGGGCCTTTCTTGGCCAAATGCCTCTTCTTAAATAAAATTGAACTAACTCCTGCCGTACAGCTGGTCCACCCTCTCATTCTACACTTCTCTTTCCAATCCGGTATAGAAAATCCATTTTCAAATACTCCATTAGGGAAGTGGGAGTTGATAGAGCGTGGCCCCCCTACTAAATGCACTTCTCAAGCTGGAAGATGCTGCATGTCAATGGAAAATGTACGATGCTTCCTTAAGTTGGATTACCCCAGCTTAAATTTACTGAGGGTCCCAACCACTGGACATTCAGTTTACCATCATGGGGTTGTCCAAAGAGGAGGTGCCCATACAGACTAGGCTGAAATGGGCTACAAAGTCCTAGAGTTTCAGAGCAGCAGCTGTCAATCACACTACTGAAGCATTAGCCCCGCCCACAGGGATCAAGTCAGCAGTGTGAACTATGGGGATATCAATGGGACAAGATGGTCAGTGCACAATAAGTCATTCTACACTTGTGGTAGGGGCTGAGGTGTACATTGGCGTGGAGTCGGGAGGGATGCCTATCACCCTCCAAGATCTATCTGGCTGAACTGTGCCTGGAGCCAGTGCGGGGTAGGCCTGAATAAGTGGGCCACCCAAGAGAGTGGAATGAAAGAAAGAAGGGTCGGGAGGGTGGGGCATGAAGCGACCGTCCTCAGGGTGAGGTCGCGTGAGGAGATATAGCCAGCAGCCCCGCCCACAAATACAGGCTGTAACCAGCCTTAATACTTGTGGTAGGGGCTGAGGTGTACATTGGCGTGGAGTCGGGAGGGATGCCTATCACCCTCCAAGATCTATCTGGCTGAACTGTGCCTGGAGCCAGTGCGGGGTAGGCCTGAATAAGTGGGCAAGAAGACTACCCACGCTGTAGGAGGGAAATAGTTAATTGAACCGAACGACACGGGAGGTAACAAGGGCCTGAGTGATTCAGGCTGGAGCTGGGCTGTTAAATGACCTGAGCGATTCGGGAAGGCACTGGGTAGTTAGTGACGTGACGTTCCAGATGACGGCGGAAGAGCAAGCTTGGGTGATCCAGGATGAGAGAGGCAACGTGGGCCTGGGCGATCCAGGATGAGAGAGGCAACGTGGGCCTGGGCGACCCAGGATGACTGAGGTAGAGCGAGCCTGGGTGATCCAGAATGACAGAGACAGGGCGAGCCTGGACAACCTGGAATAACCGAAACGGAGCGAGCCTGGGCGATCCAGGAAGACAGAGGCAGAGCGAGCCTGGGCGATCCAGTATGACCGAGGTAGGGCGAGCCTAGGAGATCCTAGATGACGGAGGCAGAGCGAGCCTGGGCGAACCAGGATGACAGAGGCAGAGTGAGCCTGGGTGATTCCGAATTACAGAGACAGGGCCTGAGCGATCCAGGATGACAGGAGCCTGAGCGATCCAGGATGACAGGAGCAGAGCAAGCCTGGGCGATCCAGGGAGACAGGAGTAGAGCGAGCCTGGGCGATCCAGGATGACAGGAGCAGAGCGAGCCTGGGCGATCCAGGATGACAGGAGCAGAGCGAGCCTGGGCGATCCAGGATGACAGGAGCAGAGCGAGCCTGGGCGATCCAGGATGACAGGAGCAGAGCGAGCCTGGGCGATCCAGGATGACAGGAGCAGAGCGAGCCTGGGCGATCCAGGATGACAGGAGCAGAGCGAGCCTGGGCGATCCAGGACGACAGAACGAGCCAGCGCGATCCTGGATGACAGGGGTAGAGCGAGCCTGGGCGAACCAGGATGATAGAGACAGAGCGAGCCTGGGCCAGCCAGGATAACCGAAACAGAGAGAGCCTGGGCGATCCAGGAAGTCAGAGGCAGAGCGAGCCTGGGCGATCCAGGATGACAGAGACCTCAGATGACGTGGGAGTGTGTCAAGAAGCAGGGAAGACAGACAGAAGGCGTATGCATGATACCTGACGAATTCGGGAAGCTGATGAGCAGCTACTTGGCTGATCGGGAGGACAGGAGCAGAGCAAGCCTGGGCGGTCCAGGGAGACAGGAGTAGAGCGAGCCTGGGCGATCCAGGATGACAAGAGCAGAGCGAGCCTGGGCGATCCAGGATGACAGGAGCAGAGCGAGCCTGGGCGATCCAGGATGACAGGAGCAGAGCGAGCCTGGGCGATCCAGGATGACAGGAGCAGAGCGAGCCTGGGCGATCCAGGAAAACAGGAGTAGAGCGGGCCTGGGCGATCCAGGAAAACAGGAGTAGAGCGAGCCTGGGCGATCCAGGATAACAGGAGCGGAGCGAGCCTGGGCGATCCAGGATGTCAGGAGCAGAGCGAGCCTGGGCGATCCAGGATGACAGGAGCAGAGCGGGCCTGGGCGATCCAGGATGACAGGAGCAGAGCGAGCCTGGGCGATCCAGGATGACAGGAGCAGAGCGAGCCTGGGCGATCCAGGATGACAGGAGCAGAGCGAGCCTGGGCGATCCAGGATGACAGGAGCAGAGCGAGCCTGGGCGAACCAGGATGACAGGAGCAGAGCGAGCCTGGGCGATCCAGGATGTCAGGAGCAGAGCGAGCCTGGACGATCCAGGATGACAGGAGCAGAGCGAGCCTGGGTGATCCAGGATGACAGGAGCAGAGCGAGCCTGGGCGATCCAGGATGACAGGAGCAGAGCGAGCCTGGGCGATCCAGGATGACAGGAGCAGAGCGAGCCTGGGCGAACCAGGATGACAGGAACAGAGTGAGCCTGGGCGAACCAGGATGACAGGCGCGGAGCGAGCCTGGGCGATCCAGGACCACAGAACGAGCCAGGGCGATCCTGGATGACCGAAACAGAGAGAGCCTGGGCGATCCAGGACGACAGAGGCAGGGCGAGCCTGGATGATCCTGGATGGCAGAGGCAGAGCGAGCCTGGGCGATCCAGGATGACAGAGACCTCAGATGACATGGGAGTGTGTCAAGAAGCAGGGAAGACAGACAGAAGGCGTATGCATGATACCTGAAGAATTCGGGAAGCTGATGAGCAGCTACTTGGCTGATCGGGAGGACTGAATATAAGACAGCACCGCAGCCCTGTTTGTTTTAAGAAAAGATTGCCCAAAATGGTACATTAGGAAACCGGAAAATAGCATGGCAACAAAACCCCACGACTAAAACAACATTCATGGAGTTAGTTACCCTAGAGGGGATAACTTGTGTTACATCTGGTAGCAGCAGTGGAAGGTGCAGTTTCTGGTTCCAGTCGAGGAGGCATAGAGCGATTGTGCAGCAATTGATAGGCACTTGTGGGTATAGGGGTCCACTGGAGGTTCCAACCTAAACTTAACCTGGGCCAGCGGTAGCATAGACGATGGGAACCAGAACAGCAGTCCCAGACCCCGCAGCAGCGTCCGCAAGGCAGCGCCTTACTGATCACACCGGTGTCTGGTCTCTCCGCTGCGTTCCTGAAGCTTCTTTTTTCTTTCCCTTTTTTTTTCCCACCGGAATGGAGAAACAGGCCGGCCAGCCCCGTGCCTGCCAACCATGGCTTCTCGGCTGGAATGTACTGCAAAATAAATGAAAAACCGAAAACAATACATGCAATTATACCTAATTACAGTTGTAGATACCCCCAGGTCCGGTGTACTAAAGAAGAACTTGTACCAATTAGATTTTATTATTATCATTATTCTTACACCGCTTTAGGAGAGCAGGGAAGAGAAGGAAGATGCGGGACTGGAGGACCGGGCGGGGAGCAAGGAAGGATGACAGAGGCAGCGTGGGCCTGGGCGATCCACAGGGGCGGGCTGGGCTGGGGGGCAGGGAGGCAATTGCCCCCCAGGCCGCCCTAAAAAAACGGCCACTGGGCCGTCATTAACAAATATATATATATATTTTTCAATTCTTCAGGGCCGCACCGCCGATCACCACAGGCGGCGCGGCCCTGGATATAATTGCGGCGGCGGTGGTGGCGGCTGTGTGCTGTGGGGCAAGGGAGAGAGGTGTGTCCCTCCCCTGGTCTTCTGATAGGCTGCAGGCACTAATGCCTGCAGCCTATCAGAGGCCGGCTCAGGCAGTGCGATGATGTCATTATCATCGCGCCGCCTGAGCCAGGCAGCACACAGCAGGGACACAGGCCGGAAGAGGCTTGCATCGCTGCTGAGCTGATGGAGGTAAGTATTAGTGTTTTCTTTTTTTACTTTGCGGGGGGAGCTGGCAATATGGGGGGGAGCTGGCACTATGGGGGGGAGCTGGCACTATGGGGGGAGCTGGCCCTATGGGGGGCTGGCACTATGGGGGAGCTGGCACTATTGGGGGAAGAGGGCTGGCACTATGGGGGAGCTGGCACTATGGGGGAGCTGGAACTATGGGGGGGCTGGCACTATGGGGGGAGCTGGCACTGAGGGGGGGAGCTGGCACTATGAAGGGAGCTGGCACTATGAGGGGGAGCTGGCACTAAGGGGACATTTCTTACTGGCACATTATGGGGGGCACCATGGGGGAGAGGAGCACTATGGGGGTATCTGGGGGCTCTAAAGGGGCTTTTTTTAATTATTGGCACAATATGGGGGCACTATAGGGGTGAGAGGCACCATGGGGCATCTGGTGTCACTATAGGGGCATTATTTGGGGGCACTATGGGGAAGTGGGGGCTCTAAAGGGGCCTTTTTTATTGGCACATTATGGGCAGTACTATGGCATTTGGTAGCACTAAGGAGGCATTTTTTTACTGGCACATTATGGGAGACACTATGGGGAAGGGGGAGAGGAGCACTATGAGGGCATTTACTGGGGCACTACATAGGGGTATTTTGTACTAGCATACATTATGGGGACATTAGCTCAACTGTGGGCAGTAAGCGGGGGTATTTGATGTACTGTCATATTATAGGGAGAATTATTACTACTAGGGGGTATTATGGGGAGCTTTACTACTACTGGGGGGCTATGAGAAACATGATTACTAGTATGGGCACTATAGGGGCACTATTACTACTAAGTATGCTCTGGCAGATAATTATTTCTATTGGTGGGATTTTGGGGAGCACTGTTACTTTGGGGGGCACCCTGGCATAGTATCAGCTTAGCACAATTATTTTTGGGGAGACATTATCTTTATACTATTAGTGTCTGGGCGCAGTTATTTTTAGAGCACTGTGTGCCAATACTTGTTTAAGGGGGCACTATCTGTGTGGTAGTAGTATTTCCAGGGGGACTGTTTCTGCAGTATAGTATTGGGGGCACAGCGGGCACAGTATTGGGGCACTATCTGTGTGGTAGTAGTATTTCCAGGGGGACTGTTTCTGCAGTATAGTATTGGGGGCACAGCGGGCACAGTATTGGGGGCACTATCTGTGTGGTAGCAGTATTTCCAGGGTGACTGTTTCTGCAGTATAGTATTGGGGGTGGCAGGAAAGGGTGTTCAGAAGATGATGGAAATGTGGGAAACTAATGTCCGTTTGTCAATCTCTGCAGAGACTGGAGATGGCAGAAAGATCATCATGGCGGTCTGGTCTGAATGGAGAAGATAAAGAAAGAGAACGTCTACAACAAAGGTGACATCACTGGATGTAAGAGGTATGAGGCGTTATGTAGGAGAGGAGATGCTCCGGCTCCCTCCCCTGCCATTTGCAGAAGGAGGATTCAGAGCTGGGTGAAGATTGCCAAAGGGGGCAGCAGCCACGGGCGGGTGGCGGATGGCAGATGGTGGGGGGAACCACAGGCCTTGAGCAGGATCTGGGGAGGGAGGAGAGCGGAGGATCTTCCTGGCTGTAGCCTGCTGTTTATTGTATGATGTGAAGCAGGCAGTGCAGCCAGGACAGGCCTCCCCTCTCCGTATGATGTGTAGAGACAGGCCTCAACAATAGCATTTCAGCTGTAAAGTGTTTGTTGGGAGTGGCCTAGTATATGTAGGAGGGGCTTTTAATAATGGGCAGGGCTAAAAAATGGGCCACTTGACTGGATTTGCCCCCCAGGGCTAAGGCTGGCAGCCCTCCCCTGGCGATCCAGGATGACAGAGGCAGAACGGGCCTGGGTGATCCAGGATGACAGAGGCAGAACGAGCCTGGGTGATCCAGGATGACAGAGGCAGAACGATTCTGGGCGATCCGGGATGACAAAGGCAGAACGAGCCTGGGCGATCCAGGATGACAGAGACAGGAACGAGCCTGGGTGATCCAGGATGACAGAGACGGAACGAGCCTGGGCGATCTAGGATGACAGAGACGGAACGAGCCTGGGCGATCCGGGATGACAAAGGCAGAACGAGCCTGGGCGATCCAGGATGACAGAGACAGGAACGAGCCTGGGTGATCCAGGATGACAGAGACGGAACGAGCCTGGGCGATCTAGGATGACAGAGACGGAACGAGCCTGGGCGATCCAGGAAGACAGAGATAGCGAGTACCTGGGGGATCCAGGAAGACAGAGGCAGCGAGTACCTGGGGGATCCAGGAAGACAGAGGCAGCGAGTACCTGCGGGATCCAGGATGACAGAGACGGAACGAGCCTGGGCGATCCAGGATGACAGAGACAGAACGAGCCTGGGCGATCCAGGAAGACTACGGATGATGTGTGAGAGCGAGATAAGAAGCATGGAAAACAGACAAAAAGATGTGTGCGTGATAGGAAGTCTGGATATAAGATGGTACTGCAGTCCTGTTCATATTTGGAAAAACTTATCAGCACCGAAGTATAGACAACAAGCAATAACCCAGCACCCAGGTGTAACACGGCGGTGCCACACGCATGTGCACAGGAGGGCGGCGCGGGACAGTTTGTGCCAAACCTGAGCATGAGAGGACGGCACTACAGCGGTGCCACACGCATGCGCCCAGGAGGGCGGCAGACACAGCCGCCAGACGCGTGTGCACAGGAGGGTGGCACCACGCCACTGCGCCATAAACAAATGCACAGGGGGCGGAAGACATACGGTGTGATGCACATGTGCAGGAGGCGGCATAGCGGGTGTTACAGACATGTGCATAAGAGGGCGGCCTAACACGGCCGAGCTGTATAAAACGTGGTGTAATGCACATGCCTGCTGGTAGCACACAAATCATACAGAGGCAATTTTTTTTTACATTCCATATCGCTGAGAGCAAACAAAATGAGTTGGGCTGCATAATGAAATGAAGTGAACGTGAGCTAGGCAGCCCATATCGGTCAAATGTATGGCCGGATCCACAGTGATCTGCTGATCACCTGGTCAGCTTGATGAGACGATCAGATCATTCTGTGGATGATTATAGATTTGCAATTACACAACTTACAGTCTCGTTTTGCAGTATAATCACAATTTGGAAATACCAGAAGCGCAGACATTTCAGGACTGTACCCTGGTGGCTCAGATGTCTGTTTAAATGAATCGGCCTCCACGGAATGTATTTATACACTTACAGGCAGTGGTTTTCTTTATCCGGGCGATTGACATAACTGAGTATCAGCTTCCATTTCTGGTTAATGTCGCCGTCATCTGTGACCCGAGACACTTGCGGCGCAGGCTGAGCCCGGCAGGAAGAACCGCCCCCTGAAGCGCCGTGGAGCCGGTCCCACCGAACCCTAACCGCCGACAATCGAAACATACCTGATGTGAGGAGGCTCCCCCCGGAGCTGAAGGGGAGAGGAAGACTGGCTGGGCCCGGCCGGGTGCCGGACGAGCGCTGCCCCCAGCTGAGGAAACCTGCAGAGCCGAGACTTACCCGGAAGTGACGCGCCGCGAACCGGAAGTGATGGGACGGACCGAGGAAGCAAGCATGAAGCGACCGTCCTCAGGGTGAGGTCGCGTGAGGAGATATAGCCAGCAGCCCCGCCCACAAATACGGGCTGTAACCAGCCTTAATACTAATTGCAAAGAGCTCTCCCTTTTTACAAGTATTTTTTTTTGTTACAAAGTATTTTTTTATTTTCTCTGGAGAGAATCCTTTTAAAGGGGTTGCTAAGAGTGGCGGATGGACCAACATTCCAGCACCATGTATATATATATATATATATATATATATATACACACAGTATCTCACAAAACTGAGTCCACCCCTCATATTTTTGTAAATATTTTATTCTAGTTTTTCGTAGGACAACACTGAAGATCTGACACTTTGATACAATGTAAAGTAATCAGTGTACGGCTTGTATAACAGTGTAAATTTGGTGTGCCCTCAAAATAACTCAACACAGCCATTAATGTCTAAGCCGCTGGCAACAAAAGTGAGTGCACCCCTAAGTGAAAGTGGCCAAATGGAGCCCAATTAGCAATTTCTCCAGTGACATGTGACTCGTTAGTGTTTCAAGGTCTCAGGTGTGAATGGGGAGCAGGTGTGTTATATTTGGTGTTATCGCTCTCGCACTCTCTCATACCGGTCACTGGAAGTTCAACATGGCATCTTATGGCAAATAACTCTCTGAGGATCTGAAAAAAAGAATTGTTGCTCTCCATAAAGATGGCCGAGGCTATAAGAAGATTGCCGACACCATAAAACTGAGCTGCAACACAGTGGCCAAGACCATACAGCGGTTCAACCAGACAGGTTCCACTCAGAGCAGGCCTCGCCATGGTCAACCAAAGAAGTTGAGTGCATATGCTCAGCGTCATATCCAGAGTTTGTATGAGTGCTGCCAGCATTGCTGCAGAGGTTACAGGGTGGCGGGTTCGCCTGTCAGCACTCAGACCATATGCCGCACACTGCATCGAATTGGTCTGCATGGCTGTTGTCCCAGAAGGAAGCCTCTTCTAAAGATGATGCATAGCCCACAAAAAGTTTGCTGAAGACAAACAGACTAAGGACATGGATTACTGGAACCATGTCCTGTAATCTGATGAGACCAAGATAAACTTATTTGGTTCAGATGGTGTCAAGCGTGTGTGGCAGCAACTAGGCGAGGAGTACAAAGACAAGTGTGTCCTGCCTACAGTCAAGCATGGTGGTGGCAGTGTAATGGCTTGGGGCACAATGAGTTCTGCCAGCTTTGGAGAGCTACAGTTAATTGAGGGAACCATGAATACCAACATGGCCACAGGCAATATTCCAACATGATAACGACCCCAAACACCTCCAAGTTGACCACTGCCTTGGTAAAGAAACTGAGGATAAAGGTGCTGGACTGGCCAAGCATGTCTCCAGACCTAAACCCTATTGATCATCTGTGGGACATCCTCAAAAGGAAGGTGGAGGAGCGCAAAGTCCCCAACACATCCACCAGCTCTATGATGTCATCATGGAGGAGTGGAAGAGGATTCCAGTGGCCACCTGTGAAGATCTATTAAACTTTATGCCCAAGAGAGTTAAGGCAGTGCTGGAAAATATTAGGGGTGTACTCACTTTTGTTGCCAGACATTAATGGCGGTGTGTTGAGTTATTTTGAGGGCACACCAAATTTACACTATACAAGTATGCTGTCAAGCTTCGGTGTGGGAGGGAAACACCACACCGAGCATAGGAGGGAAGGGGGGAACAGGGAATCAGGCCTGAGAACTAGGGAAGGAATATGGACACTTCCTAGTAAAACCCTAACCAAAATCCTGACTGGCTACCAGTATGAACAGACCCCAGAGGTAGGTGTGTTCATACACAGGAATACCTAGAGTCCTATCTAGCCCTATAGGACCCTGGTACTAATGGCTAGGGACGAGACTACCTGTTCCTCCAAAAGAAAGGACGGACAGAAGTCTCCTTCAGGCCTAATACAAACAATAGGGAAATGCAACACACAGAACCCAAACAAAATACAAAAAGGGAAAGGAAAGACTTAACTTCAAAGGAGCAATGGAAGCACCAGGAACTCTGCCAAGATCCACACACCAGCAATCCACAACTGAAACTGAAGCTATAAACCGCACAGCATTGTGGGAGAAGCAACAATAATTAAAGAAGGTTAAATGACTACATTAGCAACACCTAAGGAAAGGGGTGTGGCCATTACCAGAAACAACACAGATGCCTATTGATCCACGAGGAAAACCTGTCAGATCAAACCACGTGTTGCCAGTCTCACCGATGTCCTGCCACCTGTCGCGGGAACGTCCGTGACATATTCTAGGGAGCCTGAAACTTCTATCCCCAACTAAAATGCAGTGAAGTCTACAGCCAATATACATGTGTTTCCTTCATTGACTTGTATTTTTCAGCACTCTCCTTGTATGGCTACTAAATCTTATGTTTGGCTCAGTGCTTCTCTCCCTCAGAGGCTGGCAACTGTTACAGTCACTTTTCTGAGTGCTCTTGGCTTACAGGGTTAGTGTATTCCTGCCTTCTGCTTCTCCTTGCAATACTACTCAGCTTCAGCTCCTAGCTAGAGGAGAGGGACCAGCTCACACCCAACAACTGCATCTAAGAGGCTTGTAAATTAACCCCTTCTCCCCAAACACAACCATTGTATAGCAAAGACACATTAACTCTCTATTGCAGTGAACCATTGGGTCACTGCACACACATCAAGATTTATAAATGCAGCAGAGCGGATCTTTTCCATTTGTGCATCCCATTGTGATATACTGTATCATCCGTAGCCAGCGTAGGTCAGCGGGTCACCCTACTGTATGATATCAATGGGATGAACCCTGTCCATTACCCTAGTAGGCGCATATCGATATCTTAAAGGCAAGTTGCTTGTCCAGGAACCCTCTGATAATCAGAATAGAACAGCTACACCATGCATAAAGGAGAAGACTTTACCACTAAGCAAACAAATTAAATGCTTGTGGCCCCAGAGATCAGGGGGGCCCCTGCTGGCTGCATGAGGATGGCTGAAAAAATGAAGGTAATGACAAAACCAGGGGCAGATATACTGCTTGGTTCAGGCACCAATGGAGGAGGACGGCCCTCCCCAGCTGTACAGCAGTATCAAGTGTGCTCAGGTTGCACTGCTAGGCTGAGAGTAGGGATTAGAAGGAAGTTGGAGGCGGAGCTTAGCAGTGCAACAGGGGCGGAGTTTATCAGTGCGATGGAGGGGGGGTCTTAGTGGTGCACTGGGGTGGAAATGGCAAAGTAGCCCCTGCATGCATCACATGGTCAACCATATGGATGAGCGCTCCCTAGGAAGCTTGTTCCAGCTGCCAGATCCATCACGATGAGCATTTGACGAAGCAATGAAAGATGCAAAAGAAATACAGTTCAATTACACAACCAGCTCTGCTACATCAGAGCAATTTCCAGGGATCTGCAGTGGAATAAAAAGCTTTTGCTAGGAGATCTATTAATATCACAGACTCGAGGAACGGCTTTATGAGCAGCTCACGCTACCATTTTTAACCATTCATAAATATACTTTATTGGGATATTTAAAGATTCAATTTATTTTTATGATTCTGTTGCCAAAATGTCTTAAAGAGTGAAAGTTTTGTGTCAGGCGTCATAAAATCTCATCTACAAAGCCGATTTGTTTTTTACTTTAATACCAATTAGTTTGTGAAATAAGAAGGAAAGAACGGCACTGAGTATGGCGGCTGCAGAACTCATCAACAGTGAAAGGAAGACAATGGAAACGGATGCGGATGGCGGCGTGAGAGCTGATGACGAGAGCAAAAGTGTAAAAGTTACTACACCTCGAAAGAGGGAGAGGGCAGAGTATATCTAGCACAATAGAACGCAGTAATCAGGGAGGTGGCAAACTAGGCAGTTGCCCAGAGGCTGCATTTCCTAGGGGGATGAAACCATCCTTTATTATTTAAGCAGCATTATTTGAGAACTGAATTGCGCAGTAGTATCACATATTAGTTGGAAGCATCCAAAGTCGATTTGCTCATCCCTAATTATTAGCATTGTTAATAATAATAATATAATAATAAATAAAAGTAATAATAATTGATTTATTTAATTATTTATTATTGTTTTTGGTCCATCTACAGTGGTCCAGCACTTAGCACTGCGGCTTCTCATTACTATTGGAATAATGAATTGCAATCCAGCCCATTTTGTGCTTTTTTTTTCGTTGTTGTATTTTGTTTTGCACTTATTTTTAAAGAGGACCTTTCACCGATTATGACATTGTGAACTAAGAATACAGACATGGAGAGCGGCGTCCGGGGATCTCACTGCACTTACTTTATCCCCGGGCGCCGCTCTGTTCTCCCGCTATGCCCTCCGGTATCTCCGGTCACAAAGTTATGGTAGGCGGAGTCTGCCCTTATTCTTCTGTAGCGCTGGCCAATCGCATTGCAGAGCTCACAGCCTGGGAGAAAATAACCTCCCAGGCTTTGAGCTCTGCGCTGCGATTGGCCAGCGCTAGAGCAGAACAAGGGCAGACTCCGCCTACCATAACTTAGTGACTGAAATCTCCGCCTACTATAACTTAGTGGCCGGAGATACAGGAGGGCATAGCGGGAGAACGGAGCGGCGCCCGGGAATAATAGTTCTCCCGCTATGCCCTCCTGTATCTCCGGCCACTAAGTTATAGTAGGCGGAGATTTCAGTCACTAAGTTATGGTAGGCGGAGTCTGCCCTTGTTCTGCTCTAGTGCTGGCCAATCGCAGCGCAGAGCTCACAGCCTGGGAGGTTATTTTCTCCCAGGCTGTGAGCTCTGCAATGCGATTGGCCAGCGCTACAGAAGAACAGGGGCAGACTCCGCCTACTATAACTTAGTGAGCGGAGATACCGCAGGGCATAGCGGGAGAACGGAGCGGCGCCCAGGGATAATAGTAAGTGCAGTGAGATCCCCGGACGCCGCTCTCCATGTCTGTATTCTTAGTTCCCAGTGTCATAATCGGTGAAAGGTCCTCTTTAAGAAAATTTAAACAATGGAATCAGGAAGCAGAATGCGGTCCAACCGATATAACTTTTTTTTTTTTTTTTTTTGCTTTGACCCGTTATTTCTTTAACTTATATACTTTTCTTTTCCTCGTTTATTCCATATATAAATCTATATTTGTTGTAACCGTATTGTGAAGGAAGGTGTTGGTTTAGTGCCGAAACATGTAGCCAATAAAGACAGAGAGGGTTATTTACTACGAGACATACACCAGTTTTCTGGTGTATATCTGGCACAGATTGTGGCGCAAAGGTTATTTGCGCCACAATCATCAACTTTTCCCCACTCACGCCAGGTCCACAAAAGGGGGCGCGGCATGGGCAGGTCTCATTTGTCATTTTCTACTCCCGTTTTAGGCATAGAAAATGGTCTAAATTTAAGCCAGCAAGGAAGCTTAGACCAGCGGTGGATTCGCCAAAGTTATGTAGTGGCCGACTCTTCTACCTAACTTTAGAGGCTCTACCGCCAGCTAAAGGGGCTATTAGGACCGGCGTCTAAAACCCTGTTCTTAATTAAATCATCTTTAAGTACCTTCTGTCCAATGATGGCCTGTTTTCCCTCTGAACCTGGTTCCATAGAGCATCTTTATCAGGCCACCTCCATGTCAGCATGGGACAAAGAAATTGGCTCTTGCCACCATAGCTGCCACATTAACAGTTAACCATTGGGTCTTTGATATTTTGGTAAAAACAACTTTTCTTCCACTCAAATAAAAAAAAAATTAAATGCGAAATCTGATGACAAGCCTTCTAATGAAGTGATTGGTAACAAAGTAAAAAAAATTAAAAACATTCTCAATTACATTTTTCATTCTAATTAGGAGCCTCACTTTTCCATTTATGTTTACCTTCAGCCATAATTAATGATCAGGAGATCTGAGGAAGAAGGACATTTTTTTCCTGTTTTTCATTTTGTGTCCAGGACTCCCGCAAGTCTTTGGCTAAATGAAAGAAATGAGAGAGACAAGTGTTCATCAAGTCTAGATCACGATTTGACATTTCTGGAAGTACCTGACTGGATGTGAAGGCCCACAGAGGTTTCGTTTCCTACTAAGAAGCTATATAATATGTATTGAACGCGGATGCTGAAATTCACACCTCTCTTTATTTCAATCAATATATCTTTTTCTTCATGCCAAGTGTTCTTGCGTGCATGCGATCGCTGCCGTGTGCAGCATCAATAAATCTTAACATTTATGTGGATAATTTAGCAAGATAAACATAGTCGAGCCCAGGGTTCCATCTTCTCTGAAGTAGTCCACTGGGTCTGTGTGGTCAGTCCCCGCCATCCCTATAGTATTACATAATTTAAGGAGACAGTCAACGTCAATCCGTTTTCCAACTGTTTTATACTGATTGGTGGGGTTCCGACACCCAGGACCTCTGCCCATCTGGTTGTGAAGGCATCGGCGTTCCTGCTAACCCTAAGCAGTTGGTCATTCACAATACCTAGGAGCAGCTCAGTCCGATTTAAACCACTAGCCAATATACGGCACTGTGCTTGGTAAGTTGTGAGGAAGCTTCAGCTGGGGGTCTAGAGTGTCGAACATCCACCGATCAGATACTTTTGACCTATGCAGAGTATAGGTCGTCAGCATAAAATGTACAACTGAGGGGCACAGAGAGGGCATTACTACCGTGAAGGGGCACAGAGAGGGTTTTACTACTGGTATGGGGAAACAGAGTGGACATTACTGCTTGTATATGGGCACAGAGTGGGCATTACTACTGGTATATGGGCAAACAGAGGGCATATGTAACGTCCCAGAGTGGCATTACCACTTCTGCACCCTGCTACTGTCCTTAATGGTCTAACATAAAGTCATCTTATGTATTTTGTTCAGGCCTTTACACTGTGCATTTCTAATGTTTGCAACTGTTATGTTTACTAGTGTTGATCAAGCACCATAGTGCTCGGGGGCTCGGGCCGAACATATCGAGTATAATGGAAGTCAATGGGAGAACCCGAGCTTTAAACCAGGTGCCCCCTGCTCTGAAGAGGGGAGGGTGCCTAGTTCATAAGAAAAAGGTCAGAAATTTATGGAAACACCACCGAAATGGTTCGGGAACAGCATGGGGGGGATGTCTGGATGCATCTTGGACTCCCAGGTCGCTGCTGGGAACGATGTTGTCCGAGTAGTACGCCACTTTTACAGACTGACAATAATACGCACTAAACCGAAGAGAAAAATCGATTTTAGTGGAAAAATTGATAGGAAACATTCTTTCCTGTATATTTACTTGTATATAAAGTGCAAGTACTGCCAAACATTACAAGGAAGAGGCACTCCGATACAACCTGTATATCACATAAAGAAGGGCCCCATTCACATTGTGGTACAATTGTTCAGGTAGTGGGACTCCTACACTCATAAAGCCTAGGCACTAGGGAAAGGGCTGCCAAAAAAACCAAGGAACCGGCACTCCAAAACACCCTTTGTTACACATAAAGGAGGGCATCATACACAGCCTTGAAAAATTCTGATTGATGGCCTGCTGGTGACCCTCAAAAACATTTGGAGCAAGGGCCTGCTGATCTGACCATCTAAAACATTATGGGCGAGGGCCTGCTGCCGCTTTAGTGACTCTAGATAACTTGGGGACGATCGCACATCCCTGTGACGGCGACGATCCACTTGGATGTCTGCCTTATAAACTTTCGATGTTATTTTCAGCCCAAACCATGTAGACCATGGGTAACAGGGGAATCATGGTTCGATTCCGGAGAGGGAGCCTGAGAAATAGCTACGGCTACCACATCCAAGCAAGGCAGCATGCGCGCAAATTACATATTAGGTATAATTAGTTGAGGGCCTGCAGGTGAGCTGACCCTGTAAAAATTTTTATTTTTGGGCCTGTTGGTGAGCTGACCCTGTAAAAGATTTTAGGTGAAGGCCTGCTGGTGAACATCATACTGCTTCTATGTACAAGAATATAACTACTATAATACTGCTTCTATGTACAAGAATATAACTACTATAATACTGCTCCTATGTACAGGAATATAACTACTATAATACTGCTCCTATGTACAAGAATATAACTACTATAATACTGCTCCTATGTACAAGAATATAACTGCTATAATACTGCTCCTATGTACAAGAATATAACTACTATAATACTGCTCCTATGTACAAGAATATAACTACTATAATACTGCTCCTATGTACAAGAATATAACTACTATAATACTGCTCCTATGTACAAGAATATAACTACTATAATACTGCTCCTATGTACAAGAATATAACTACTATAATACTGCTCCTATGTACAAGAATATAACTACTATAATACTGCTCCTATGTACAAGAATATAACTACTATAATACTGCTCCTATGTACAAGAATATACTACTATAATACTGCTCCTATGTACAAGAATATAACTACTATAATACTGCTCCTATGTACAGAATATAACTACTATAATACTGCTCCTATGTACAAGAATATAACTACTATAATACTGCTCCTATGTACAAGAATATAACTACTATAATACTGCTCCTATGTACAAGAATATAACTACTATAATACTGCTCCTATGTACAAGAATATAACTACTATAATACTGCTCCTATGTACAAGAATATAACTACTATAATACTGCTCCTATGTACAAGAATATAACTACTATAATACTGCTCCTATGTACAAGAATATAACTACTATAATACTGCTCCTATGTACAAGAATATAACTACTATAATACTGCTCCTATGTACAAGAATATAACTACTATAATACTGCTCCTATGTACAAGAATATAACTACTATAATACTGCTCCTATGTACAAGAATATAACTACTATAATACTGCTCCTATGTACAAGAATATAACTACTATAATACTGCCTCCTATGTACAAGAATATAACTACTATAATACTGCCTCCTATGTACAAGAATATAACTACTATAATACTGCTCCTATGTACAAGAATATAACTACTATAATACTGCCTCCTATGTACAAGAATATAACTACTATAATACTGCCTCCTAGCTGTGAGGACGTGTGTCAGTAGCTCTCCTGAGGCTTTGGATGTCTGGAGAAAGCCCAGGGCGGGGCCACTCTGGGTGGGAATGCTCCCCAAGCAAGGCCCAGGCTTCAAGGCCTATTCTGGGAAACAATTCCCAGACCTCTCACACCATGGATAATTATCCAAAAGTTTCTTTGGAAGGAAGGAATGTTCCGAGTGTTGCCAGTCCCAGTGCAGCAGGAAGCAAAGAAGAAAAGAAAATGTTGGAAGTAAAGAAGGAAACATCACTGAGTAAGAGCATGGCTGCAGGTGTGCAATCCACCCCACCCGCAGGCAGACAGAGGAGAACATCCCTGGAGAAGCAGACCATGCAGGAGAATCTGCAACAGTCTGTCCTGATGCGGTCTGACCGCACACGTTATGGAAGTGGGAACAGCGCAAAAGTCGCCAACACGACAGATGAGACCAGAGGGAGTACTGCAGGAAGGCTTCATGGGGCCACAAGTGCGGTCACTGGGAAGAACCAGGGGCCCAGTCACCAATCTGGAGATAGTGACCTCGCAGCAGTGACCACGGCTGCACCAAGTCCAGTGCAAGGACCAAGCAGAGGGACGCCTGTAAGGAGCCATTCTGTGAGTACACTGCCGACACAGCCCCCCAATACTCAGCGTGCACCAGAACTATGTCTGGCCGAGCGGATCCCAGCTCTGGTCAAGAGACTAGAGACATTAAAAAAGACTAAACTACAGCTGCAGAAGCAGATAGATTGTGTCTATAAGCTAAAGGCAGCAAACCCCAACAATCAGGCTGTTCATGACAAGAAGCTGAGCTCCCTCGCTGTGCAGCTCGCTGACACTGTGCAGGACATGGAGGCTGTACTGGAGCAGATGGGACCAGTCGCTGAATCCTTCAGGAACCAGCAAAGACATGAGGAAAGACCTGCGCCAGAACCATCTCCATCTAAACCCAGGTCTCTAACCTGTCCAGATGACACCCAGCAGGCCTGTGCAAGACCAGTCCTCAGACCAGCCAGCTTCCCTTTTGAGAAAGGGAATTTGTACAGAGAAGTGGAAGAAAGTGTCCAGCACCAGCAAAGACCTGCAGAGACTCCTCAAAAGGTACCACAAGTTCCAGCAGTTTGTACTGTGAAGCAGGACTATGGACTCCAACCAGAAGGTAACTCTGCAGTAGCAGTGCAGTCACCACAAGCGCTGGGGGGCAGTAGAGAGCAGCAGGACTGTGGACTGAAACCAGAAGGTAACTCTGCAGTAGCAGTGCAGTCACCACAAGGCCTGGGGGGCAGTAGAGAGCAGCAGGACTGTGGACTCAAACCAGAAGGTAACTCTGCAGTAGCAGTGCAGTCACCACAAGTCCTGGGGGGCAGTAGAGAGCAGCAGGACTGTGGACTCTCGCCTGAAGGCAGCAGTGCAGCAGAGAGCTCACAGGTCATGGCTCAGCAGGACTGTCGGGGCTCTGTACAGCAGGATCATACTGCCAGTGACTGCATTGATATGACTGCATGTGATGTTACTGATGATGTTTCTGCAGAGGCGAGCGCTTCACAGTCTGTGTGGGATTTGGGGTCATCTCTAGACTCGGGTCCACCATTAGGTCAGCCTTCAGAGGCTTGTGACCCGCAGAGTATTAAGGATGATGGTGGGGAGGGGGCTGTACAGTCTGATGCACAGCACTTCCCCCCTTTAGTTACACCAGAAGTGTCAGACCCCCATAGTGCAGGTGGTCAGCAGCCACCACAGCGCCCCCAAGTTCAGCAGGAGGGTGGAACTGGTGGTGTCTCCTCTGGTAATGCCTGGAGCCGTGGGTCACCATCCTTCACATCTAATGTGAACTATACAGGTCAGGCTTTTAAGAGGAGGAACGTGGTCAGGTTCAGACATAGAGGGGCCAAGGAGGAGTTGCCTGACAGGAGGTTTGTGGTCCGTGAACTTCTGTGCCACCAAATGGGTTTCCTGCCATCTAACATCCTGGCAGTGATAAACCTTCCTGACAGGCAGGGGTATGACGTCAGCTTTAAACTCATGTCTGACCTGGACCGCTTCTGGGCTCATTTCTCCCGGGTGAGAGATGCTGATGGCTGGAATAAGTTCAGCCTCATCCCCATCTCTAGACCAGACACAGCAAGCGTCACCATAATATTCTGGAACGAGTCGGTACCCTACCAGGATATTGTTGTATGGCTAAAAAGACACTGTGACCTAATGTCAGATCTCACCAAGACTAGGGACGAGGATGGCATATGGACTGGGGGGTGGAAGGTCCTGGTAAAGTTACGGCAGGTTAACAACATTACCCAACATCTGCCCAACTCATTCTTTATTGGCCGGGAGAAAGGGGTATGCTTCTATGCGGGTCAGCCTAGAAAATGTTTTAAATGCGGAAAGGCCGGTCATATTGCGAGTGTGTGCACCCTGGTAAAATGTAATTTATGCGGGGAGATCGGCCATGTCAGCGCCACCTGCCAGAACATCCGGTGCAACCTCTGTGGTAGGATCGGTCACTCCCACAGGGACTGTCCAGACGCCTGGCATAATGTTTGTAAGGACTTCCCTGATGAGGACTTGCTGGAAGGGGCAGATGACCTAGAGGAGGAGATGTTGTTGTCAGGGTCAGCAGTGACACCGCCCGAGCCTCAGCACAATATGGGTGACAATATAGGTGACATAGTGCCTGACCAGTCCCAGCCAGGAGCCACTGAGGGGAACGGGGAGGTCACTGAGCAGGTTGTGGGCACGTCGTCTTCTGCCCCAGCATCAATAAATCCACAGAAAAGACGGAAGAAGGATAAAACCAGCCGTAAGCCTGAGGGGGAATGGACCACTGTCCAAAAGCCTTCCAAAAAGAAAGTAGACCCCGGGTCAGGTGTCATGACCATAACAAATAGGTACGGTGTCCTATCAGAGTCAGACGCTGAGGAAGAGATGGAGAGAGAGTTAAAGAGAGTGGTAGATGAATTTAATGAGGACCAGGAGGGCGACCCCCCCACAAAAAGGAAACCCCCGCGAGCTAAACGTCTGTCCGAATCAGACATGGAGACAGGTGGTCGGCAGGTGGGCTCAGACTCAGATCTATGATGATGGGGGTAATATCTCTGCTACTTGTGCTTTGCTTTGCTTTGATGGCTGACTTCAACCTTAAAGTGTTCTCCAGTAATGTGAACAGTGTCAGAGTGAGGAGGACCAGGCATGCGGTTTATGAACATCTAAGGTCTCTTGATGCTGATATATTCTTCCTACAAGAGACACGTTTAAATACGTTAGGACTCTTACGGGAAGCCGAGCGTGAATGGCGGTCTGGTCCATCCTTTTGGTCACTGGCTGTAGAACCAAGTGCCGGGGTCTCTATCCTCTTTAACACCAATGATGTAACTATACATAGGTTGACAGAGGTATTGATGGGAAGGTGCCTAATTCTGGAAGTTACTATTCGGGGTAGGAGGCTCCGTCTCATCAATATCTATGGTTCGCAGACAGTGACTGAAAGGATTAACCTTTATAATGAAGTGAAGCCATATCTCTTCACATCTATCCCTATCATCATGGCTGGAGATTTTAATGCCGCCAGGGCATCTAGTGACAGGACCTCTAATAGGCCTCTTACCAGAGACTCCAAGGTTCTAAACAGAATCATTCAACAGGCCGGGTTGTCAGATGTGTTTGTGCAGGGTGGTCGTAAACCAAAATTTACTTATTTTTGTGGTGAAAGAAGAAGTCGGATAGATTTAGCTCTGGTGAGTCCTACAGAGACCATTGGTGAGAAAGATGAGAAGATCGTCCCTTATTCAGACCATCTGGCCTTATATTTCTGTTTGGGTGTCACAAAGTGTTCTGGGACAGGTAGAGGGTTATGGAGACTTAATTCCAGTCTATTAGAAGACCCTTCGGTTCAGAGTCATGTTCACTCTCTTATACAGAGTCAGCTAGAGAGAGTGGACTTTTATGGCAATATGGCCGACTGGTGGGAGGATGTCAAGGATGAGATCAGATCCCTCTTAAAGAGACTGTCAGTTATAAAGGGGAAGAGTAAGTATGGCCAGTATCTCAAGCTGCGGAAAGAATTGGAGTCACTCTATTCGGCGGGAGGGGGTGACCAACAAAGGATTGACCGGCTGAAATCTGAGATGAGGCAGTATCAGTACAGCAGGTATACCTCCCTGGTTCTTGAACGGGATTATGGGACCTTAGGGTCTCCTGATCCCTTTGAGAATTGCCGGGAGCGAGTGGCAAATAAATCTGTCACCGGTCTCACTGACCCCCAGGGTGTTTTGCAAGAATCTCGGGAGGGTATCCTGGGGGTGGTGAGATCTTACTATGCTGACTTGTTTCAGAGGAAGGTTTTGGATAGTGACAAGATGACCCAATTCTTGGAGGCAACTCCGCTCCCTGATACTAATGATTTGGACTTTTCTCCTTTGACAGCAGATTTGACGGTGGCGGAGGTTAAAGAGGCCATTGATAAGTTACATCTGAAGAAGGCACCAGGTCCAGATGGGATAACAGCAGAATTCTATAAGACATTCAGAGACCTCTTGGCCCCAATCCTCGTGGATGTATATACAAATTGTCTAGAAAGTCACCTGATGCCTCCATCCATGAGAGTGTCCTCGCTGATTCTGCTGTCCAAAGGTAAAGAGCCGAGTGACATCAAGAACTGGAGGCCGATTGCCCTCTTGAATGTCGACAGAAAGATTCTGGCAAAAATTCTTTTTTCTAGATTAGTTTGTCTGTCCTCAGCACTGTTGTCAGGCTGTCAGTTTGGCACAGTAAAAGGGCGGAACATCTCTGGAGCAGTCCTCTCGATAAGGGAGATGTTTGAGAGATGTAAAGCTCTGAGGTGTGGGAGATATGTCGTGAGTCTTGACCAGGCTAAAGCCTTTGACAGAGTAGATCATGAGTATCTATGGGCCACTTTGTCAAAGTACGGTATTCCGGGGCAATTCATCGATTGGCTGAAGACTTTGTATTGCGAGGCTGAGAGCTTTCCTCTGGTCAATGGTTGGCAGGGTGATACCTTCAGGGTTGAGGCAGGGGTGAGACAAGGTTGCCCACTGAGTCCACTGCTGTATGTATTTGCCCTAGACCCATTCCTGAGGTCACTGCAGGAGTGTAGTTTTCAGGGGGTGCCGGTCCCCCATTGCCTGCCCCTGAGTGTTGTTGCCTATGCGGATGATGTGACTGTAGTGATATCTGAGCCTCGTGAGGTGGAGATGTTGTCTGCAGCCATCAGAAGTTACTCGGAGGCCTCAGGGTCTCTGGTCAACCTTGAGAAGAGTCAAGCTCTTTGGATATCAGACAGTGATCCAGATTTTGATCTGCCACAATTTGTGAGAGCCTCCACCTATATTAAAATCCTAGGGGTCAAATTTGGGAGGGATGATAACGGCAAACTAAATTGGGAAGAGAAGTTGGAAGCCGGAAATGCAAAGGTTCAGCGATGGAAGAACTGGAGGCTGACCTATAGAGAAAGGGTTAAAATGTTGAAGACTTACCTGGTCCCTGTCTTCTTGTATGTCTCTGTCGTTTTTCCTTTGCCGGAATCTTTCTCCGCTAGGCTCTTTAGCCTGTTCTTCCAACTGTTGTGGGGGAACAGGTTGAACCTGATAAAAAGAGGGATCACCTACCTACAGAGGAGAGAGGGTGGGTTGGATATGCTGAATCCAAGGGTGTTCTTTGACTCCATGTTTCTAAAAGTTAATTTTGGTTGCCTGGACTCAGAGAACAGCTCCCTGTGGGTGAACAGTGTCAGGGACTGGATATTGCCTTTTGCAGAATCTTGGGTGCGAGGCGGCAGTCTCAAGAGGGGTCGATGGACGAGTGACTACCTCCCCCAGTACCTGGACTATGGGCTGAAGTGTGTGAGAAGGTGGAAGATAGAGAAGTCCTACATTGAGGGTAAGCCAAGGAAAGATCTATATGTGAGGATCTGTAGGGCTTTCTTTTGTTCTCCACTAGTCTTGAGGGATTGTGTGACTAGCACTTTACAAGAAAGTCTGAAGCTCCTCAATGGGAAACGTCTCCCCGCCAAATTCTTTGACATAGCTTGGTTGTCATTACATGGAAAGCTATTTGTTAGGGGTAACCTAAAATTTTTAAGTGTTTCAGATAGGAACTGTCCTCTCGGTTGTCAGCAGGAGGAGACGATGGAGCACTTCATATCTGACTGCAGGGGTGGGAGGAGAATATGGGAAGAGGTGTCACAAAAGCTAAACATCCCATTACTGCAGTCCCTGACTTATCCTGACATCATCTATGCTGTTCCATCCAGAAATAGTAATGTAGACAGGGGGACAATGTACCTGATCATTTCTGTCATAAAATACTACCATTGGCACATGAGAACCCGCGTGTCTATACACAATGAGCCATTCCACCACACCACAGCCGTAAGCCAAATAATGTCTGAGCTCCAGTGGGTTAAGTCATTAGAGATAAGGAGTAACCCAAATAATAGGAAATTATGGAGGAATGTGTCTTTGGTTTAAAACAGAAAATATGTTATTTTGTGTTTGTTTTGTTTTTTGTTTCCCCCCCCCCCCCCTCTTCTTTTTCCTCCCCAGCAAATGTGGACTTTATCAGTTTAATATAATTCTATAGGCATTCTAGCTGAGTAGTCATTGTGTGTACAATGCCTGTTATTTTTTGGGTTTTGTATTGTAAGAATGTATTTTTATTGTATTTTTGTTTGTTTGTTTTCACAATAAAAATTGCCTCCTATGTACAAGAATATAACTACTATAATACTGCTCCTATGTACAAGAATATAACTACTATAATACTGCTCCTATGTACAGGAATATAACTACTATAATACTGCTCCTATGTACAAGAATATAACTACTATAATACTGCTCCTATGTACAAGAATATAACTACTATAATACTGCTCCTATGTACAAGTATATAACTACTATAATACTGCTCCTATGTACAAGAATATAACTACTATAATACTGCTCCTATCTACAAGAATATAACTACTATAATACTTCTCCTATGTACAAGAATATAACTACTATAATACTGCCTCCTATGTACAAGAATATAGCTACTATAATACTCTGTAGTCAGAGCTCCTCACTTCACGTTTTATATACACCCGGTCTATTCTACTGGCGTTACCGGCCTTATGGTAAGTGTAGGCTCTATTGGAGCCACGCAAACCATAGGGATCCACTAAATGAGCCTGCTGGACTATATTGTTAAGGAAGTTCTCATCATATTTCAATTGCTTATGACTACTGGAACGGTCTACATTACAGGAGACACTATTAAAATCCCCGCACATTATAAACACCCTGGATGTAAAACAATATGGCTTCATCTGCTGGAACAATTCCCTCCTCTCCTTTCTAGTCTGAGGAGCATAGACATTAATGGCTCTATAATACACAGTGTCCAGTATGAAGTCCAGCATCAGACAGCGGCCCGGACAGATCTCCAGGACTCTCTCCACCTCAACTTCCATCTTATTGAAGAGAATCGCCACACCATCATTTCTCTCCAGCCCAAAGGACCAGAAAGATGCTCCATGTCTCCAGTCTCTCTTGGCTGCAAACACATGAGCATTGCTCTTCAAATAAGTCTCCTGTAAGAAGAAGATGTCAGATCTCTCCTGAGACAGACGCTGGTAGATCGCCTGCCGCCTGTTCTTGGTCTTCACACTGTTCACATTTATAGAGCTGACTCTCAGCCTCATCCAGGTCACTTAGTTTTTCTTATTCTTTTTTCTCCTTCCACTACTGTGACCTTTAGAACCCCATCTTTTGGTGGACACTGAAGGGCCAGGTTCATCTTCCAGAGGGTCACCATCAGGGTTATGTGAAGAAACATAGTCCATTTCAATCTTTTCTTCTGACTCTTCTTCCCCTAGCGCAGCATACTGCCCGGAGGTTATGGCCAGCACTGGCGGATCCGGGGTTTTCTTTGCTGTAGCGCTGTTCTTTCTTTTTACAGTCTGGAACCCCTCTTCATCCACAGAGGACCTCCTGAGCTTCCTGAGCCCTGCAGCTGGACCATCAGGCTTTGTAGACATAGAGGGCAGTTCTTTAGGTGGTTTGGCAACTGGTTTACTGGTCACTTTACTCTGCAGATGAGAATTCTCTTCAGTGACTGGTACTTGTAGTGCTACAGATGGTACTTTAGCTTCCACAGCAGGATTTCTGGATATCAAAGCCTTTTCAATAGCTGGTATTTGTGGTTCAGCAGATGTTGGTACTTGTAATAAAGTAGTTTGGCTATCAGTCTCCAACTCTGCCGGTACTTGTAGTGCATCAGGAGGGTCACCACTCTCTACAGCAGGGTCACTAGTACTTTGCATTACTTCAGCAGGACGACTACCAGTTTCTGGGGTTGCATCTGCTCTTGCAGTGACATCCTCCTGACTTTCCTCCATGGCCTCTGAGAAGATCTCATCACTGCCTTTATTATGATCTGCATGCGGACAGTCCCGGAACGTATGACCAGATCCTAAACACAGGTTACAGATGACCGGACCTGTACAGTCGTCCTTTGAATGACCAAACTGTCCACAAAATGAGCACTTAATACGGGAGCAGTTGATGGCGAGGTGCCTGCCCCCACATCTGTGACACAGCCGCGGCTGACCGGGGTAGTAGCATATCCCTCTCTCTGAGCCCAGGTAGAAGGAGTGCGGCAGATGTCTGGTCACACCATTGTTCTGCGCTAGTTGTATCATAACAGTGTATCCGCCATTCCAGATGTCTTCCTCATCATAGATTTTTACAGGATGACTCTTCAACAGACACTGTCTGCTCAGCCAGTGCTCCAGATCTGCCAGAGCCACCACCTCAGACTGGAACAAGATGGTGGCCCTCACTACCTGAGGCTTGGACAGCTGGATCACCTGTAGATGCTCCCAGATTGACTGTTCTTTGGTGTCATTGTATATATTCCAGAATAAGTCCAAATCATACTGAAGCTTAAAGCTGATGTCAAAGATCCTGCTGGAGGGGATATGGATCAGGGCGTATACCTCAGATGCCTTAAATTTCATGAAGTCCTTCAGAAGAACTTTCCCTATGTACAGTCTAGAGGGGAGGTTTTCTTCTGGACCCGTATACTTAATCCGTACAGCATTCCTCCTCTGAGGTGGAGGGTTAGCCGGCCTTGTAACATTGGAGAACAGTCTCCTGAATTGTGGACGGTCTGCAGGAGGATCAGTGCTGGGCCTCTCCTCTACAGGCTTAGTGACTCCAGATTGTCCTGCAGATCCACCTGTGTCTGCTCCAGACTGCTGTACAGCTGACATTGTGGACGGCTGAGGGTCCTGTATACTGACCTCCATGTCTGCTCCAATCTGTGCAGTTGTCTCCTCTGAGAGCCGATCGAGCGGGGTCTCAATAACAGCACTGAGCGAGGTCTCAATAACAGCACTGAGCGGGGTCTCAATAACAGCACTGAGCGGGGTCTCAATAACAGCACTGAGCGGGGTCTCAATAACAGCACTGAGCGGGGTCTCAATAACAGCACTGAGCGGGGTCTCAATAACAGCACTGAGCGGGGTCTCAATAACAGCACTGAGCGGGGTCTCAATAACAGCACTGAGCGGGGTCTCAATCACAGCACTGAGCGGGGTCTCCTTCACAGCACTGAGCGGGGTCTCCTTCACAGCACTGAGCGGGGTCTCCTCCACAGCACTGAGCAGGATCTCCTCCACAGCACTGAGCGGGGTCTCAATCACAGCACTGAGCGGGGTCTCCCTCACAGCACTGAGCGGGGTCTCCCCCACAGCACCTAGCGGGGTCTCCTCCACAGCACCTAGCGGGGTCTTAATCACAGCACTGAGCGGGGTCTCCTCCACAACACTGAGCGGGGTCTCCTCCACAACACTGAGCGGGGTCTCACCCACAATGTCCATACATGAAGCGCTCTCCTGCTCACACACAGGATTGCTGTTCTCATTCACTTCACCAGAGAAACAAGCTGAGTCCACTGCAATTAACTCCTTGTTGGATGGCTCACTTTGCTCCATAGTATTCCCAGCATTTTCAGAGACTGACTGCTCAGACCCCATACATAGTGACCCTGAAAGCAGTGACCCTCCAGGCGCTGCACCCACACATCTCTGAGCGCTTCCTTGCTTCACCATATTATACACATCGCTGTAATCTTTCCTTTTTATTTCTATGATTTCCTTTATCTTCACATTCTGGGCTCTGGCCTCCCGCTTTTTCTCCATTGCCCAGCTTTCCACTTTAGGTATTGTGTTTTTACCTTTATCTAATTTGTCTTTTAATATATCCAGTTCACGTGTGCAGTCATCCAGGCATTCATACTTCATAAGCTTTTTCTTGGGATCAGCCTCTGTCTTTATCTCATCTCTTAACTTAGAAATGCGCCTTTCCAGCTTAAATAAACTTTTCTTTGTCACAGTTGTACTTAATCCAGAAGCACTACAAGTTTCAGTTGACTCACCAGCCACCATTTCCAGATCATCGCTTCCACCATCTCCATGCTGCAGGCCGCACTCCAAGCTCTGGGCTTTCCCAGGATCATCAGCCCAGCTCCCCTCCCCTCCACCTGGGTCAGAAGCCATGCCCCCTCCCTGCAGGGAGCTAAGCACCACACGTCTATCCTCTCCTATGGACAAGAATAGAACTACTATAATACTGCTCCATATGTACAAGAATATAACTACTATAATACTGCTCCTATGTACAAGAATATAACTACTATAATACTGCTCCTATGTACAAGAATATATCTACTATAATACTGCTCCTATGTACAAGAATATAACTACTATAATACTGCTCCTGTGTACAGGAATATAACTACTATAATATTGCTCCTATGTACAAGAATATAAATACTATAATACTGCTCCTATGTACAAGAATATAACTACTATAATACTGCTCCTATGTACAGGAATATAACTACTATAATACTGCCTCCTATGTACAAGAATATAATTACTATAATACTGCTCCTATGTACAGGAATATAACTACTATAATATGGACAGGAATATGAATTTTCTTGGGTCCATCAGGTAATCTTATGAAATTGTTTGCATCGCTAAATTAATACTGCAAAAGTGAACTGCAGAAATGACATAAAACATCAATTAATGAGTAGACAAAGTGTACTTGAAAATAATAATACAATATTTTCCTGATTTCCTCTGCTTGACCTTTAATTGATAGAAAACATAATAAGACAAGCAAACACGGCAGGAGCATATTTCATCTTTCCCGATCTGTTATTATCCTTCCAATTACAATCAACTCTGCATTTAATTATCAAAATAATCATCTTTTCTCAAAAAAAAAAAAGTCAAATACACAAATTAATCTCTCCACATAATAGACATAAAACAGAATGTACAATCAAAGCAGCAGAGTGATTACAGATTAGATGAGTTTATACTATACGTACAGGACATATGACGCTACATGGAGGTAAAGATAGCCTCACATTATAATAGACAAACTCTAAACACAATGATTAATGCCTAGTATTCCAGAACATTACTCTTATTCACCACAGTAATAGTGCTGTACACCCCCAACGTTATACATCTTATACAGGTATATAGTGATATGGAGCGTGCTGGTATAACCTGGGCATCTCCTGTATATAATTATATATGTACAGCTGGTATAACCTGGGTATCTCCTGTATATAATTATATATGTACAGCTGGTATAAGTTATACATCTTCTTGTATATAGTGATATGGAGCATGCTGGTATAACCTGGGCATCTCCTGTATATAATTATATATGTGCAGCTGGTATAAGTTAACATCTTGTATATGTGATATGGGCATGCTGGTATAACCTGGGCATCTCCTGTATAATTATATATGTACAGCTGGTATAAGTTATACATCTTCTTGTATATAGTGATATGGACCATGCTGGATAACCGGGCATCTCCTGTTATATTATATATGTACAGCTGGTATAAGTTATACATCTTCTTGTATATAGTGATATGGAGCGTGCTGGTATAACCTGGGCATCTCCTGTATATAATTATATATGTACAGCTGGTATAAGTTATATCTTCTTGTATATAGTGATATGGAGCGTGCTGGTATAACCTGGGCATCTCCTGTATATAATTATATATGTTACAGCTGGTATAAGTTATACATATTCTTGTATACAGTGATATGGAGCATGCTGGTATAACCTGGGCATCTCCTGTATATAATTATATATGTACAGCTGGTATAGTTATACATCTTCTTGTATATAGTGATATGGAGCATGCTGGTATACCTGGGCATCTTGTATATAATTATATATGTACAGCCTGGTATAAGTTATACATCTTCTTGTATATAGTGATATGGAGCATGCTGGTATAACCTGGGCATCTCCTGTATATAATTATATATGTACAGCTGGTATAAGTTATACATCTTCTTGTATATAGTGATATGGAGCATGCTGGTATAACCTGGGCATCTCCTGTATATAATTATATATGTACAGCTGGTATAAGTTATACATCTTCTTGTATATAGTGATATGGAGCATGCTGGTATAACCTGGGCATCTCCTGTATATAATTATATATGTACAGCCGGTATAAGTTATACATCTTCTTGTATATAGTGATATGGAGCACTGCTGGTATAACCTGGGTATCTCCTGTATATAATTATATATGTACAGCTGGTATAAGTTATACATCTCCTGTATATAGTGATATGGAGCATGCTGGTATAACCTGGGCATCTCCTGTATATAATTATATATGTACAGCTGGTATAAGTTATACATCTTCTTGTATATAGTGATATGGGCCATGCTGGTATAACCTGGGTATCTCCTGTATATAATTATATATGTACAGCTGGTATAAGTTATACATCTTCTTGTATATAGTGATATGGAGCATGCTGGTATAACCTGGGCATCTCCTGTATATAATTATATATGTACAGCTGGTATAAGTTATACATCTTCTTGTATATAGTGATATGGAGCATGCTGGTATAACCTGGGCATCTCCTGTATATAATTATATATGTACAGCTGGTATAAGTTATACATCTTCCTGTATATAGTGATATGGCGCATGCTGGTATAACCTGGGTATCTCCTGTATATAATTATATATGTACAGCTGGTATAAGTTATACATCTTCTTGTATATAGTGATATGGACCATGCTGGTATAACCTGGGCATCTCCTGTATATAATTATATATGTACAGCTGGTATAAGTTATACATCTTCCTGTATATAGTGATATGGCGCATGCTGGTATAACCTGGGTATCTCCTGTATATAATTATATATGTACAGCTGGTATAAGTTATACATCTTCTTGTATATAGTGATATGGAGCATGCTGGTATAACCTGGGCATCTCCTGTATATAATTATATATGTACAGCTGGTATAAGTTATACATCTTCTTGTATATAGTGATATGGAGCATGCTGGTATAACCTGGGTATCTTCTGTATATAATTATATATGTACAGCTGGTATAAGTTATACATCTTCTTGTATATAGTGATACGGAGCATGCTGGTATAACCTGGGCATCTCCTGTATATAATTATATATGTACAGCTGATATAAGTTATACATCTTCTTGTATATAGTGATATGGGCCATGCTGGTATAACCTGGGTATCCCCTGTATATAATTATATATGTACAGCTGGTATAAGTTATACATCTTCTTGTATATAGTGATATGGGCCATGCTGGTATAACCTGGGTATCTCCTGTATATAATTATATATGTACAGCTGGTATAAGTTATACATCTTCTTGTATATAGTGATATGGACCATGCTGGTATAACCTGGGTATCTCCTGTATATAATTATATATGTGCAGCTGGTATAAGTTATACATCATCTTGTATATAGTGATATGGACCATGCTGGTATAACCTGGGCATCTCCTGTATATAATTATATATGTACAGCTGGTATAACCTGGGCATCTCCTGTATATAGTTATATATGTACAGCTGGTATAAGGTATACATCTTCTTGTATATAGTGATATGGACCATGCTGGTATAACCTGGGTATCTCCTGTATATAATTATATATGTACAGCTGGTATAAGTTATACATCTTCTTGTATATAGTGATATGGAGCATGCTGGTATAACCTGGGCATCTCCTGTATATAATTATATATGTACAGCTGGTATAAGTTATACATCTTCTTGTATATAGTGATATGGACCATGCTGGTATAACCTGGGCATCTCCTGTATATAATTATATATGTACAGCTGGTATACGCTATACATCTTCTTGTATATAGTGATATGGAGCATGCTGGTATAACCTGGGCATCTCCTGTATATAATTATATATGTACAGCTGGTATAACCTGGGCATCTCCTGTATATAATTATATATGTACAGCTGGTATAAGTTATACATCTTCCTGTATATAGTGATATGGAGCATGCTGGTATAACCTGGGCATCTCCTGTATATAATTATATATGTACAGCTGGTATAAGTTATACATCTTCTTGTATATAGTGATATGGAGCATGCTGGTATAACCTGGGTATCTCCTGTATATAATTATATATGTACAGCTGGTATAAGGTATACATCTTCTTGTATATAGTGATATGGAGCATGCTGGTATAACCTGGGCATCTCCTGTATATAATTATATATGTACAGCTGGTATAAGTTATACATCTTCCTGTATATAGTGATATGGAGCATGCTGGTATAACCTGGGCATCTCCTGTATATAATTATATATGTACAGCTGGTATAAGTTATACATCTTCTTGTATATAGTGATATGGGCCATGCTGGTATAACCTGGGTATCTTCTGTATATAATTATATATGTACAGCTGGTATAAGTTATACATCTTCTTGTATATAGTGATATGGAGCATGCTGGTATAACCTGGGCATCTCCTGTATATAATTATATATGTACAGCTGGTATAAGTTATACATCTTCTTGTATATAGTGATATGGAGCATGCTGGTATAACCTGGGCATCTCCTGTATATAATTATATATGTACAGCTGGTATAAGTTATACATCTTCTTGTATATAGTGATATGGAGCATGCTGGTATAACCTGGGCATCTCCTGTATATAATTATATATGTACAGCTGGTATAAGTTATACATCTTCTTGTATATAGTGATATGGAGCATGCTGGTATAACCTGGGCATCTCCTGTATATAATTATATATGTACAGCTGGTATAAGTTATACATCTTCTTGTATATAGTGATATGGAGCATGCTGGTATAACCTGGGTATCTCCTGTATATAATTATATATGTACAGCTGGTATAAGTTATACATCTTCCTTGTATATAGTGATATGGAGCATGCTGGTATAACCTGGGCATCTCCTGTATATAATTATATATGTACAGCTGGTATAAGTTATACATCTTCTTGTATATAGTGATATGGAGCATGCTGGTATAACCTGGGCATCTCCTGTATATAATTATATATGTACAGCTGGTATAAGTTATACATCTTCTTGTATATAGTGATATGGAGCATGCTGGTATAACCTGGGCATCTCCTGTATATAATTATATATGTACAGCTGGTATAAGTTATACATCTTCTTGTATATAGTGATATGGAGCATGCTGGTATAACCTGGGTATCTCCTGTATATAATTATATATGTACAGCTGGTATAAGTTATACATCTCCTGTATATAGTGATATGGAGCATGCTGGTATAACCTGGGCATCTCCTGTATATAATTATATATGTACAGCTGGTATAAGTTATACATCTTCTTGTATATAGTGATATGGAGCATGCTGGTATAACCTGGGTATCTCCTGTATATAATTATATATGTACAGCTGGTATAAGTTATACATCTCCTTGTATATAGTGATATGGAGCATGCTGGTATAACCTGGGCATCTCCTGTATATAATTATATATGTACAGCTGGTATAAGTTATACATCTTCCTGTATATAGTGATATGGAGCGTGCTGGTATAACCTGGGCATCTCCTGTATATAATTATATATGTACAGCTGGTATAAGTTATACATCTTCCTGTATATAGTGATATGGAGCATGCTGGTATAACCTGGGTATCTCCTGTATATAATTATATATGTACAGCTGGTATAAGTTATACATCTCCTTGTATATAGTGATATGGAGCATGCTGGTATAACCTGGGCATCTCCTGTATATAATTATATATGTACAGCTGGTATAAGTTATACATCTTCTTGTATATAGTGATATGGAGCATGCTGGTATAACCTGGGCATCTCCTGTATATAATTATATATGTACAGCTGGTATAAGTTATACATCTTCTTGTATATAGTGATATGGAGCATGCTGGTATAACCTGGGCATCTCCTGTATATAATTATATATGTACAGCTGGTATAAGTTATACATCTTCTTGTATATAGTGATATGGACCATGCTGGTATAACCTGGGCATCTCCTGTATATAATTATATATGTACAGCTGGTATAAGTTATACATCTTCTTGTATATAGTGATATGGAGCATGCTGGTATAACCTGGGCATCTCCTGTATATAATTATATATGTACAGCTGGTATAAGTTATACATCTTCTTGTATATAGTGATATGGAGCATGCTGGTATAACCTGGGCATCTCCTGTATATAATTATATATGTACAGCTGGTATAAGTTATACATCTTCTTGTATATAGTGATATGGACCATGCTGGTATAACCTGGGCATCTCCTGTATATAATTATATATGTACAGCTGGTATAAGTTATACATCTTCTTGTATATAGTGATATGGACCATGCTGGTATAACCTGGGCATCTCCTGTATATAATTATATATGTACAGCTGGTATAAGTTATACATCTTCTTGTATATAGTGATATGGAGCATGCTGGTATAACCTGGGCATCTCCTGTATATAATTATATATGTACAGCTGGTATAACCTGGGTATCTCTTGCATTTAATGCTTTCACTGGGGGTAAAAGATGCATTGTATATTAATTCAATTATGCTAAAGGATGTTTATCTTTCTATTTCTGGAGCTGTCCGGTGACATCTTCTCCATCTTGGGGCGCATTAACAATCTATGACATCATCTAGGCCGGACTATGCTGTCATACATTTGCTGCTGGTTTCTCTGAAGTTCAGGTGTAATTATGAATACACAAGATGCTCACATCTGATCTCTAATATTAGCATTCCCAGCTAGGTACAAACATCCGGCTTTGTATTGTGATGATTTATTGACTACCCTTAAGCAAAATGCCATCGCATATTATTTTCTGCAGACTATTACTGTCATTTAAAGTTTGCATAATGGCTTTTTCCTGCAAACTTTCAAAGTTAAAAAGGGCAATAACTATGGAGGATTCATATATATTATTTCTGTGGGTTTTTATACCTGGCTAATTGTAATGGAAACCGGGAGACATTCAAAATTGTTTTTCAATTACGTAGCTTATTTTTTGCTTTATTAGCAGCAGTCTACAGATCGGAAGCTGAAAAATAATTAATTATAATAATATTATATTCTTATACATAAGAGTGGTATTATAGTAGTTATATTCTTGTACATAGGAGCAGTATTATAGTAGTTATATTCTTGTACATAGGAGCAGTATTATAGTAGTTATATTCTTGTACATAGGAGCAGTATTATAGTAGTTATATTCTTGTACATAGGAGCAGTATTATAGTAGTTATATTCTTGTACATAGGAGCAGTATTATAGTAGTTATATTCTTGTACATTGGAGGTAGTATTATAGTAGTTATATTCTTGTACATAGGAGGCAGTAATATAGTAGTTATATTCTTGTACATTGGAGGTAGTATTATAGTAGTTATAATCTTGTACATAGGAGCAGTATTATAGTAGTTATATTCTTGTACATAGAAGGCAGTATTATAGTAGTTATATTCTTGTACATAGGAGCAGTATTATAGTAGTTATATTCCTGTACATAGGGGCAGTATTATAGTAGTTATATTCTTGTACATAGGAGCAGTATTATTGTAGTTATATTCTTGTACATAGGAGGCAGTATTATAGTAGTTATAATCTTGTACATAGGAGCAGTATTATAGTAGTTATATTCCTGTACATAGGGGCAGTATTATAGTAGTTATATTCCTGTACATAGGAGCAGTATTATAGTAGTTATATTCTTGTATATAGGAGGTAGTATTATAGTAGTTATATTCTTGTACATTGGAGGTAGTATTATAGTAGTTATATTCTTGTACATAGGAGGCAGTATTATAGTAGTTATAATCTTGTACATAGGAGCAGTATTATAGTAGTTATATTCCTGTACATAGGGGCAGTATTATAGTAGTTATATTCTTGTACATAGGAGGCAGTATTATAGTAGTTATAATCTTGTACATAGGAGCAGTATTATAGTAGTTATATTCTTGTATATAGGAGCAGTATTATAGTAGTTATATTCTTGTACATAGGTGCAGTATTATAGTAGTTATATTCTTGTACATAGGAGCAGTATTATAGTAGTTATATTCTTATACATAGGAGCAGTATTATAGTAGTTATATTCTTGTACATAGGAGCAGTATTATAGTAGTTATATTCTTGTACATAGGAGCAGTATTATAGTAGTTATATTCTTGTATATAGGAGCAGTATTATAGTAGTTATATTCTTGTACATAGGAACAGTATTATAGTAGTTATATTCTTGTACATAGGAGCAGTATTATAGTAGTTATATTCTTGTAAATAGGAGCAGTGTTATAGTAGTTATATTCTTGTATATAGGAGCAGTGTTATAGTAGTTATATTCTTGTATATAGGAGCAGTATTATAGTAGTTATATTCTTGTATATAGGAGCAGTATTATAGTAGTTATATTCTTGTACATAGGAGCAGTATTATAGTAGGTATATTCTTGTATATAGGAGCAGTATTATAGTAGTTATATTCTTGTACATAGGGGGCAGTATTATAGTAGTTATATTCTTGTACATAGGAGCAGTATTATAGTAGTTATATTCTTGTACATAGGAGCAGTATTATAGTAGTTATATTCTTGTACATAGGAGCAGTATTATAGTAGTTATATTCTTGTACATAGGAGCAGTATTATAGTAGTTATATTCTTGTACATAGGAGCAGTATTATAGTAGTTATATTCTTGTATATAGGAGCAGTATTATAGTAGTTATATTCTTGTACATAGGAACAGTATTATAGTAGTTATATTCTTGTACATAGGAGCAGTATTATAGTAGTTATATTCTTGTACATAGGAACAGTATTATAGTAGGTATATTCTTGTATATAGGAGCAGTATTATAGTAGTTATTTTCTTGTACATAGGAGCAGTATTATAGTAGTTATATTCTTGTACATAGGAGCAGTATTATAGTAGTTATATTCTTGTACATAGGAGCAGTATTATAGTAGTTATATTCTTGTACATAGGAGCAGTATTATAGTAGTTATATTCTTGTACATAGGAGCAGTATTATAGTAGTTATATTCTTGTATATAGGAGCAGTATTATAGTAGTTATATTCTTGTACATAGGAACAGTATTATAGTAGTTATATTCTTGTACATAGGAGCAGTATTATAGTAGTTATATTATTGTACATAGGAGGCAGTATTATAGTAGTTATATTCCTGTACATAGGAGCAGTATTATAGTAGTTATATTCTTGTACATAGGAGGCAGTATTATAGTAGTTATATTCTTGTACATAGGAGCAGTATTATAGTAGTAATATTCTTGTACATAGGGGCAGTATTAAAGTAGTTATATTATTGTACATAAGAGCAGTATTATAGTAGTTATATTCTTGTACATAGGAGGCAGTATAATAGTAGTCATATTCTTGTACATAGGAGGCAGTGTTATAGTAGTTGTATTCTTGTACATAAGAGGGAGTATTATAGTAGTTATATTCTTGTACATAGGAGCAGCATTATAGTAGTCATATTCTTGTACATAGGAGGCAGTATTAAAGTAGTTATATTCTTGTACATAGGAGGCAGTGTTATAGTAGTTGTATTCTTGTACATAAGATGGAGTATTAAAGTAGTTATATTCATGTACATAGGAGAAGTATTATAGTAGTTGTATTCTTGTACATAGGAGGCAGTATTAAAGTAGTTATATTCTTGTACGTAGGAGGCAGTATTATAGTAGTTGTATTCTTGTACGTAGGAGGCAGTATTATAGTAGTTGTATTCTTGTACATAGGAGGCAGTATTATAGTAGTTGTATTCTTGTACATAGGAGGCAGTATGATAGTAATTATAATCTTGTACATAGGAGCAGTATTATAGTAGTTATATTCTTGTACAGAGGAGCAGTATTATAGCAGTTATATTCTTGTACATAGGAGCAGTATTATAGTAGTTATATTCTTGTACATATGAGCAGTATTATAGTAGTTATATTCTTGTACATAGGAGCATTATTATAGTAGTTATATTCTTGTACATTGGAGGCAGTATTATAGTAGTTATATTCTTGTACATTGGAGGCAGTATTATAGTAGTTATATTCTTGTACATAGGAGTAGTATTATAGTAGTTATATTCTTATACATAGGAGCATTATTATAGTAGTTATATTCTTGTACATTGGAGGCAGTATTATAGTAGTTATATTCTTGTACATTGGAGGCAGTATTATAGTAGTTATATTCTTGTACAGAGGAGCAGTATTATGTACTATTGTTGTACATAGTGACAGTATTATAGTAGTTATATTCTTGTACATAGTGACAGTATTATAGTAGTTATATTCTTGTACATAGGAGGCAGTATTATAGTAGTTATATTTTTGTACATTGGAGGCAGTATTATAGCAGTTATATTTTTGTAAATAAGGAACAGTATTATCATACAGAAGTTATACATTTTTAGTGATGGATTAAGTAGCAGTAATTTTTCTATATATGAAATGAGTAATAAGTGCAATTATATATAATCACTTGTGCAGCAGAATAGACAAAATAATGTAAATGTACCTGATGAACCCAAAACTGCCAAATCCTAGAACAAATTACACTGTCGGATTGTAAAGTTCAGATAAAGAAAACTTTTTTCTCTTCTGGTGAATAAGTATGTAAATCCCCGGACTCTCCGGCAAGTAGGTACTTAATTAAAGATGCAAAGCTACTGGAAAGTTATTATTAAAGGAAACTGGCTCACACTGGATTAATCCTATTGCTTCCCACACAAGCACAAAATTACAGAGATATTTATCGGCGGATGAAATGGTTTTGGTTTCTTTCATTCTAATTGGTTGCTTTCTGATTTTTTTCTTCACTAATCTTGACTTAGAAATAGGAATCTGCTGGCGTCGCCCCGAACCATTTCCCTTACATACCAGCTATAATCTGACTTTGTTTTCAAAGGAAACAGGTAACAGTTTAATGGTTGCAATAGATGTGACGTGCTTACATATGGCTGTTCTCCAGCCTGTGCACGTGTAGCAGAGCTGAGCATGTCACAAGTAGCAGAGCTTGGTTTGTCGTTTGCAATTCTGGTTTCACATAGTGCATTTACCAAGATGCACAAAGACGGCAGCCGTAAACTCGAGCTCTGCTACATTGGGCAGCCTCATTAAATAATAACGTTGGGCAGCCTCCTCAATTACTCTCCTCCAATGGCAGATTTTGGGGGACATAATGATCGGGCGTGCTGGATTTCAGGCGCTCTATCCTTTTGTCTGGCAGCAGCTTCCTCCAGTCTTCCTACTGAGAACACATGCATGCTCGGCAGAGCCCAGCATGCATGTGGCTGGGTGGATCCGGAGTGAAGTTATGAAAAATTTGATTCGGCTGCTTCGCAGAATTTGACAAAGAAATTCTATTTGCCACAATGCACATTTCTTTGTATTTAGCGGGCGGAGTGACGGGGAACAGCGATCGCCCCCCCCCCCCCCTCCGTCATTGAATCCCTCAGATGCTGCGTTCATTTCTGATCGCGGCATCTGAGGCTAAAATTTATACCTTTCAGGGGTTAATAGGGGTAAAAATAAAATAAAATACTTACTCATCTCATCCATTTGCTCGCGTAGAGGCCATCGTGGACATCTTGAGTGAAGACACTGCGCGAAATCTTGTGCTGTGACAAAATGACGCCATCATTGATGACGTCACCGTGCCTGGCCAGTGCGCCGACGTGGTGACATCATACGTACCCCCTGCACAAAATTTCACGTGGTTTCTGCAAGTAAGATGGCCACGACAGCCTCTTCGATGAAAATGGATGAGGTGAGTATTTTTTTTTTTTTACCACCATTTCAGGGAAATTTGATTTGTTACCAGAAAGCATGAGGAAATTCGGCTGCACGGCGAATCGAATTTTCCCTAAAATTCAGATTGAAGTCGATACTTTTCACTTTTTCAGTATCTCAACCATAGTGAAAGGTATTGGCCAAATGAGCATGCTTATGTGTATAGCTGGCCTTAGGCTGAACCAGGAGGCAGCTACCTTTGGTGCTACAGTTGTTTTGAACCTACTACTCCCAGCATGCTCTTTTCTCTTCTGTGGGGTTTCTGAGACCATCTAAGCAAATGTGCATGCTGAGATTTGTAGTTTCACAACAGCTAGATTGCCGGAGGTTGCTGACCCCTGGACTAGACAGTCTCCAGATTGTGGTGCATGTTGATTAGTAAATGTTCCCCATAGAGTTTTGCATGTATGGAGGTTGTGGGGCCATGGGTGTCACCTTGTGCCCCCAAGTTTTGCAAGAAGACTCGGGTCTCCAGTTGTCTACCACTCTTTAATAAGTGTAAGCATTGGGACCTCCAACCCAAACATGTACGCCCCAAACTCTATGTAAGTACAGGGCGTTTGTGGATGACCAACTGAGCTCTGCTACAGATCTGACAACTTCAGGTCTGTTACGTCTGCACTGATTCTCAGATTTTTGTTTTGGTTCTGCATTGATGAGTGAGGCCGAGCCTCGGGCTCCTCTGAATTGATAGCTTGTTGCTTGTGTTGTCCGGTGAGATGTTGCGAGGAACATGGTGTCGGGTCTGATCGATGGCCGCCATTCTCCCGTTACATGCCGCTAGTAGATTATAACAACATCCAATTATCTTTCTGAGCTCTTTCCATGGTGTCCTGGGTGTCTGGGTATAGCAGACGTCAATCATGGTCAGTGCAGTGGAGACAATTGCCGGGTCATTTTTGGAAACATCCCCTCTATTACCTTTGCAATCAGAATGCACTGTGGACAGCGATGGCTCTCAAGGCAAATGTTTAGGCCATGGTTTTGAGCACCTTGCTTCTTATATTTGTCTTCATCCTCATCTCCCTGCTCTGGTCACATGTCTTCAGTCATACTGTTTAAAGGGATTCTGTCACCTCCCCTCAGCCAAAAAACGATTTTAAAGCAGCCATGAAGCACAGCTTACCTGGATTAGGCTGAGCTCTTTTATCTTGAAATCCGTCCAGCAGTTACTGCAAAAAACGACTTTGATCGATATGTAAATGTAGCAAATAAGAGACCGGCACTCACTGTATTTTGAAGAAAGAAAATCTTTAATGTCACATTGGATCGTGACGCGTTTCGACTCTCGTCTGGAGCCTTTCTCAAACGTAAGGGATGTGGTACAAACATAAATGAATACACGGCATTTAAATAGCCCGCCTAGGCGGAAGTGACATCACATTGCCTTAATTACCAAAATCAACACTGGACAGCTGTCCATGATAGAAATAAATGAAACAAGAGAAGGAAGGAAAGAAAAGACAAGAAAAGATCCCAGCGGCAATCAATTTGAAGATTTACAGGAAACTGTGGAGATCATACTCGCGGTTCAGGCCTTTGGGCTCCAATGTCTGCAAAGTGTGAATCCAATAGGACTCACGCTTCTTCAACATCTTAACCCTATCACCACCTCTACGTGGTTGTGGTACATGTTCTATGATCTGAAACCGCAACTGTGAGATATTATGGTTGTGATGCTCAAAATGATGCGGTATTGGTAAAAGTAAATTCTTTTTGCGTATAGTGGACTTATGTTTAGAAAAGCGATCTTTCATACGCATAGAAGTTTCGCCTATATAAAGTAAGCCGCAGGGACACTTAAGTAAATAAACAATAAAGTTACTATTACAAGTATAGAAACCCCGGATGGGAAATTGTTTCCCTGTATGTGGGTGTGAGAAAAATTCACCTTTAATCACACTAGAGCAGTGTATGCAGCCTAGGCAGGGAAAAGTACCCTTTTTAGGTGTAGATAAAGTAATTTGACGTTGTGTCATATGGGCACTACCAATATCAGCCCGCACCACCATATCCCGTAGATTTTTATTACGTTTATAACAAATGAGTGGCCGGTTTTGGAATTCCTCAACAGAAGGATAAGCTCTAGATAAGATGTTCCAGTGGCGGTTAATGATCAATCTGCATTTTTGGATCCAGGGATGAAACTTTGAGATAAATGGGATACGAGATCTTTTTGCATTTTTAACTGGGGGAGTGACTTTATCTCTTTGCTGTTTTAGCAGAGAGATAGGATATCCACGATGTTTGAACCTATCACTCATTTCCTCAAGGCGAGTTTCCTTGATAGTGGCTTCCGAAACAATTCGACGAACCCTCTGAAACTGGGAATGGGGTAATGCTTTTTCTAAAACAGATTGCTACATTGGCATTACAGGATGATGACTTATTAGTAACGTTTGACGTATGCTCTTTATACACTTCTATTGTCCACTCTAAAGGCATATGTGCGGTTGATTGGTTATTGTCTCTTTCCTCCTATACTTTACCCGAAAAAAAGTTCTTTTTGGATCTATTGGATATTATTTTACATGAGAATTATTTTTTATTTCAAGATACGTTTTACAAACAATGCTGTGGGACCGCGATGGGTTCCAATGCCGCACCGCCGTACGCAAACACATATATGGCGTGGTTTGAGGATCAGTATATTTACTCTAATAGTCTATTCAATTTACATTGCATTTTTTGGCGAAGATTCGTTGATGATGTGTTTTGCGTGTGGCGCGGCGGCATTGGATCCCTTTTAGAGTTTGCTGATCACCTAAACTCAGTGTGGAGCGAATTACAGTTTACACTACATTATGATGAACATAGAATTAGTTTCCTTGATACTGTGATTATGAAAGGAGTTGATGGATCGTTGGTCACAGATTTACATATCAAACATACCGATAGAAATTCACTTTTACATTATTTAAGTAATCATCCTCCTGCTCTTAAAAAAGCATTACCCCATTCCCAGTTTCAGAGGGTTCGTCGAATTGTTTCGGAAGCCACTATCAAGGAAACTCGCCTTGAGGAAATGAGTGATAGGTTCAAACATCGCGGATATCCTATCTCTCTGCTAAAACAGCAAAGAGATAAAGTCACTCCCCCAGTTAAAAATGCAAAAAGATCTCGTATCCCATTTATCTCAAAGTTTCATCCCTGGATCCAAAAATGCAGATTGATCATTAACCGCCACTGGAACATCTTATCTAGAGCTTATCCTTCTGTTGAGGAATTCCAAAACCGGCCACTCATTTGTTATAAACGTAATAAAAATCTACGGGATATGGTGGTGCGGGCTGATATTGGTAGTGCCCATATGACACAACGTCAAACTACTTTATCTACACCTAAAAAGGGTACTTTTCCCTGCCTAGGCTGCATACACTGCTCTAGTGTGATTAAAGGTGAATTTTTCTCACACCCACATACAGGGAAACAATTTCCCATCCGGGGTTTCTATACTTGTAATAGTAACTTTATTGTTTATTTACTTAAGTGTCCCTGCGGCTTACTTTATATAGGCGAAACTTCTATGCGTATGAAAGATCGTTTTTCTAAACATAAGTCCACTATACGCAAAAAGAATTTACTTTTACCAATACCGCATCATTTTGAGCATCACAACCATAATATCTCACAGTTGCGGTTTCAGATCATAGAACATGTACCACAACCACGTAGAGGTGGTGATAGGGTTAAGATGTTGAAGAAGCGTGAGTCCTATTGGATTCACACTTTGCAGACATTGGAGCCCAAAGGCCTGAACCGCGAGTATGATCTCCACAGTTTCCTGTAAATCTTCAAATTCTCTACTTCCTTGTCAGTATGTCATTATTTTTTAATGCAATATGCTATTTTACCATAATTGTGGATCAACATTATATTAATTAATTTCTCTTTTTTTCTTCCGTTTTTAGAAAACTTGAAGACATCCCAGCAGCATGATTACGTTATTATTTTCTCTTTGCAATTAATCCTACTATTGCTTGTAACTTCTATTAGATGAATTGCTAATTGATTGCCGCTGGGATCTTTTCTTGTCTTTTCTTTCCTTCCTTCTCTTGTTTCATTTATTTCTATCATGGACAGCTGTCCAGTGTTGACTTTGGTAATTAAGGCAATGTGATGTCACTTCCGCCTAGGCGGGCTATTTAAATGCTGTGTATTCATTTATGTTTGTACCACATCCCTTACGTTTGAGAAAGGCTCCAGACGAGAGTCGAAACGCGTCACGATCCAATGTGACATTAAAGATTTTCTTTCTTCAAAATACAGTGAGTGCCGGTCTCTTATTTGCTATTATTCTGGGATTGAGATCTCGGACACGAGCACCACGCCAGTTATTACGGAGTGCCGGCTGATCATTATTTGTTTGTTCGATATGTAAATGTGTCCTGAAGGTGCCCAGAGGGGCGTTTTTTTCTTCTTAGAGAGCCCAGTACCGCCCCTCTTTCAGTGCCCAGCCCGCCTTCCTTGTACTGTCTAACCGCCGCCTCCAGCCTGCCACAGCCTCCCCTGCCTCTCCTCCCCCTCCCTCACGCCGAACGAACTCTCGCACAGGCGCAGTACCCACTGAGGGCTGCGCCTGTGCGATCATCAGGAGACTGAGGGCGGCAGCTTCATCTTCGTCACTGGGCATGCGCCGAGCCCAGTGACGTCCGATATTAGCTCTTCCCTCAGTCAGCCTGGTAGGAAGCGCAGAGGATTGCCGATCGGCTGCTGCACCCTGCGCTTTCTCCAGTCTGCCTGCCACAGTGAAGACGGCCAGCGATTTCTTTCCCCACCCTCCCTTCAGGAAAGAAATAAGTATTTGTTGGGGAAAATTAGGTATTATTATATTAAGTAAAGCTGTATTGTATTTAGCCGATCGGCAATCCTCCTGATGATCGCACAGGTGCAGCCCTCAGTGGGTACTGCGCCTGTGCGAGACTTCGTTCGGCGGGAGGGAGGGGGAGGAGAGGGAGGGGAGGCTGTGGCAGGCTGGAGGCGGCGGTTAGACAGTACAAGAAAGGCGGGCTGGGCACTGAAAGAGGGGCGGTACTGGGCTCTCTAAGAAGAAAAAAACGCCCCTCTGGGCACCTTCAGGACACATTTCCTTATCAATCAAAGTCGTTTTTTGCAGTAACTGCTGGACGGATTTCAAGATAAAAGAGCACAGCCTAATCCAGGTAAGCTGTGCTTCATGGCTGCTTTAAAATCGTTTTTTGGCTTAGGGGAGGTGACAGAATCCCTTTAATCACTTGAGAGACTCACTAGATCATTGTCTTCATCACTTCCAAATATGCACGTACTTCCTGAAACACTCTGTGCTGCTGTCGGAAGCTGCTTTTTCCAGACTGTGGCCTCTCACTAGTCTCCATTCCCCTCACATTGCTGTTCTGACCAGCAGGGTTAGAAAATGATTCTAGTTTATTCTGCCAGAGTCATGGTATTTCTCAAGTAGTTGGTGTCGTTATAGCACCATCTAGCGATGTTAAGTTGTATTACACTTTGTTTTTCTGAGAGTAAAAAGCATCCCGGGAAAGAGAAGCCTTCAGTCTCCAGAACACATCAGCAGAGCTGTCCTTTTGCGTATCTCTTTTTATTAAACTTCACCATCCTTGTAAAAGCATATCTAGTGAGAGATTTACCTTTGTTTCAGGGATATTGAGTTATGCAGAGCTGTTCAGCTAGTTGCAATTGTTACTCAGGGAGTTGTTATTACTGTTAGCTAGCCATGCAATCCTATGTATAGACAGCCATTTTACCATATGCTTCAGTGTCAATGCAAATGTATAGTACATGCTATCTATACTTTATACTTATAGATGTATACATATATTTGTATTTTTATAGTTTTACCAATCAAACAATAAACAAGTTAGACTACCAAGAGCAGTCCTCTTATTTGGAAGACAGAAATAGTTTGTGCTGAATGTCAGACTGCACACTGTGTGAACGTGTATAAAGACAGAACAACTGCTGTCACACACAGTACGTTCCTCACTATCATCTCATGAGAGATCAGGTAACTGGCACTCTCAAGATGAGTGTAATTCTTTCCTGAAATACTCTGTGTGGCTTTGGCCCTGCTCTTTCCACTATATAAGTCCCAGTCTGTGCCCTCCCACTTGTCTCTGTTCCACCTCATGACATGGCACTGCTCCTGTCACATGCAGCTTTGTCTTAACTAATATCATAGCCATGCTTCCCATCCATCCTCTGGTACAGTCCTCGATTTTGGGTGCTGCCCCCCAGTCCTGCAAAGCCTGCCACATGTCCCGACCTCAAGCGTATCTGCATCCATTCTTCCTGCGACTCCTGCCATCAGCCTCCTGCCTCCAATCATCATGGCATCAGGGTTAGAAGATTACTCACTTCATGAGCACTAAGGGGCATCATACTGCATGGGGAGGCACTATGGGGGCATCATGTGATATTGGCGAGTGTATCATACTATGTTAGGGGGACCAAATGGGCATATCTGAGGGGCACTAAGGGGCATCACACTGCATGGGGAGGCACTAAGGGGTTATATACTTTATAGGAGGCACTAAGGGGCATCATACTGCACAGAGAGGCACTATGGGGCAGTGGGCACTAAGGGGAATCATATGATATCAACAAGTGTATCATACTATGTCAGGGGGACCAAATGGGCATCATACTGTCTGAGGGGCACTAAAGGGCATCATACTGCATGGGGAGGGACTATGGGGGCATCATGTGATATTGGCGAGTGTATCATACTATGTTAGGAGAACTAAATGGGCTTCATACTGTCTGAGGGGCACTAAAGGGCATCTTACTGCATGGGGAGGCACTATGGGGGCATCATACGATATGATGGCTCTAAGGGTGTATCACAGGGGCGGACATACCCAGCGTCGTAGGGTGGCCCTGCCTAAGCGTCAGGTCACCAAGAGATGAGCGCTTCCATTGTGACAAAACCACGTAATTGCGTCAGCGCGTGCCCGATTTGGCATATTTTCTTCAATCAAGATAGCCGCGATTAAAAGGATATGGTATGTATTTTTTTTTAACCCCTGAAAGGCCTCAATGCGGCATCTAAGGGGTTCAATGTCGGAGGCGGCGTGATGGCCTTTCTCCGTCATTGCACCCGCTACATACAATGGAATGCGATTTGTGACGGAGTACTTCATAACGAATCACATTTCTTGTTGAAGTTCAGCAAAGCAGCGGAATCAAATTTTTGAAAACCTCGCTCATCACTACTGGAGGTAATTATAAAATCCTGGCATATCCAACACGATGGGAATCCCCATTGACAAAATAATAAAAATGTCAAATGTATTGGTGAATCAGGGTGCTCAGGATGAGCATTGCTCCCAGACAGGTCCTGAAATGTGCCTCTTTCCTGCCTCCCCTGTAACAGAAATGCGTATCAAGAATACAAAATGCAATTCCAGGAACAGAAACATTTTTTATTTTTTTTTGCTCAGGAGAATTTCTTTGAAATCTTGTTGTTTTATTACATTGATTTAAATGCCAAGGACAAGCTCCTTGTGGTAACGGCACGCACCGGCGGACGGGCGATAACGCGGCAACACTTGAAGAGAAATGACTTTTACATCCCTGCAGCTACAGTAATATTTATGGGGCTTGGGATCCGCAGTCCCACACGTCGACAGGAAAAGCTGCTGCTGCTCGTACTTCTCCAAAATGATGCATTCAGAGGCACGGTAAATGACAAATGTTTCGCCGGATTCTAAGTCGCTGGCAGTTACGGTGAGGACGGTCGGGTCCACTTCGCCCATATCCCTAGAATGTCAATATCGATTTAGCTGCGCTCGTGGCGTTGTCTTAGACTTCGCCATGGAGTCGTCGTCCTGCCCAATGTGACAACAGGCCCTTGTAGAACTTGCTACATTGTAACCGCCCTATTTGCAATTTTGTATCTGATCGCTGCTTGCAAGTCACGGCCGGAGAGTTAAATAGGAATGAACGTGGAGTCTTCCTTCGTTACCATCAAATCGGATACATATGGCGGCTGCGGAGGAAAACACAGAAGGCGACACGAGGCTGTACAGGGTTTAATTGCTGCAAAAGTAAAACTTCAAGGTCAAAGTTTTATGGAAGTGAAGCTGAAAAGTTCTGCAACTTTCTAATTAACTGGACATGTTGCAATTCTTCACCGTTTTCAGAGTATCTGCTTGCTGTCAGTGAATGAGAGCCTTGTTGATTTAAACCAGAGGCTGAAGTCCTGTCCAAAACTAACGCTTCCCACAGCTGAGGGTTCGTTTCACTGTGTTCATGTAAGTTAAATTGGCATTTCGGTAATAACACGTTTTGCCTCTGACTATTGCATAGAGAATGACCATTAGATCGGTGGGCCCCTTGCCAATTATGGAAATGGGTGTCCCCTGCTTGAATGTGCCCCACCACTCATGGAAACTCTATACATAATCAGTAGGAACCCCACCACTTGTTTTTATTGGAATACTCCTTTAAATTAAATACATCTGCAGCACTAATCTCTCTCCTCCGCTGAAACTTTGCTACAGTGTGTCAGTGGAGTTAAAATGTATCAGTCTGGGGTCCAGGGAAGAGAGACTAGTGGAGAATGGAGAATTGCAACAATTATAACAAACTTTAGAATTCGGTTTGTACAGTTCTTATGTCTCTGTTTTGTTCCTATTCACTAACAGCAAGCAGAGATATTGAAAATGGCGAGGAACAGTTTTAGAATATCTCATCCTACAGTGACTGAGCTCCCTTTACCCTTATGGGGTATTTGCAGTGATAGTTTATATTTGATCAGAGCTGGCAATATAACAGACTTCCTCACTGAATGTGACCGGCATATGGGATTTTATATAGTTTGGAGCAAGACAATGTTTTTTCAAAGGATAGATAGATCTTCAGCATCATCCTAGAAGAACCTTCTACATTTTCCTAAGAAAACTTTCCTTTATAATAGCCGTTCTTCACTAGCAATTCTCTGGCTAGTAATGGATTATACAGTAGTAATACAGGGTACAGTAGTATTGCAGTCTTATTATCACAGTCTGTGGCAGATCCCACAAGGGTAACACTTACAGTCACAGATGCCTTCATTGGGCTGGCTCACCTCAGATGCAGGCCGGGGCGTTCCTTGAGATACCACTAGCTGTCTTGATTCACTGGGGCTGGTTTCACGATGATTTGCTTTGGTGGCACTGGACCGTATCCTGTTCGTGACGCCAAATTGCAGTGGCTGGGTTGGGGATGGGCCCAACGCTACACTGGGTCCCCAGGACACTGTCGAGGTGTCACCACGTATTGCTGCTCTCAAGAAGGGATGGTAAGGCGTGGTGCACAACAATGGGAAATAAGTCCAGAGGGTCTGCAGTAAACCAGTGTGCTTCTTTACTGGAGGGATTCAGGTGCAAAACAATACAGGCGAGGCATGAGGTTGGCTTCTCTAGTCTCCTCCCTGGCAGAAGAAGGGTTTGGTGCTGAAGAAAGGCCTGAGCTAGCTGTCCCTCTCTCTCTTCAGAAGGCTGGTAGCCTGGTCAAAGGCTTGAGGCCCATGGTCTGTAGCTAAGCAGTCTGGGTGGCACCAGGGCTGGTGTTCCAGGGTCTGTGGCAGCGTATCTTCATCTCAGCGACTTCTTCTGGTCACTCATTCAGACTGGCAGAGTCTTCTCCTCCAAGCACTGGTCCCTAACTGCAGAACCCTTGGGGCTTTGACTTCTCTCCCTATATACCGTTTGTAGCTAGACTGGAACCTTCCAGTGGGAGGGGTAAAGTGGAGAAACTCAGCACGAACAATTACAAAGTTACTGCTTCCGTCTGTCATAGACTTACACTAGAGCTTCTGCAGTTTTTCCAGACAAAAACAAGTTTCCAGACATAACAACAGAGCTAAAACCAGACATTTAAAAGGTCAGACTGTCTGGTTCTGGTGGTAAACAACGTCTGCCTCCCCCCCCCCCCCCCCAAAACTCTTCTTTAAACCCTATGGCAGATGTGGAAAATTACCAGCTTCTTATTCAAAGTCCCCAAAGTCTCTCAGTATTCATTAACCCTTTCCACAGAGCATCACAAATACAGTGCAAATGAACAGGATATATATAACAACATACATATAAAATGCAGTTAAACAGTATTAAATAGTGCAAGTTAACCCTTTCAAGTGAAATAAAGTGATGAATTGATGACTTTGCATAGAGGATGCAGGGAAAAAGGTCCACAAATGTCCAGACTTCAAAGTAGGACATTACATATATTGCTAGGATATGCCATCAATTTATGAATGATAGGGGTCTGACCTCTGGGCTCTTCACTGATCATGAGGATGAAGTACTAGTTTAGCACTGTTTCGTCATCCCCTTATACCTTTTCCCTGGACATGGGCTGGTATTCATCTATTTAGGAGAGCTTTTTATCCTGAGTTTCCTGATGCATTCATATTGCAATGAAGCAAATATGTCTTGTAACTTGTTGAGTCAATGCATTGCAAGGAAACCACATGTAACACATTCAATGAGTTGTACTAAGTGACAAACTCGTCTCTGCTACATCTGTGAATCTCAAGTATTTGGGGAAAGCTCTTAAGTACTGAATAAAACTGCCAAGGTCAGGAGACTCTGCTGGGGAAATGAGAAAATCTTGAAGACTGCGTTAGTGAAGTGGGTGAGAACGGATCTGCTGTAAATATTTATTTCCCCGTCTGTTCGACCGCCGTCACCTTCGCGTTTTCAATGCGAGTCTTTGAGAGAAGGTTAACGGCACAGATTGCTTAAGTAGTATGTAAATTCATACTGCAGAAACAATGAGTAACACTTGGCTATTTATACAGTCCCTGTAACATAGTGCAATTGGAAGAAATGCTCATTCTTCTAAGAGAAATCGTATTCCTGACTCTGACATTTACATTATCGAAGCACAACAAAGAAATGAAAGGGCGAAGGCTCGGAGAAGACAGCAAGAAAAGTCACTGAGAAGATGGCGCATAGGACGGGGCTGCCCAGTGATCCGCCTAAACTCCAAGCTCTGGGCGACTGGAAGCTGAGATATGGGGGCTGCAAAACACTGAAGTTTATCCCAATAATTACTCTGCACCATGTCACCTGCACCAGGGTCTAGGACGCTGAGACTTGTAGAGACTTTACTAAATAGCAGCTAGCAATGATAGATAGATAGATAGATAGATAGATAGGAGATAGATAGATAGATAGATAGATAGATAGGAGATAGATAGATAGATATGAGATAGATAGAGATAGATAGAAGATAGATAGATAGATAGATAGATAGATATGAGATAGAGAGATAGATAGATATGAGATAGATAGATAGATAGATAGATAGATAGATATTAGATAGATAGATAGATATTAGATAGATAGTAAATGTAATTTATGGGATCTACAGCAGATAACGTAACGGTGTGCCAGAGGTTGCAGAGGCAATCCAACATCCAAAATGAAGAAAATAAAAAAAATTCACGGCAGTACCAAAAATGTGATTTAAAAGTAATGCTCTTCAAAGGGGTTCTCCAGGAATAAAAAACAAATTTAATAGTTAAATATTATTTTATAATAAATATATTCACAAATACCTTTCATTACTTAGAATGGCTTGTTTTTTCTAGGGAGCAATCATTAGGAGAAATAAAATGGCCACCATTCTATCAGTACACACAAAACCTGTCCTAATCCCACAGGAGGACAAGTTACTTCACCACAATGAGTGCTGCCTCATCCTCCTCTCTGCTCTGCTTGTCAGGAATCGTGATCCTGAATACAGTGAATCTCTGTGGGAATGGAGAAGATGAGACCTGAGAGGAGGGTGAGGTGTGGATAATGAGCAGCAGCTCTTGTATGCAGCCTCCATTACCACAGTCTGTCCTGTCCGTCCTCTCTGTACTTCATGTCTCCTCATGAACTACATTCCTACAGAGATTCAGCTAAAGTTCTTATCATCTGTATTCAGGATCATAATCCCTGACAAGTAGGGAGCAGAGAGGAGGATGAGGCAGCTCTTTACCTCAGTGTTGTGAAGTAACTTGTCCTCATGTGTGATCAGGACAGGTTTTGTGTGAACTAATAGGACTGCGGCCATTTTGTTTCCCCTGATGATTTCTCCCCAGACAAAACGAGCCATTATAAATAATGAAAGGTATTTGAGAATATGTTTATAATAAAGTAATATTTAAGTATTTTCATTTTCTTAATTCCCGGAGAACCCCTTTCATCACCAATGCAACGTTTCAGTCCACTTACTGGGACATTTCTCAAGATACTGCTTTCGAATCACATTTCTGGCAGTGCCGTGGAATTTCTTTTCGATAGATAAATACACAGACACAGATAGGTGAGGATCACTGTAGACTGTATAAAACATCACGTCTACATGAGAAATCTTCCATATTAAGGAATATGTGCACTGAATATATGTTACAGACCAAAGGTTCCTCAGAATGATCTGAGAGGAACATCCGGCCCATGTACGATGGATGCGGTACCCCTGCCCTTACTACAGTGGTGGCATATTTGTCAGATATTACAGATCCTTCTCTCATGTTCCCGGGCTGACTGCGCTCATGACCGTGCATTAATAAAACATTAGGAATATCAGGAATATGAGATGAGGCTACCTGCAGGAGAACGCCAAGGAATTAATCTGCTGCTAATACACATGTAGTGTTTATGGGGAGAAGAGCGGTGAAGGTCGGACAGCTGTGTCTCCACGACCCTGAGCCACTGCCGTACATTACTTATCATGTAGCTGCATCCCCTGATTAGCATATAACATCTGACACTCGTGCGCTGGGGCAGCTGTGCCTGTGAATATCCATATCTTAATAGAGATGATGTTGTGCCACACTTCGAGGGATCCTTCATATCTCCTTCGTGGGTTGACCTGCGCCATTATATCCTAATTGACTCACTGTTAAAAATAAAACTTTGGATCTCAGAACACAATCTTCTCTATCAGCCGGCTTTCTTATTCAGTTTACTCCGGTGGTGAGGCGGCACTTATGAGAGGCGCAGTTGCAAGAAAAAGTAATTGAACCCTTGGGAATGTCCGGGATTTCTGCATTGATTGCTGATACAATGTGGTCTGATTGTTCTGAAAGTCACAATTATAGACAGACACAATGTAACTAAACTAATATCACACGAGCAGTTGCACCGTTTAGGTCCTTCATTGAGCACACTCTGTATGCAGCCAGCGTTCAGGAGAAAAAGTAAGTGAACCTTTGAATTTAGTAACCCTTTTGGTGCAGGCCTCTACATAAGTTTGGTACCTCATCCGGGAGGGCATGCAACAGACTTCCCAGTACACCAGCCTTCTTGCTGGTGTAGATTTAAGCCATTTCCCATGCCAAAAACCAGCTTGCAAAATGATACAGGTAACTGAGCCAGGAAAAGTGGCGTGAGCAGAGAAAAGTCGCAAATTTTACCGCACAAATGGCATATATCAATCACTGTGAAAGGTGCACCACAATGAGATGAGGTGGTGCATGTGGTCTGCTGCCGACATCCTCCATTGTACGCATTTTTGCTGGGGATTGCCGTTAGCAACAGATCACATGCGGAGGAATTGCTCCCCCGGTTATAGACACGCCACAGTGTTTGGGGTTTGTGAGCATTTCCTCCCATTTAGGCCACTTTATTTTAGTTATTTTTCTACAAATCGCATGTATCAAAATGTGTGACCAATTTGCACCACATACGTGGCATAAATAGATAATGTAAATGTCCCCATTGTGTCCAGCTTGAGGTGTTGGATGCTGCCGTTACAGTCTCCTGAAAAATGTTCTCATACAGGAGATTACATTAGATATCACTGTTACACTCAATGATCGTCAGACATCCAGGCACAGAGGAGCAAAGAAGACCCAAACCAAACCATGATGCTTCCTCGGCCAGCCCTAAACCACAATTCCCCCTCTCTATTAGCTCTAAACCATGATGCCCCCTCCACAATCACCAAAACATAATTCAACCTCCATCAGCCCTAAACCATAATGCCCCCTCAACGGGCCCAAAACCATGATGCCCCCTCCACCGACTCCAACCCATGATTCCTCCTCCATCGGCCCCAAACCATTATGTCCCCTCAACCAACCCCAAACCATGATTCCCCCCTCCACCAGCCTCAAACCACAATTCCCCCTCCATCAGCCCTAAACCATGATTCCCCCTCCACCAGTCTCAAGCCATGATGCCTCCTCCACCAGTTCCAAGCCATGATGCCTACTCCACCGCCCACAAATCATGATGTCCCCTCCACCAGCCACGAACCATGATACTCCCTCCACCATCTCCAATCATGATGTTCCTTCCTCCAGCCCCAAACCCTGATGCCCTCTCCACATGCCCCCAAACATGATTTCACCCCCACTGGCCCCATACCATAATTCCCTCTCCACTAGTCTTCACAGTTGGGATGCGATTTGGGGATTGTGTGCAATGTTGTTGTTTTTTTCCTTTCAAAATTTGCTCCAAAGGTTTGTGTCATTTGCCCAGAGAACATTTTTCCAGAAGCACTGAGGGATATCTAGATGGTCTCTGGAAAACTTTGGCCACAGTTTTTTGGCCAAACTCTCAGGTCACAGTTTTCTTTGAACAGTAGAAGCTTTTTTTAAAAAAAAAAGCGAACAGAGGGTTTTGCAGTTTGTTTCTGGGTTTTTCCACCAACTTTTCCAGTATTCCCGGCTGTTCTCTTGGAGTTATCTTACTAGGTCACACACTCCTAGAGAGAGAAGCAACACTTCTGATTCTCTGTTTTTAGATGATTTGTCTAACTATACAGATGTACCAAGCACCAAAATCATTGGGTTAGAGCAGGGGTAGGCAACCTCCGGCACTCCAGCTGTTGTGAAACTACAACTCCCAGCATGCATACTGGCTCTGCTCTTCTAAGAACTCACATAGAAATGAATGGAGCATGCTGGGAATTGTAGTTTCACAACAGCTGGAGTGCCGAAGGTTGCTGATCCCTGGGTTAGAGCATCATCCCGACACTATAACACAAAGTTTTGAACATAGGTAAACTAAACCAGCGCAATAAGCTAGTGTGATAATGTACCAGATATGACTTTAATGCTGGCTATATCTGTAGGTTGATGTAACCAAGTCTATGGTAATGCTTTGTTTCCAGCTTCATGCATCTCTATATGACGTCTTCGGAAAGCTGTTTGCATTGAGGCATTGTTTACGCATGGTTACTGACAAATCTATTATTCTCAATTGAAAAAAAATAGATTTGTCAGTAACCATGCCTTATGTGCCTTTATTTCATGACCAAAGCACCCCTGAAACCCAATCTCATCTCCTTAAGGCTACTTTCACACTAGCGTTCGTCGGTCCGCTCGTGAGCTCCGTTTGAAGGAGCTCACGAGCGGACCCGAACGCCTCCGTCCAGCCCTGATGCAGTCTGAATGGAGCGGATCCGCTCAGACTGCATCAGTCTGGCGGCGTTCAGCCTCCGCTCCGCTCGCCTCCGCACGGACAGGCGGACAGCTGAACGCTGCTTGCAGCGTTCAGCTGTCCGCCTGGCCGTGCGGAGGCGTGCGGATCCGTCCAGACTTACAATGTAAGTCAATGGGAACGGATCCGCTTGAAGATGTCACCATATGGCTCAATCTTCAAGCGGATCCGTCCCCCATTGACTTTACATTGAAAGTCTGGACGGATCCGCTCAGGCATCTTGCGCACTTAGAAAATTTTCTAAGTTATTAATGCAGACGGATCCGTACTGAACGGAGCCTCCGTCTGCATTAATATGATCGGATCCGTTCAGAACGGATCCGATCAAGCGCTAGTGTGAAAGTAGCCTAATTGAAACACATTTTGCCTGTTAGTTTTTGGATAGGTCATTATTAGAGCTAAAACATTTGATTCGATTCGGCCTGTTAGCCGAATTTTCTGAAAAGATTTCATTCGATCCGAATCTATTTGCAGCGAATTGCGTTAAAAATCAGCTATTTCCTGGAGAGAGCCTTTATAGTGGTGTAGAACACTGTGCCTTGCAGTAACATGCTTAGGGAGTCTGCTGTGGTAGTGAAACAATACTGTGAGTCAGTATGACATGCAGATGACAGGCGTCGCTCTTAAATCACTGCACACTTCACTTATTTGGGCAGTCACGGGGCCAAAACTGACCAAATAACTCAAGTATTAACTCAGCCTTACAGGTCAATGTTAGCACCAGGTATAAAGAACCATGCAGAGGACCAAGATCCTACTGTAGCGTGAAAGAGCGCACTTCTTTTACACCATCGTCAGCTGATTCCACATAGATGTCTACAGAACCTGTTCTATGAAACGCTTATACAAGTAGAGCCCCCCCCCCGCCCCCCCGACAGAGTGGAGAGGGTGTCAGCAGTAAGCGGAGAGGGTGTCAGCAGTAAATTTGTATTGACGTCACTGATTATTTTGCCCTTCCTCTGATCCGTCTATCACGGACGTTCCGAGACATACAGATGTTCCCGCGACAGGTGGCAGGAGATCTGTGAGACTGGCAATACGTGGTATTGGCGGTACGTGGTTAACCTTCTCTATTTATTGTTGTTTCTCCCACTATGCTATGCTGTTTATAGCTTTTGTTCGACTTGTGTTTAGCTTGTGTTTGGTTCTCGGCTGAGTTCCTGGTGCTACCAAAGCTTCAGTGAAGATAAGTGTTTCCTTTCCCTTTTGTATTTTGTTTATATATATATGTGTGTGTTGCCTTTCCCTGTTGTTTGTCATTAGGCCTGAGGGAGACTCCTGTTCGTCCTTCCCTTTGGAGTTCCAGGGTCGTATAGGGTGAGATAGGATTCTAGGTATCCGGTGTATGAATTTGCCTACCTTTGGGGCTTATTCATACTGGTAGTCTGTCAGGACTGGAGTTAGGGTTTTCTCTAGGAGGTGTCCCTCTTCCTTCCATAGTTTCCAGGCCTTATTCCGGTATCCCCTTTCCCTCCTATGCTCGGTGTGGTGTTTTCCTCCCACACACGAGCGTGACACCGTATATAGCAGGAGAGGAGGACTGGCACTTGCTGTTAGTATATAGAATTGCTCTGTTTATTGCCACAAATCAGTGACGCGTTTCGGCACACAATGTGCCTTTCTCAAACTGTGAACATACACAATCTTTATCTCATTTAAATAACCCGCCAAATGACAAGGTGATTACAGTCATGTTACCATGACTACAAAATAAACAATGAAAAAAGAGCACACATGATCACTCAAGTGTCTGTCACATGATTGTAAAGTCCATTGAAAATAATCGAACTCTATGATTCAGTTTCAATTCCGCTGTAGAAAAATATAATATATTATGATAGTGACATGATTATAAACAATTATAAAAAACTGTTTAATGCATAGTCACAATTGAGTCCTCTGGGCTCCAGTGTCTGGAGTCGATGAATCCAGTAAGCCTCCCTCTTGAGCAAAAGCTTATTTCTATCTCCACCCCGGCGTGACTGTGAAACACTATCTATGATCTGGAAGCATAATTGCGCAATTGTATATTTCTGCAGATGGAAGTGATATGGAATGGGTAGCATCAAATTTCCTTTTCTTATGGTGGACTTGTGTTTGGAAAATCTGTCCTTCATTCTAGTGGATGTCTCCCCCACATATAGTAAGCCACGCGGGCATTTCAGGATGTATATGATAAATTGACTGTTGCATGTAAATGTACCGCCAGGGCCGTTTCTAGAGGCGGGCGAGGGGTGCGACCGCACGGGGCGCATCCCTCAGGGCAGAAGAGGGGGGCGCCATCAGCAGGGCCCAGCGCCATTGTGGAAGCGCTCATCTCCAAATTCATCTGTATCGCCGTCCTCAGGACCCGTCTTCTGATAGGCTACAGGCTTAGTGCCTGTAGCCTATCCGGCGGGACACAGGCCGGAAGAGGCCTACATCGCATCACTTACAGCAGCATAAGGTAAGTATATGTGTTTATTGTTTTTATTATTTATAGTATACTGTGGCAAGAAGGGGGGTGGGGGCCCTATATACTGGCACAATATGGAGGGGCACTATGGGGGCCCTATATACTGGCACAAAATGGAGGGGGCACTATGGAGAAGAGGAAAACCACTATGGGGGCCCTATATACTGGCACAATATGAGGGGGCACTATGGAGAAGAGGGGGCGTGTCTACTGGGGGCCCTATATACTGGCACAATATGAGGGGGCACTATGTAGAAGAGGGGACGCGTCTACTGGGGGCCCTATATAATGGCACAATATAGGGGGGACTATGGAGAAGAGAGGAAGCACTATGGGGGCCCTATATACTGGCACAATATGGGGGGGCACTATGGAAAAGAGGGGACGCATCTACTGGGGGCCCTATATACTGGCACAATATGGGGGGCGCTATGGAGAAGAGGGGAAGCACCATGGGGGCTCTATATACTGGCACAACATGGGGGGAATATGGAGAAGAGGGGAAGCACTATGGGGGCCCTATATGCTGGCACAATTTGGGGGGCACTATGGAGAAGAGGGGACGCATCTACTGGGAGCTCTATATACTGGCACAATATGGGGGGACTATGGAGAAGAGGGGAAGCACTATGGGGGCTCTATATACTGGCACAATATGGAGGGGGCACTATGGAGAAGAGGGGAAGCACTATGGGGGCTCTATATACTGGCACAACATGGAGGGGGCACTATGGAGAAGAGGGGAAGCACTATGGGGGCCCTATATACTGGCACAATATGGGGGGCACTATGGAGAAGAGGGGACGCATCTACTGGGGGCCCTATATACTGTCACAATATGGGGGGCACTATGGAGAAGAGGGGAAGCACTATGGGGGCCCAATATACTGGCACAATATGGAGGGCCTATGGAGAAGAGGGGATGCACTATGGGGGCACAATATACTGGCACAATATGGGGGGCACTATGGAGAAGAGGGGATGCATCTACTGGGGGCCCTATATACTGGCACTCATTATGGGGGGCTCTATGGAGAAGTGGGGGGTAAAGGAGCACTATGGGGGCATTTACTGGGGGCCCTATTTACTGGCACGCATTATGGGGGGCACTATGGAGAAGTGGGGGAGGAGAGCACTATGGGGCATTATATAGGGGCATTTAATACTGGCAACCATTTTGGTGCCACTATGAGGAAGGGGGAGAGGAGCATTATGGGGGCAGTCTATAGGGGCATTTTATACTGGCACATTATGGAGGACACTATGGGGACAGGGAAGGAGCACTATGGGGCATCTTCTGGGGGCACTATATAGGAGTAATTTTTTATACTGTCACAAATTATAGAGGCACTATGGGCACCTAAGCTCAACTGGGGGCACTAAGTGTTTTTTCTAGTGGCACACAGTACAGGTCATTGGAACACATGAGGGCATTCTGGGGACATTGGCTCTACTGGGGGCACTAAGATGTTTTATTTTTTTTGTCTTTTTTTACTGACACACAACAGGGCATTTTTTGCACTGGCGCACACTATAAATAGAATAATTACTACCATGGGCATTATGGTGGGCTTTATTACAACTGGGGGACTATGGGAGCATTTTTACCGTACTTCTGGGACACACTTACTGTTGGGTGCACTGTAGGAGCACTATTACTACTAAGTGCACTCTGGCACAGAATTTTCACTATTGTTGGGATTTTTGGAGCACTATTACTGTGGGGGCGCCCTTGCATAGTATCAGCTTAGCACAGTTATTTTTGGGGGACATTATGGTTACACTATTAGTGTCAGGGACACTTTTTGCTGGGTGCAGTTATTTTTTAGAGTGTTACAATAATTATTGAAGGGGGCGCTATCTGTGTGTAACTAGTATTTTCACGGGGTTTATCAGTTTATGCAGTATAGTTTTTGGGGTGCATGATGAGATGTTGAGAAGGTGGGAGGATGATGGAAAAGTAGGAAACTAAGATGTCTGCCAAACTCTGCAGAGAGAAGAGATGGCTGAAAGGAATCATCATGGCGGTCTGGTCTGAATGGAAAAGATAAAGAAAGAGAACATCTACATCAAAGGAGACATCATGAATGCCTGCCGCCCCCATCAACTACAATGTGGTTTGGCAGAGATCCACCCACAATCGCTTTTTTGATCTTTGCCCTGTTGGTAAATATCCCTAGAAACTGCCCTGTGTACCGCGCATAAGTATCCTTTCTCCCTTATGTGGGTGAGTGAGATGTGTCCCTCTTATAACACTGGAGCAGTGTATGCAACTTAGACAAGGAAAGGTTCCTTGTCTTGGAACCGAAATCGTGCTTTGTCTGGAGAGCCCTCTATTACTCCCAATATCAGCTCTAATGATCTGATCCCTAATATAATTTTCTCTTTTGTAACAGATCATGGGTGGTCTCTGAAAGTCCTCCACTTGTAGATAAGAGTGGGCTACGACATTCCAATGCTTATAAATGACAGCCCTGATCTTGTTTATCCAAGGATATTATTTCACAATAAAGGGAATACGTGAATTTTGAGGGGTCTTCTACACCTGCATCTCATCGATCTTTTTATGTTATTCCACGTCAGAACAATAACCCCCAAAAAGCGGATTGTGCCTGTTAAGCATCCGCCTTCACCTGGTCAGCAACTGGTCAGTAATCCATCAGTATTGCTAAAGCAAAAAAAAAAAAACAGGAGTGAATCAAAAACAGAGATGACACGTGAATGGAATAATTGCATGTACTCTGTGTTTTGTACCCACTCCTGCTTTTGGCTACCAAATCATAAGCCAATTCTGATGGGACCATACAGGCCTTACAGCTGCTACACAGGCAAGTTGAGAATCAAATTTTTCCTTCCTTCTGACAGATCAGAAGAAGGGTAAAATAAATGATGATGTCAGCCAGGCCAAAAAGGCAAAATAGTGACCCAGTCATGGAGTGGGGAGGGTTGGAGAACAGCTTGAGAACAGAGTAGCCCAATGACATAGTGTTGAGGTAGCAGCAGCATTAGGTGACCAGAGAGTGGCCATTTATATAGTGTTGAGCTGGCAGCAGCATGAGGTAGCCACCGAGTGGCCCAGTGACAGTGTTGAGTTAGCAGCAGAATGAGGATGCCACAGACTGGCAAAGTGACATAGAGTGGAGGTGGCAGCAGCATGAGGTAGCCACCGAGTGGCCCAGTGACATAGTGTTGAGTTAGCAGCAGCATGAGGATGCCACAGACTGGCAAGGTGACATACAGTGGAGGTGGCAGCAGCATGAGGAGGCCACAGAGTGGCCAAGTGACATAGTGTTGGGTTAGCAGCAGCATGAGGAGGCCACAGAGTGGCCCAGTGATATAGTGTTGAGTTAGCAGCAGCATGAGGAGACCACAGAGTGGCAAGGTGACATAGTGTTGAGTTAGCAGCAGCATGAGGAGACCACAGAGTGGCAAGGTGACATAGTGTGGAGGTAGCAGCAGCATGAGGAGGCCACAGAGTGGAACAATGACAAAGTTTAGAGGTGGCGGCAGCAGCATGAGGAGACCACAGAGTGGCCAAGAGACAGATATGTGAGTCAAGGTGATATAGTATGGAGCTGGCAGCAGAATGAGGAGGCCACAGAGTTGCACAATGACAGAGTGTGGAGGTGGCAGCAGCAGCATGAGGTGGGCCACAGACTGGCAAGGTGACATAGTGTAGAGGTGGCATCAGCATGAGGAGACCACAGAGTGGCCCAGAGACAGAGTTGTGAGTTGGCAGCAGCATGAGGAAACCACAGAGTGGCCCAGAGACAGAGTTGTGAGTTGGCAGCAGCATGAGGAGACCACAGAGAGGCACAATTATATATTGTGGATAGGGCAACAGCAGCATGAGGAGACCTAAGTGGTGAGGTGGCAGCAGCATCAGGAGACCACAGAGTGACCCGGTGACAGAGTAGGGAGGTGGCTGGAAATAACATTACCCGCTGACAATGGTTGGTGTAAGAAGGAGCACTTGGCATCAGATGTGTGGCATCAGGCGGGTGGCAGCATCAGAATAGTAGCTGAGGTAGGTAGCCAGAAGTAACTGATCTCTGTTGTCAAGGTTTGGATGAGGCAGCATGAATGATCTAATATGATGCATTAGGCATTGGTGGGTGGAAATCCTGGCAAAGGTTAGTCTCCTCATTTTGGACAGGCGAGTTCTCCTTGGGGTAACTATGGCCCCCGCCGCACTAAACACCCGCTCTGATGCAACACTACTGGCCGGGAAGGACAGATATTCCAGGGCAAACTCGGACAGTTGCGGCCACAAATCCAGTTTGGCTGCCAGGTAGTCCAGCAGATCTTCAATGTGGGATAGCAGGGTGCTGTCCAAGTATGCCACCACCAGCTGGTTCAGGTTCTACTCCAGGTCTAGATGCTGCTGGTAAGTAGTTTCTTCACTAGGTCGGTTAAGAAAGCTGCTCATCATCAACTCTAGAGTCAAGCTGCTGCTGATGGAGCGGGTACTGCTCCTACCCCCCACCCCGCCACAGCATCCATGGCAGTGGAACGAGAGCTCAGAGGGCCCCCCCGGTCAGACCTGCGAGAGGATGGACAATGGCCCAGATAGGCAGCGGCCAACTGACTACATAGGATGTCTCTATAGTAGTTCAGTTTGTCCTCCCTCTCAGCGGGTGTAAAAAAGGCCCCAATTTTGGACCGGTAGCGAGGGTCCAACAAGGTGGGGAGCCAGAAGTCATCCCTCTGCAGAATAGTGACAATTTGGCTGTCACTAAGCAAGCAAATGATCATGCAGCAGGCCATTTGCGCAAGTGACTCAGAGGGACTGCCTGCTTCCATCTCCACTGCATGCTGCCACGGTGTGTCTGGGTCCTCTGCCTCGTCTTCCTCATCGCCCTGTAGCTCCTCTGGCTGCTCCTCCTCTCCTGTCACTTGTGTAGAAAAACCACCCAATTTGCTACACATTGCTTGTGCTCCAATGTCTTCCTCCTCCAGTTCAGCCCCCACAGGGCTCATGTAGCCATTAGATATAGGAGCTACGTCTCCAGTCCCCTGACCAGCCAGATTTACCAGCATCTGTTCCAGGGTATTAATTAGTGGAATAACTTTGTTCATCCAGAAGTACTGGCGACTGACAAATAACGTGGCATCCTCAAAGGGCCTGGGCAAATGGCAGGTATCACACATGAGCTGCCACTGGCTGACATCGAAGTTACACAGGGGAGTACTCCTGTCGGCTTGGATCATCAAGAAATCGTTTATGGCCTTTCTCTGTTCGTACAGTCGGTCCAACATATGGAGGGTGGAATTTCAACGGGTGGAAACGTTGCATATCATCCTATGTTGGGGGATGCCGTTCTGCTGCTGCAGCCCAAAGGGGGTGTCCTTTGCGGTGTACGTGTGGCTGAAGTGCATGCAAAGTTTCCTGGCCATTTTTAGGATGTCTTGCAGATGGGTGGAAGACTTCAGGAAACGCTTGACATTCGCCATAGTTCCGATTTTTAGTTGTCGCGAAGAAAGCCATGATTCGATTTCTTCATGAAGGACGCGGAGCAGTTCCTCCCCTGTGTGACTCCGTTCGCCCAGGCAAACTAGGTGCAGAACAGAGTGACACTGCCGTGCCCTGCACATGTGGTATGCTGGAGGGGCACTGTGAATTGTCCCTGCAGTGGAGGCTGAGGATTTGGTGGAGGATAAGGAGGCAGAGGCAGACATTGTGGCAGGACCAACGGCATGAGAACGTGGAGGCGGAAGCACCGTCACCTGGCCAAGTTGCTGGTTTGGCTGGGCAGGAGCCACATTTACCCAGTGGGCTGTAAATGACATATATTGTCCCTGATGGTAGTTATAGCTCCACACATCGGCGCTGCCGTGCACTTTGGCAGACACCAACAGGCTCAAGGACTGGCCCACCTTCTGTTCTACATATTTGTGCAGGGATGGTACTGCCTTTTTGGCAAAGAAATGACGCCTTGGGACTTTTCACCTCGGCTTGGCATAAGCCATCAGTTGTCTGAAAAGTGCAGAGTCCACCACTTGGAAAGGGCGAGACTACAGCACCAGCAACTTGGCCAGGAGCACGTTCATCTTCAGCGCCGTTGGATGAGTGCACGCATACTGTTGTCTCTTGGCAATCACTTTGCTGATGGAATAACTGACGGGGAGTAGGAGGGCGAGAAGCAGGAGCATCAGAACTGGTAGATGATGGAAAGGACAGACAGCTCCCTTCGGCTGAGGTGGTGAAGCCTTGACAACCTGAAATTGGGTGCGAGCCACAAGGGTTAATAAGACGTAGAAATATTTCCTAGTAATAAACCCTGTCAATGGCTGTATCACACAGCACTCGTACCCCAATAGCAACAACGGTTTGCTGGATTTGCTGGACAGAGGCATCATCTATTGCAAACCTGAAAGCAGCTGTATAATGGCAATTTGGGTCTCCAGTTAGTGCAGCAAGGTGTAATAGGATTGTTCGTATTTGTCACCGCCATATATCTGAGAAGCTCTGACAGACGTTCTTCAGAACCTCCTGCTTGAGGTTCTTTTGTTTTGCTTTCCTTTTGTCATCTCGTTTCCCTCTCTCAGCTGTCATGTAGTTGCACTGATTGCTTCCCTTTAACTCCCCTCCCATACTGCATCACTTTGCGGTTTATACAACTTCCTGGAGTGTGTGCATGCTGGATGCTGCAACTGATGCTCCTACAGATAAGTCTGTTCATTTATTTGTGTTTTCCTGTTTGCTTGATCCCAGGTGACCCTGTCTCCCTCCGTATTAAGTGTAGGGAGCCAGTGGTCGTGTCCCCTCACTATTATAGGGTGTTCAGGTGTCATACAGTCGAGGCACAAGGGCATGCAATTATCTATCATAGAGATCTTTGCATGGGCTGAGAAGTCAGGGAGAGTGCTAGGGCTTTTACAGGGCTCACCCTTATGTTCCTTAGTTTGGGATCAAGTCAGTCGGATCTTCGTTTGTTGTCTTCTAGTTTTCTGCAACACCATCCGTGACAGTATTACCCAGGCTGTAACTTCCCCTACTGAACCCTGTTCTGCTTCAATACTGTGGAATGATTCCTCCCTATCCTTTCCCTACACTAATGATTTAATGATCTTTCCCTGAACTTCTATGAAAGCAAAATACAAGTCTTTCCTACCACTGTCCCTAGCGCCTGCTGACATCTCTCCCTGCACTAAGTATACTGGAAAATGGTTGAATCCAAGATGGCTGAGGCTATTTATAGGGCTGTGACATCACAGGGCTGGCTGTCTGCTGATTGGCTGCATGCATGGCTTTGTAGGCGATCCCTCATTCCCAGAGTTCTGTGCTCCATGTCCTAACATGAGCAGCAGCCATTTTAGGAAAAAATGTGATAACGAAGCGTCAGGAAATTCGGATTGGCTGCGAATCGACTTTTTCCTGAAATTCGGATCGAATTCCACTTCGTCAACTTCGATTCGCTCATCTCTAGTGATTATCACAGAGGTTCACCTCCTGCACTGTGGATGTTTATGCAATGTGCTCAATAACATGTATGAACGATACAGAGGTTTTTGTGTTAGTATAGTTAGATGGATGTGTTAGATTGTGAATTAATACCACATTTTACTAGAAATCAATGCAAAAATCAAGGTCATTCCAATGGGTTTACTTACTTTTTCTTGCAACTAAAAGTAGGAATTCTGACCACCTGCTTCTGGCCCTGACATGCACTTCTTCAAAAATTCCCTGATTTACTCGTACTGATCCTGAGTTACAGAGGTTCTGAAATCCAGAGCTGCTGTCACAATTCTGTAGGCTTCAGAGCTGAAATCTCTCATTATTTTTTGCCCATATCAAGCCAGGTATGGTGTAGATATTGCTGCATTTGGTGATTTGGTCAACTGAAGGCCTTGCCGTCTTCTTCTTCTTATTAATGTCATATAGCCCCCATCCATACCCTCTTCAAACATTGGTTTCATTACTTTGAAATGGGATGAAGCTTCTAACTTTCCGGTCTCACCCTGTTCTGTGTGACTTATTTTATCTGTCATTTCATTGCTAAGTGTCAGAGACATGACCGAAGCGCAGAGCGGGGTGCAGTCTGGTTCTGCTCCAGCAGGTGTGACCTTTATAATGTGTTTTACATGCTTCATTTATTTTATGTTGTGAATAATCTCATGCCAGGTCATCGTATTCCTCAATGTGAACTGGACTGAGAGGAGCCGGTGTAATTATAAGGGGTCACATGATTATTAAAATCATTTGTAACTTTTAATTAATAACATTATAATTTGTCCTAGTGGAGCCTGACCATGGTTAATTGTGACATCATGTGACTATGAAGACCACGGAAAAATGTCCTTGAGTCATCCTTCTCTGTCAAAGCCATATTTAACTTATACAGTATGTGATTCTGGGGAAGTTGAGTGACATCCAATATTATTTCCACCACAGATCCTCACCCAACTGTCCTAGTGTCCTGAAAGTAAATATCTCTAGTGATATGTCCCTTGACTAAGTAAATTTTCATGAGCCATGAGTATTACGCCTCCTGTATTATGACATAATGGATCCCTAGACAATCTTAGTTACTCCATATGGGTCCATCATATGGCCCTTTATTCTCTTCTAGAACCAATATGTGCCAGACAAGAGGCATACAGAGGTAGAAGTGGCATAACTACCACCATAGCAGCCACTGTCACTATTACAGAAAGGGGGCACTTATACTCTCTTAGGCAATGTTAGCCACTATTATTTTTGACAGCCTTTTCTCTCTGGCTTCGAAAATTAAAATAAGTGGAAAATGTTAGTAAAGAAAAGTGTTAGAGACATTGCGCAGCAAACTCTGCAGAGATGAGTTCTGGCCAGGAGAAGATGTCATGGTGGTCTTGGTCGAATGGAAAACATAAGGTAAAAGTGAAGGACTGCAATCAGAGAAGATGCCCACTGTACGTCACCGGAGTTGATTGTACTGTATTCACAGTATGATTATATTCTACACAGCACCTGTGTAAAATGGGTACCGTGTGTGAGCACTTGGGGTGCAAGGTTTATGTATTTATAAATCTGCATCCAATAAAGGGGTCTGATAATTTATGGGTCTGGTCTAGAGTTTTATATTCTAATCCTCTGAAATCTAATATTTAGGGAAATGAGGTTTGATAATTTATGGGTCTTGGGGTTGAACATTTAGGGGTTTGGTCTGGTGTTTGATAATTTAAGGACCCAGCTTGAGGATTCATCACTTTGCAGTGTGATAGTGGTTAGGGGTCTGAGGTATGCTAATTAAGGAATCTGGTGTGGGGTCGGATAATTTGAGGGTCAGTGGTCTGAAAATGTTGAGACCTAGTCTGGGGTCAGATAATTTAGGGTTTTGTCTTGGGTCTGATAACTTAAGGTTCTGGTCTGGGGACAGATAATTTAGGGGGTTTAGGCTGTGGTCAGGAGTCTGATAATATTGGGGTCTTAGGGGGTCAGGTCTCAGATACAAATGATTGAGTGTCACGGAATGTGTACAGGTAACAAGGCAAAGCAACATGTATAAACGACTCGCTGGATCCAAAAACTAAGGAACCAAGGGAGACCCCTGCAGAAGACCTGGCACTTTCCCTGGCTGCTCAGCCTATGCAAAGATCCTAATGGTGGAGGTTTGCATATCCACGAACCTTGACTATAAAGCCCTGAGCACCCTACAATAGTGAGGGGACACGACCACCGGCTCCCTACACAAGACACGGAGGGAGTCAGGGTCATCTGGGATCCAGCAAACAGATATAAACATATAAAAGTACACTTAGCTTTGAAGCAAAGAGGAGGACAGATCAGCGTGCACACACACTCCAGGAGGAAATATAAGCCGCTCAGAAAAGCATTCTGAGGAGGCATTTAAAGGGAAGCAATTAAGACATGACAGCTGAGAGAGGCTGACGAGAGGAGGAGCTGAATACCACAACACAGAAATTCAAGGAGGAGGTTCTGAAAGGCCTCTGTCAGAGCTTCTCAGCTGTCTGGTTGTGACAGTACCCCTCCCTCTACGAGTGGACTCCGGACACTCAGAGCCCACCTTCTCAGGATGGGACCTATGGAATGCCCTGATGAGACGAGAGGCCTTAATGTCCGTCACTGGGACCCACATCCTCTCCTCAGGACCATACCCCTCCCACTGAACAAGGTACTGAAGAGAACCGCGGACAAGACGAGAATCCACAATCCTAGAGACCTGGAATTCAAGATTCCCATCAACCATAATCGGAGGAGGAGGCAAAGGCGAGGGTACAATGGGTTGAACATAAGGTTTCAATAAGGACTTATGAAAAACATTATGGATCTTCCAAGTCTGAGGAAGATCAAGACGGTATGCAACAGGATTGATGACAGACAGGATTTTGTAAGGCCCAATAAACCTAGGACCCAACTTCCAGGAGGGAACCTTCAATTTGATATTCTTGGTAGACAACCACACCAGATCACCAACATTCAGGTCCGGACCAAGCACACGTCTCTTATCAGCCACACGCTTATATCTCTCACTCATGCTCTTTAGATTCTCTTGAATCTTTTGCCAAATAGATGACAAAGACGAGGAGAATCTGTCCTCATCAGGTAAACCAGAAGACCCCTCTCCCGAGAAAGTCCCAAACTGTGGATGAAACCCATATGCACCAAAAAATGGTGACTTATCAGAGGACTCCTGACGACGGTTATTTAAAGCAAACTCAGCAAGGGACAAAAAAGAACACCAATCCTCTTGATTCTCCGCCACAAAACAACGCAGATATGTCTCCAGATTCTGATTGACGCGCTCTGTCTGGCCATTCGACTGCGGGTGGAAAGCAGAAGAGAATGACAACCGAACCCCCAAGCGAGAACAGAAAGCCTTCCAGAATCTGGAAACAAACTGCGTGCCCCTATCAGAGACTATGTCTGAAGGAATACCGTGCAACTTGACAATGTGATCAACAAATGCCTGCGCCAGCGTCTTAGCATTGGGCAAACCAGGAAAAGGGATGAAATGCACCATTTTGCTAAAACGGTCCACCACCACCAGAATCACAGTCTTCCCCGAGGAACGAGGCAGGTCCGTGATAAAGTCCATGGACAGATGTGTCCAAGGACGGGAAGGAATGGGTAAGGGAAGGAGAGGACCTGATGGCCGTGAATGAGGGACCTTGGCACGAGCGCAAGTCTCGCAGGCTGCCACAAAACCCTCAACCGACTTACGAAGCGCAGGCCACCAGAATCTCCGAGCGATGAGATCCAGTGTGGCTCTTACCCCCGGGTGCCCAGCAAGGACCGTATCGTGGTGTTCTTTAAAAATCTTGTGTCTTAAAGCGAGAGGCACAAACAACCTCCCAGGAGGACAAAGATCAGGAGCCTCTGACTGGGCTGCCTGCACCTCTGCCTCCAATTCAGGAAAAAGAGCAGAGACCACCACACCTTCAGCCAAAATGGGACCCGGGTCTTCAAAATTCCCGCCTCCCGGAAAACAACGTGACAGGGCATCTGCCTTCACATTCTTAACTCCAGGGCGGAACGTGACAACAAAATTAAACCTAGAAAAGAACAACGACCATCTGGCCTGTCTCGGGTTCAGACGCTTGGCTGACTCCAAGTAGGCCAGATTTTTATGGTCAGTAAATAAGGTAATAGGGTGTCTGGCCCCCTCTAGCCAATGGCGCCATTCCTCAAAAGCCAACTTGATGGCCAACAATTCCCTATCTCCCACATCGTAATTTCTCTCTGCGGAGGAGAGTTTTCTTGAGAAAAAGGCACACGGTCGCCAATTGGCAGGAGAGGAACCCTGAGACAAGACCGCCCCCACACCCACCTCAGAAGCATCAACCTCAACTATGAAGGGTAATGAAACATCAGGTTGCACCAAGATGGGAGCGGAAGCAAAACTCTCCTTGATATCAGAAAAGGCCTTACGCGCCTCTACTGACCAAGAAGAAAAATCTACCCCCTTTCTGGTCATATCAGTGAGTGGTTTAACAATAGAAGAATAATTCAAAATGAACTTCCTGTAATAATTGGCAAAGCCCAAAAAACGCATCAGCGCCTTTTGATTCTCAGGAAGCTCCCACTCAAGCACAGCGCGGACCTTCTCGGGGTCCATGCGAAAACCAGAAGCGGAGAGAAGAAACCCCAGAAATTGACTTTCTGGAACCGCAAACACACATTTTTCCAGTTTCGCATATAGTTTATTCTCCCGCAGGATGAGCAAGACCTGACGTAAATGTTCCTTATGAGTTTTGAAATCGGGAGAAAAAATCAAAATGTCATCCAAATACACCAATACAAATTTTCCCATCAAATGATAAAAAATGCTGTTCACGAAATGCTGAAAAACGGCTGGGGCATTCATCAACCCAAAAGGCATAACCAAATTCTCAAAATGGCCCTCAGGGGTATTGAAGGCCGTCTTCCATTCGTCCCCTTCTCTGACCCTGACCAGGTTGTATGCCCCTCTTAAATCTAATTTGGAAAAGACTTTAGCCCCAACAACCTGGTTAAACAGGTCCGGGATCAGAGGAAGCGGATAAGGGTCACGAATTGTGATATTGTTCAGCTCCCTGAAATCCAGACAAGGTCTTAAAGAACCATCTTTTTTCTTAACAAAGAAAAAACCAGCGGCAACAGGTGACTTTGAGGGTCGTATGTGTCCCTTTCTCAGACTCTCAGAGATATAAGTACGCATAGCGATCCTCTCAGGTTGGGAAAGATTGTATAAACGAGATTTAGGCAGCTTGGCGTCTGGGATGAGATTAATAGGGCAATCGTACTCCCTGTGCGGGGGCAAATCCTGAACTCCACTCTCAGAGAAGACATCCGAAAATTCAGAGAGAAAAGATGGTACAGTCTTAGTAGCAACCTCAGAAACAGATGTCGTGAGGCAATTCTCTCTGCAAAAGTCACTCCAACCATTTATTTGCCTTGCTTGCCAATCAATGGTGGGGTTATGTTTAGTGAGCCAGGGTAGCCCCAACACTAGAGGAGTCGGCAAACCGCTAAGGACGAAACATGACACATCCTCAACATGAGCATCACTCACAATTAAACGGATATTGTGAACTATGCCCTTTAATGACTTCTGAGAAAGTGGAGCGGAATCGATAGAAAACACAGGAATATCCTTTCTCAAAGCGCACACCTGGAAACCATGAGTTATCGCAAAGTGATTATCAATGAGATTAACCGCTGCTCCACTATCCACAAAAATCTCACAAAAAATGTTCTTGCTCTCTAGCGCCACCCTAGCCGGCAGGACAAAACGGGAACTACAAGCAAACGGAAAATCTTCAATTTCCGCCTCAATCCTGCCAATAGTAACAGACGGAACATTTTTCAAAGATTTTTTCCTCTTTGTTTCTTTATTATACCCAGAGAACTGCCTGAATCTCCTAGAGGGACAAATATTTGCCAAATGATTAATACCTCCACAACAAAAACAAACCCTCTCATGCGGGCTGAATCTTCTATTGTCAGAAGCAATCAACCCCAACTGCATGGGCTCCTGCTCAGAAGGGGCTGACAGCGACTGAGACCCCTGCGCAGAGAATGGGACCGCTGCACAGTCCTGGGACCGAGTATGACAGGAAGGAGAGATCTCTCCTCTCTCTCTAAGACGCCTGTCAATACGAACGGCCTGAGACATAGCAGAGTCCAAAGAAATAGGCCTTTCATGAAAGGCAAATGCATCTTTCAATCCCTCTGAAAGACCATGGCAAAATTGACTTCGGAGTGCAGCATCATTCCAACCAGTATCAGCTGCCCAACTCCGAAATTCTGAGCAGTATATTTCTGCGGATTGTTTACCCTGGCATAGGAGACGTAGTCTAGACTCCGCCAGAGCAATACGATCCGGATCATCATATATCTGACCCAGGGCTAAAAAGAATTCATCCACTGAACGGAGGGGCCGTGCCCCCTCCGGCAGCGAAAAGGCCCAGGACTGAGCGTTACCCCTGAGCAGCGATATAATGATCCCCACCCTCCGTTCCTCATCACCAGAAGAATGGGGAAGAAGGCGAAAATGGAGTTTGCAAGCCTCTCTAAAACGCACAAAATTCTCACTACCCCCGGAGAACGTATCCGGGAGCGAGATCTTAGGCTCAGAACAAGCTCCATGAACGCAAGCTGAACCGGTCACTTGAAGCTGAGACAAAGTCTTACGGAGGTCAGCTACCTCCAATGAAAGACCCTGGAAGCGTTCAGCCAAAAGTGAAACCGGATCCATGCTTAAGACGGTTTTGGCGGCTTATAATGTCACGGAATGTGTACAGGTAACAAGGCAAAGCAACATGTATAAACGACTCGCTGGATCCAAAAACTAAGGAACCAAGGGAGACCCCTGCAGAAGACCTGGCACTTTCCCTGGCTGCTCAGCCTATGCAAAGATCCTAATGGTGGAGGTTTGCATATCCACGAACCTTGACTATAAAGCCCTGAGCAGTGGCACCCTACAATAGTGAGGGGACACGACCACCGGCTCCCTACACAAGACACGGAGGGAGTCAGGGTCATCTGGGATCCAGCAAACAGATATAAACATATAAAAGTACACTTAGCTTTGAAGCAAAGAGGAGGACAGATCAGCGTGCACACACACTCCAGGAGGAAATATAAGCCGCTCAGAAAAGCATTCTGAGGAGGCATTTAAAGGGAAGCAATTAAGACATGACAGCTGAGAGAGGCTGACGAGAGGAGGAGCTGAATACCACAACACAGAAATTCAAGGAGGAGGTTCTGAAAGGCCTCTGTCAGAGCTTCTCAGCTGTCTGGTTGTGACATTGAGTAATAAATAAGAATATTAAGATAGTACATAACTGTGTGTGTTTTTCCTAAACCTGTAGGGGTAAGGACATGACAGCAGGAAAGTTTGCCCCTGCATCTAACTTAACTGTCACTTGAAGCTGGAAAGTGTTCCTACTCAGTGGGCCTTTTCTAGTGAAGCCCCTGATAGGTATGGCCTACAGATTTCACTATTCACAGCCCTGAATACATCACACATGATTAAAAGAAATTGCCGGTTATTATAGCCGGGCATGCACAGCACTGAGCTCTGGAGCTTTGATATCTGGATGTTTGTGATATTCATTGTGACAGCAGAATTGTTTCTTCACAGCGTCTCCTCCATGGTCCATAGTCTGCAGGTAATGAGCTGTGTATTGTCTATTACAGATAATGATGTGCTGTACTAATCCCTCTAATGATGCTGTCAGGGGATCCCTTAAGTTTTGGAAAAGTTATATCAAGTATAGAGGCAGCATTTAGTTATATGTCTCCTGTCTGCTTGTTTGTTTATCTGTCTATCTATCTATCTATCTATCTATAGTACACCAAAGCTGGGGGTAGTTGCAAATCATTTGTTGTTTAATGTTAGTCACATTATTTAATGTCATACTAGTATACTAGTGTTGATCGAGCACCAAAGTGCTTGGGTCGAACACATTGGGATGCTCGGGTGCTCTACAGAGCACCCAAGCACAATGGAAGTCAGTGGGAGAACCCGAGCATTAAACCAGGCACCTCCTGCTCTGAAAAGGAGAGAGTGTCTGGTTCACAGAAAAAGATTAGAAATTGATGGCAACACCACCAAAATGGTTTGGAAACAGCATGGGGAGGACGTCTGGATGCATATTGGACTCCTATTACCTATGACATACAATAGACAACCACACAAATGCTATTTCCCAAAAGCCAGGTATGTGCAAACTAACAATCTATCCATGAGATACAGTCAGCATACCTTACAATGGCAGCCTCAAAGTTGCTTCATAACTGTTGGATGGCTTGGGTGGACCTGCGCACCTAGATCATTATCATTAGGGTGACGAAAAGTTTTCTGATTGTCCTAACATAATACTCAATAAACTTTCTATACAGTTTTGTCATGTAAACTCATTTGCATAAACATGGGCATATGGGAAAGACATGCAAATGAGCAGAATCTGCCTCGTTTTTCAGCTGAAAAACCATTTGCATGGAAAATTGGCAATAAAATTTGTGATTACAATATTCGTGATCTACACTACTCATGAACAGCGCCATCTATTGGATTCATAGTCTTGTCATAAGACTATGAAACCAAACACAAATAAAGCATCATCAATCCTTACATAAGGACGCACTACCATGAGACTACACGACAATAAATCCACATGAACTCCGAAAAGAGACACTGTAAACCTCCAGGAATAGCTATAATAAAAAGAAAACTTCAAACCAGATCACCTGTATAGAAGGGGCGAGGGACATGTTTAGGGAAAGGATTATTGCACTGTTTATATGTGTTTTATCTTTGTTTTCACTGCACATATCTGTAAAAAAGGAATATGACCTGTAATTTGATCCAAAATGTAGCTTTGAATGTAAATGTGCAAATTATATCAAAACCTAATAAAACTTTTTTTTTTTTAAAGGCTATGAAACTAAAATATGGCTCTGTTCATGAGTCATGAACAGCGCCATCTATTAGATTCATAGTCTTTTCATAAGAGTATGAATCCAATAGATGGCGCTGTTCATAAGTAGTGTTGATCGCGAATATTCTAATATGCAAATGGTGTTTCAGCTGAAAAACAAGCAGATTCAGCTAATTTGCATATGCCCACGATTATGCTAATTCGTTTACATGACAAAACTGTATAGAAAGGTTATTGAATATTATGTTAGGACAACCAGAAAACTTTTTGTCACCCTAATGATATTGATCTAGGTGCGCTGGTCCATCCAAGCCATCCAACAGATATGAAGCAACTTTGAGGCTTACTGGCTCTGAGTCAGATGAGAGCTGATTTTGAATGCCTCAGACGGGATGGAACATTTGGGAGTGATAGAACTTGATAAGAAAGTATGCAATAAATTCTGATGATGATGGGATGGAACATTTATAAGTGATATATTGTAAATATTTATATCTGAGGAGAAAAAAAGAAAAAGCTGGTTTTGAATGTCTCATAGTGCACAAGGCTTCCATTGTAAGGTATAATGATTGTATCTGTCTCATGGATAGATTGTTGGCTTGCACATACCCAGCTTTTGGCATATAGCCTTTGTGTGGTTGCAGGGGCGTAGCTAAAGGCTCATGGGCCCTGGTGCAAGAGTTAGACTTGGGCCCCCCTTTCCTCAGTGCTTTGTGTGTCTTCTTATGCTGCACAAGGGTCTTTGGGCACCCTCAGGCTCCTGGGCCCGGTAGCGACTGCTACCTCTGCACCCCCTATAGCTACGCCCCTGTGTGGTTGTCTATTGTATGTCATAGGTAATAGGAGTCCAAGATGCATCCAGACGTTCTCCCCATGCTGTTTCCAAACCATTTTGGTGGTGTTTCCATCAATTTCTACCCTTTTTCTGTAAACCAGACACCCTCTCTTCTTCAGAGCAGGAGGTGCCTGGCTTAATGCTCGGGTCTCCCATTGATTTTCATTGTGTTCAATTGTGCTCAAGCATACACAGTATTCAGCTGAACACTGCGATGTGCCAAGCAAAGCGATGCTCGAGCTTTGGGTGTGGGTCCTGGATCTGCCCCTATCTCAATCTAGAGAGTTCTAGTCTGAAGTTAGCAGAGTGACCAAACAACTCCATGTGCTTCACTCCTCGCAGGACTAGACTAAAGTTCCAGAGAATCATCTTCTCTGAAGATTATCTACTGACAGAAGGATCTCACCATTTCTACAGAACTCAAGAAAGAGAAAAGGAGACAATAAGGTCTAGAAATCTGCATGGCTGAGCATTGGGGTCAGACAGAAAGGTATTTGCTGATCAAAGCTATTAGACCTTACTGCAGTGAGGGGAGTACTGCTAAGACACCCTTCACACTTGGACACAACCTGACTAGTCGTATCTACACTTCAGTTGCAAATTACATCTACCATCTCAAAATTGCTAGCCATATCTGCTAATATCTCCAATACTGTGCTCCCGTGTCTTGTAGTTCGAGGTATCATGAATTGGGTCAAGGCTGGAGGCTATGGATGCAATTTTTGTTCTTGCAAAGGGCTCTTCTTCTCTTTGAGCACCCCAAATTTTGAGCGTAGACTTGTGAATAAACTCTGCAGTAATGTTTTTCTATCCTTCCTCATTTCCGTCCTCTTCTACCGGTGATCTTATTTCTTTATTGCACAATGGTTTATGAGACAAACGCAATATGAAGATTGAAACGCCTTAAGTATCATGATTTATAGCAACTTAGGTTTCAGCTTGTAATCATCTCCGGGATGGTAATTGGGTATAAATTGAAGACAATTACGATTATGCTAGGTATTAATGAACGATAAGAATAAGTCAATTAAGAAGCTTTCGCTAAGGGTTTAAAGTTCCATTTATAAGTCAGTAGGCTGAAAACCAGAGCGCTTCTCAACCTTCCAGGCTGTATGAAATACATGACCTGCTGTCAGACTAACCTGCCGTCTACTATAGATAAGGCTTCATGACACTCATAGAAAAGAAAAATTCAAGGAACACTCCAGGCAATGCTGATACAGCATCAACATCTAGTACAGGGTCTGAGCGGGTGGAGCCTGACACAGTGCGGTTTTTGAATAGAAACGTGTGTTCTCATTCACTAAGGGTAACCCCCTCTTTTAAAAATGGTGAGCTGAATGAAGAGGTATATTAGAAAGTTCTCTAAACCCCTAACTAGAGCACCTTATGTTATATAATGATTCTGAGAAATTATTTCTATGTCATGCTCGACCCCCCTAGACCCTGTACTGGACATTACCCTGTCAGCTTTGCCTTGGATGTCTGTTTAATTCATGTTTTAGAAAGGGTCTTTCTTCCCAGCACTGAATGATTTGTAAGTGGATGCATTATAAGCAATAAATCAATTTCCCTTCTACACTTAGCTCAGGAATTGAAATTAATTAGTATTTTGTGAAGTAATTGGGTTACTTTGCTTTTTACTCCCCTTGAAATATATACATTTGGCTTAGTGCATTCATCTTGTTGGCAGATTATCTATATGTGCTGGACAATGCAACCTTTCGACGAATAGAAAAAGGAAGAATGTATACAGCCACTCCTGAAAAATTTAAACTTACTGGGTACCAGGTTTATTTAGATTAGAATTGTAATTAATAAAAATGTAAGAATTAAAGTATATTTCCTTGGCAGTGCCATATTGTTTAAAGGGGTTGTTTTTACGGTGAATTCAAAGATTCAAGAATAAAATAGGCTTACACCGGCTAGGTGAAATAAAATGTTTACTAAGTTTAATTAAATATAATTAAAGATAGATAGAAACAATCTCCTCAGCCAACAATAATGGGGGAGCCCCATTGACCAGTTCTCTGGAACACAGCGGATTCTCCATGGCAGTACAAGAGAGAGCGAGTAACCCGCACTATACTACTTGGAAGATGTTCTCACTGGAGCTGAGTTCCTTGTCTGTATTTTTTATCTTTTAACTCAGTAACTGGAGACTTCTATAGATGTTTTCCAGTGTGCAGTATGCATGTCCTGATCTAACCACATAGGAATGTGGTCTTCACAGAACAATAATGTATACTAACTAACGGTCTACATTAAAAGAAATATCATTGCATTAAAACATAAATAAAGATGTTACTAATTAAAGGGAAGGAACCAAAAAGAATAAGTTAAAAAAATACCCTTCTAAATACAGAGGTGTTCTAGGATTACTATGGTTTTTAACAGATATGCTCATGTTATTGCTCATGTACATCTTCCTTATCCTTTTTTTCTTTCAATTTAGACTCTCCTGATCCGTTTTCACAATATAAGACGGTTTCCACCATGAACGCCAGACAAAAACCGGTGCATGCATTATATGCAGTCAATGGGGTCTGGTAGCGGACGGCAGCATCTGGCTAGGCAAGATACTGTGAACTCAAGCAGGCTGTTCCTCTACTAAAACTAGCTGGATATGTAACACCCCTGAGTGTATTACTATTCTTTCACCATGCTATTGTCTTTTATTGCTAACACAAAAGGGGAAGTAGCTTGTAGAGCACCAAGACTCCATGCTAATTTAATTTACTGAGTGTCAGGAGGGGGACAACAGCCAAAGGCAGCCCAATCCAAGAATACAAGACCAGACTGAAAGTCCAGTAACCAGACCAAAGCAGAGTTTAGCACAGCAGAGAGAAAGAAAGCAGAGTTATCAAGTTTGCCTGCCAGTTTATGCCAAAGCCTGCTGGAACTAAGAGAAAGCCTGAATGTAAGAAAAGCCTGAATATTGTCTGGAATAAAGTTTACCCAAGTAAAGCTGCTGCTAAAGTTTATCAACTGGACTCAAGTTATTCTTTATCCCCTAACTCAACTATTCCCCTTTATTTGCTTAGGAGCCTAAGCCTGGGGTACCACTGTATCCAGGTAGGAGCACCGTGACACATATAGGACGCACCACACCACTCGGCATTCCACTAAAGCTGGGATATGGCGCGTGGCAGATAGCTTTAGGGCAAGCCTGTAATTCTAAACCTATCCCTGTGGATTGTTTTTATTCTGTATGGAGCACTTCCTGTTGCTTGGTCCAACAAAACCCATGATGCACTTTTCCTTTCTCTGCCACAGCTCCAGCACTGCCCCTCTGGCTATTTTTGGAAGTCCCACAGAATGAATGTAGTGTGCACCGCGCAAGCACAGCCGATGCACCATTCACCTCTTTGGGACTTCCAGAACTAGCTTAACCAGCGCCCGGGTATTTTCAGAACTCCTATAAAAATAAATAGAGAGGCTACACATGTACGGCTGCCCTCTGTTCATTTCAGGGGCCCCATTCTAAAGATAGGTGCTGGTCCCACCTCTGGGACCCATTCCTATCTGACATTTGCGGCATATCCTAGTGGTATGTCACGAATGTCTGAGGTGAGACAACCCCTTTAAGCATAGCCTGGGGGGTAGCAGTGTAGCATTACAAAACTTTTTTGTACCTTTAACCTCCACTTCTATAGAATATCCTCCCCCCTGCACATTGACATTTGTCATAAAATGTGAACTATTATATATTAGAGTTATTCACGGCTACATTTTAAGTCAAGGGAAATGCTGAAACGCCCAGATAAATTTTTGTTCATACATCTTATTACTTACTTGGGTTGTTTTTTACCTCTCTTTCTTGCTGTATGTAACCACACAATCTCATCTAAGGCCAGCCATTCTCTTGATAATAGGACACAGCTAAACTCAGGACAATACTCGGAAACAATCACAAGATGGGAAAAAAATTTACAAGAACTTTTAGTCTTCTCATTATTTGCCGTTCATACTTGGAAATTATTAATTAAAATATCTATCACCAGGAAAGATTAAATCCCGCTCTGTCTATTCCGGTTGTTCTCTTTTGTGCAATATGTCGCCTGTAAACCCATAGCAATAAAAGTTACACCTATTACACAGAGTGCTGTTATGTTTCAAGTAGATCTTTTAACCGTCGCAAAATCTCGCTGGGATTTTCAAGCAGAAATATAGCTCGTGACTACGCATACATTCTCAATATAAAAAAATCCTGACATTGTCACTAGACTTTTTTTTTTTATTAGAAGCTTAGGGTAGAGAAATCAGATATATTTTGGACTTAGGTAGAAAAAGAACAAATATAAAACACTTAGGTATACACATTGACGCTGTCTGTTATTTCTACATACTTTTATTTATTTAAAAAAAAAAATCATAAGAAGAGAAGACACTTTTTTGGTTTATTGGTAAAAATGCCTCTTTTTCTTCTTATAATTAATTTAAAAAATGCCTCTTTCTCCACTTATCCTTTACTTATACCTCTGTCCCCACTTCTAAGTGCTGCATATCATTTGATTCTTTAGTGAACAGACAACGCATCTCAGTCTGCCAAGATGGAGAAGGTTAGTTTAAAGGGCACCTGATAAGTGAAGAAAGAGGCATTTTTCTCTGAAAAAAATGAATACAAAGATTCCTATATTTTGCTGTATTATTGATTCATGTAGTTTGTTCGGAGTTTAGTGGTATAGCCATCAATATATATATATAACAACTTTATTCCTTTTTTCTGCATCTGAAATTGAAATTTCTGCCACACACCTCTAATGGCTGAATTCCGTACCTCCTTCGAGAACAAAGGATCTGGCATGTTATAATCCAACTGCCTGATATCTCCCAGCATGTGCCATCCAAGAAATTCAGCACACCCCAACTCCTGAGAAATCAGAGGTTTCAGCCAGTATTTCATGATTAGGTTTATAATGTGACTCTGTACATTTACCCTTAGTTACATGTTTATCATATTTTCAGGTCAAAAGGAGTTTCCTATATATTTTTTAATGTCATCTTTTTATGTATTTTTAAGATGCTTAGATTAAAAGAACAAAAGCTATTTTTGGATATTATCCAGTTAATTAACCTGTAGAGGACCCCACGCCGTGCATGTACGGCGCAACCGGGCGTGACTTAAGGACCAGCACCGTACATGTACGGCGTGAGGTTGCCGGGCTCTGGGTGAAAATCACGGGGGGATTGGAGTGTAATGGCTGCTCTTATCGGCAGGAAGCCATTCCGGGTAAGGGCATCATCGGATATTTCGAACCCCCTGCAGCTCTGTGCGCTGCGATTAGCCGATCAGTGAAGACCAGCACATTGCAGCGCCGGAAGCACATGTGGCCAGAATTATTGTGGCTTACGGCACAGTGCGTAAAAATCTGAGATTGGTAGGGAAACCACTGAGAATGGGTGAAAGCAGGGCTCTCCTCCATGAGAACATGCTGGCAGTTAAGTACAAGGACAAGAGGGATGTCCTTTTACTGATCACCGTTCACACAAATACCAGCTTCCCTGCTCATGTGCGAGGTACCACTACCACTGTCCCCAAACCAGTTTGCACTACAGTAAGCACATGGGAGGGGTTGATCTTTCAGATCAAGTTCTGAAGCCCTACAGTACCACACGAAAAAATAAAAGTGTGGTACAAACAGCTGGCCGTACACATTGTACAGGTGGCAATGTACAATGCATACGTGCTATTTCATATATGGTGCTCCTTCCACTCTGAAGCCTGCTGTGCGCCCATACATCAGTTTTTAAGCACATATGGGGTGTTTCTGTAAACTCCTCATTCAGGGTAATAGATTTTGAGTTTTGTTTGGCTTTTAACCCTTGATGTGTTGCAGAAAAAATAGATTCAAATTTAAAATCTGCTAAAAAAAAGTTTTGAATTTTCATTCCCATTTTCATTTAATTCTCGTGAGGCACATAAAGGGTTAACTAAGTTTGTAAAACTAGTTTTGAATATCTTGAGGGGTGTAGTTTCTAAAATGGGGTGATTTATGGGTGGTTTTTATATGTAAGCCCCAAAAAGTGACTTCACAACTGAACTGGTCCTGAAAATATTGGGATTTGGAAATGTTCTTAAAAATTTTAAGATTTGCTTCTAAACTTCTAAGCCTTCTAACGTCCCCAAAAAATAAAATGTCATTTTCAAAATGATCCAAACATAAAGTAGACATATGGGGAATGTAAAGTAATAACTATTTTTGGAGGTATTACTATTTATTATAAAAGTAGAGATTTAGAAGTTTGGAAATTAGCAAATTTTCCCAATTTTTTGAATTTTTTTTATTTTTTTTAATAAATAAAAATGAAATGTCTTGACTCAATTTTACCACTGTCATGAAGTACAATATGTGACAAGAAAACAATCTTAGAATGGCCTGGATATATAAAAGCGTTTTAAAGTTATTACCACATAAAGTGACACATGTCAGATTTGCTAAAAATGTGCCTGGTCCTTAAGGTGAAAAATGTCAGGGTCCTGAAGGGGTTAAAATTATATTATTTGTTGTTAATATTCTTATGATTTTATTATTATTTATGTGTTGTTAGTATTATTAGGATTGAAATTATTGAAAAACATTTTGGGTTATTATCTGGTTAAATAAATGTTTTCCTTTTTTCAATTTTTTTTTCTTTTGTTCATTAGCGGTAGTAAATGTTATCATTGTTGTCCAAATTATTAGATTTTTTTTATATTAGTAGTATTATTCTACTTATTTTAGCAATGCTAGTATTAGTATTTATTATTGTTGTCAATAATAATAATTATTATTATTACTACTATTATTGTTGTTATTATTATTATTATTCTTTTATTCTGGGCATTTTTTGGTTGGCCTGCCAGAGGTATTCTTGGCCTGGGTTATTCATTTAGCATTGTCTCGTATCAGCAGACGGTAGTTTGTTATGGACAACACATAGGTTCTATCTAGTCTAACGGATTTAGAAAGGCTATATGCTATAGATTGTTTGAGAGGACAGAAAAATAACTAAAAATGGGGATAACCTCAGAAATTTCAGCTTTTTCTTATCTCTCCTAAACAGACATGTTGGAAATATTTGAAACCCAAGTAGATAGCTGAAGTCATCTCGCGATTCCCCATATTACAGGTGCATCTATCATAGGAGAAAAAAAATCACAGGTCACGCCGGCTCCATGCTCTTATTTTCTTGTTTTCATAGGATTAAACTTTCATTACCCTAATATCATCAGTCAGCCGGTGTGAAATTTTCATTAGCTATTTGTCATCTTTCTATCAGGAGATATTGATTCGTGTGTCTGTGATATTGATACCTTATTCAATAAGCCCATTAATATGGCCAACAGAGTTTTTGAGCCGCTCAAAATGATATTCATGTCAAGATAACAGGTCACTTGTAAGACCGACTATTAGATGGAGTCAACCCCCCCCCCCCCCGATAAATGAGCGGAGATGTTCAATGCGGAGGAGAATTACATATCGAACTGTCACTCTGTCGTGGTGATTATACTACAGGCTTATCTCTTAATACAAGGGCTAATTTTATAGGAGCAAAAAATCTGTATCAGCCGAAGTAAGTACTTCTAGATGTATCAGAAGTCTAGAAGGAAGAATGGAATCTGAGCATCGAGCTGAGGAAAGTAAAAAAAATAAAAACACTGGAAAATGTATCCATTATCTATCTATCTATCCATCCATCCATCTATCACATATCTATATTATATCTATCTATTTATCTATCTCATATCTATCTATCTATATATATATATATCTTTTTATCTATCATTCTAGGTATCTCATATCTATCTATTTATCTATATATAAATTATATCAAATAAGCTTTATTGGCAGGACTAAATGCATTTTAGCATTGCCAAAGCAAGTGGGAAATAATTGGGCAGGGTTGGGAACACGTCCACGGTGGGGGTATAGGGCAAGTTTGGGGGATGGGGACACATCCAGGGTGGGGATATAGGAGTCCATGGTACAGTCCTGATCAAAAGTCTAAGACCACTTGAAAAATGGCAAAAAATCATATTTAGCATGGCTGGATCTTAACAAGGTTCCAAGTAGAGCTTCAACATGCAACAAGAAGAAGTGGGAGTGAGACAAAACATTTTTTGACCATTCAATTTAATGAAAACATTGAATAAACTGAAACAGGCTATTTTTCAGTTGATCTAAACTCAGTATTGGGTAGCTCCGCCGTTATTGTTTATCACTTCAAAAATTTGTTTCGGCATGCTTGATGCAAGTGTTTCCATGAGGTGAGTTGAAACATTTCTCCAAGTAGTGAAGACGGCCGCACGAAGGCCATCTACTGTTTGGAACTGTCCATTTTTGTAAACTTCCCTTGCCATCCATCCCGAAAGGTTCTCAATTGGATTTAGATCAGGGGAACACGCAGGATGGGCCAAAAAAGTGATGTTATTCTCCTGGAAGAAGTCCCTTGTCCTGCGGGCATTGTGTACTGTATCGTTGTCCTGTTTAAAAACCCAGTTGTTACCACACAGACGAGGGCCCTCAGTCATGGGGAATGCTCTCTGCAACATCTGGACATAGCCAGCGGCCATTTGACGCCCCTGCACTTCCTGAAGCTCCATTATTCCACTGAAGGAAAAAGCACCCCAGACCATTATGGCGCCCCCTCCACTGTGGCGCGTAGAAAACATCTCAGGTGGGATCTGCTTGTCATGCCAGTAACGTTGGAAACCATCAGGACCATCAAGGTTAAATTTTTTCTCATCAGAGAATAAAACTTTCTTCCACCTTTGAATGTACCATGTTTGGTGCTCTCTTGCAAAGTCCAAACGAGCAGTTCTGTGGCGTTCAAGGAGACGAGGTCTTTGAAGACATTTTTTGTTTTTGAAGCCCTTCAGTCTCAGATGCCGTCTGATGGTTATGGGGCTGCAGTCAGCACCAGTAAGGGCCTTAATTTGGGTCGAGGATCGTCCAGTGTCTTGACGGACAGCCAATTGGATCCTCCGGCTCAGTGCTGATGAAATTTTTTTGGGTCTTCCACTTGACTTTTTTGTTCCATAACCCTCAGGATCATTTAAGAAATTTTTACTGTGTCCCACCTCAGCAGCGATGGCGCGCTGTGAGAGACCCTGCTTATGCAGTTCAACAACCCGACCACGTTCAAAAGGGAGAGTTTCCTCCTCCATGGAGGTGAAGTCTGGGCAGAGATCAGACAGTCTCCTGAAGTGGGTCTCCCTCACTTCTGAGTATTTGGGGGCACCACAGCAGGAAATGAGCCTCATCCTCCACGGCCTCCTGGTCGCACTGCTGACACAGTCTGCTCTCCCTGGGCTTGTACCTCTGTCGGTGACACCCGAATTCAATGAGCAGGCTGTGGGCGCTCAGTCTGTACCGGCTCAGGATCTGTCAGTCTTTTGGATTGGGGAGTTTCTCCAGATATGGGGCCAGTTTGTACTCCCTCTGCAGGCTCTGGTATACTGTCAGCTTCTGTGATGTTCATATGTCGTTTCGCCAGATGCTAATATACTCCTCTTTGTACTTGTGTATCACCTGGACATATGAGAAGCGTTATATTTAGAGAAAGGAAAACTGCATAAAAACCTTTCTCCCATCTGTGAATCATGATTTGGGCCCATTTTGATGCATCTGGGCCTGGATGGTTTGCCATCATTGATGGAACAATAAATTGTGAATTATACCAGCAAATTCTAAAGGGAAATGTCAGGAAATCTGTCCATGAGCTGAATCTCAAGAGAACGTGGATCATGCAGCAAGAACATGGATAATGAAGAAATTTAAGTTTTGGAATGGCCAAGTCAAAGTTCTGACCTCCATCCAATGTTGTGGAAGGGCCAGAAGGGAGCAGTTCATGGTAGGAAACAACCAACATAGCTGAGGTAAAACTGTTTAGCCAGGGAATGGGCTAAAATTCCTCCAGGCCGATGTGCAGGACTAATTAACAATTACCGGAAAGACTTAGCTGCAGTTATTGCTGCACAAGGAGGTCACACCAGATACCGAAAGCAAAGGTTCAGAGACTTTTGCCATTCACAGAAGTGTGATATTGGATACTTTTTATCAATAAATTAACAAGTCTAATATTATAGGTAGAAAGATAGATAGCAGATAGCAGTGTCGGACTGGGGTGCCTAGGGCCCACCAGTGGAATTGATTTTGGGGGCCCACCCTAGAGCTGGAGATATTACTCTTTCATTTTTCAGTCTCATGCACATGAATGTATGCAGTTTAGCACACAATACAGTATGCTAAACAGAACAGTATTGTGCTCTGCACTATATCAAATTGTTTCCCATTAAGCAACTCATTTAGCTGATAACTGTCTCTGTTATGTACAGTCAGTAGTTTGGACAGCGGTCACACGTGGACATTCCATGTCCTAGATGAACCACCCAGTCCCCCAGCCTAAACAATATCCAAAGTGAAGGAAATGTTTCCTCGCATGTTCAAAAAGATAAGTGTATTGAAGTGATGGCAGTAGCGCCGCGGCCTCCTCACAGCTCACCAAGCTCAGCGCCGTACATTGTATAGCGGCTGTGCTCGGTATCATGCTCAGCCCATTCACTTCTATGGGGCTGAGGCAACTTGATCAATGAACGTGACATCACATGGCCGAGAAAAACACAGAGAAGGGCACAGCGCTCACAGGAGCACCGGTATCTTCTCAAACAGCTGATCAGCAGAGGTCCCGGATGTCAGACCCCCACCGATCAGATACTGATGACCTGTCCACAGTCATATGTGACTGATATCAGCCGCTCCTCTTACAACGCTCGCGTACAGATATCATCTCCAGAGACAGGACATCATATGTGGGGGGTGAGGGGCTGGGAAAATTTTAAATGCCACTGATGAGAGGGAATGGGGGGGGGATCACTGGGAAACATAACTTCTTAGGAGCTCTGTATAAAGTATAGGTGAGATAGTTGGTGGGAAGAGGACTGCGAGGGGCTGGAACAACAGGGGGACACAAGAGGTGCAGGGGCAGCAGCTTCAGGGTTCTTCTAATTTCCCTCCCACAGTAACTTACCCCAGTAGTGCTGTGTAGAAGGACCAGTGAGAGAACTGAACATTATACTGGACGGAGGCACAGTAACACAGGAGGTCAGAAGGAGCAGCGTCTCCATTACCTCCTGCTGCTGCCGCCTCGGCCCCTCCTCACACATGAAGGAATATCACACTGCAGAGAGAGGGGGTCTGTCTGCTCATGTGGGGTCCGGTGCCAGTGCTGCAGTCCAGTGGTGGTAGCTGGGAGCCGGCCCTTGCTTCCTGACAGTATATTAACTGCCCTGCTAGTAGGCAAGGGGCCCACCGGGCATTTCACCGGCTTCCCGGTGGGCCAGTCCGAGCCTGGGAGATAGATAGATAGTAGCTCTTTTAGCAGACACAGACCATAAAAGTGTATTGTGGTTTCTGGAAAACAAAATCAAACTAGTAGAAACATGATTCGGCAAACAAAAATCTGTGAAACCTGCAGGTTGGTCCCTTGGAATAGGGAGCGATGTGTCTTTTCGGTACACTGAAGGATGCTGTATATATTTGTCACTACAAGTAATAAGACAGATATCCGCCTGTCTGAGTGTTTGTGGGAATATTCTTCACACTTTGTAATAATTATAGTTATTGATATGGAACCAATGTATCAGATCCCATAAGAAACCAGCGTCAGCGGTTTGGCTGCACCTGACTCCAGTGAAGCGCGAAGCTTATTTTAAAGGAACTTTGAGGCAAACTCAGGCTCTTCCAGTATGCTGATTTACAGTATGATGCATTCATGCTAAATACACAAACTGATATCTTTATTCAGTCAGGGCAATTGTTTTTCCGGACATGCCGCACAGTTGATGGCAGTTATGGCAGTGTGAAAAAAATCTATTTATATAGTGGGGCTGTAAATGCAGATTTATTATCAATTAAATTTAATTATTATTTTTTATTTTATTTTACAATTTCCACTATTTTATTTATCGTCATCTTCTATACCTGTATTATATTTATGAGAAATGTGCAAATATTTGTATGATTTCTTTGTATTCATTTATTAATGTATTTATGCATTTATTATTCATTCGCATGCACAGATTCGTTTTCTATTCGTCAGCATCCACCAGCTTCCTCTTCATGACTTTATTACTGTATAGCGCCGTACAAACTCAGAAATGTATGGAGCCATAATACGATAATTATAGCCTTTATGGGGTGATACTGCAGTGTTTTTTTTGTTTTTTTTTCAATTATGGTAGTGTACAAAAATCTATATTTTTTCCTGTGAAATGGTTGCCAGAATACAGATTAAATGTAAATTCATTCAGATTCTTAACTATTTTTTTATTATTACATTTATGGTATTATTTTCTTTATGTTATATAGATATAGTGTTACTTTTATTATTTTATGTATACTATGTTTGTATGTTTTATATATAGTATTAAGCTTATTTTATTATGCATCGATTTATTAATTTATTTATGCATTTATTAATTAAATGATTTATTAATTTGCACGCCCACATTTGGCTCCTGAGCTCCTGCCCTCGTGCACACAGGCATATAATGGTTCCCTAATAGCTCAGAGTTACTGAGACACAATACGGCACCCATCTGTCGGACCCTTCTGTCCCTTACTATGCTTCGGATTTCATACGGAGGCGCAGAGAGGTTCCTGAGTTGGCACCATACAGTATGTATTATAAATATGTTGACATATTGGGGCAGCACATGGAGTATCTACCACTGGAGCTATAGGCATCACTTAGGATTTCTGTGCCTTGTGGATGAGCGCCCGTCCACAGGCTGCCATGGCGGCTCGTTGTGGCCATGATGGAGTTAAGGTGGGTGAATATCAATTTGAATTCTCCTTTGCAATCGTGGAGAGTCTGAAAAATTGACAGTCACATTACAGCTCTCCAAACACATTCTGTTTTCATTAAATGACTAATCGAAAACCAATCAAGCAAAGGACATAGAATTACTGCTTTGAATTAGAATGTTTCTACCTCACCAAGAACTCAGATTAAACCTATTCAAGAATAATTATATAGGTATAAATACCCTGGACGCTCACATCATTTGCATTGAAGTCAAGGGAATTCATGAAACGTCCTGAGAAGTCTGTTTATTTGACTTTCTGAAATCTCTCGTAGATTCTCGCCTTGTTTTTATGTTGTGTTTTACTTATTTTTTATTTGGAACTTTTCATATTCTCAGAAAGATCTCTATTTTTTTTATATCCAATACATTCATATGCATTGATACGCAATAGTCTGAATATTTACTACCATGCATGAGATCCATATTCCACCTCCAATGTATTACTGGTGACCACCACTCTTTTGACATGGCCCCATACTTTAGTCAATATTTGCTTAGAGTAAATGTTTTCTTTTGAAGACAATTGAGTCACAATTGGTACCAATTTCTGTGCTGATTAATTAGACGGGGCGCATCAGAGTCTCTGTGATCCCCTGGTTTTCATCCTTCATCTGCAAGGATTTTTGAACCCAAGATCACAGTGCCCAGAATGGTCATCAACTGGCAAGTAGACAAAGCAGCAGCAATGGCAGGACCAGAAAAACACAAGCCATGAAGCTTGGAACCACACCAGGAAGACTAGATGGGAAGTGTGGAATAGGACCATGGACAATTAAGAATGGACCAGAAGTAGGAACCAGGAACACGGACACTGGAGTGTAGCCAGGAGCTGGAACGTGGCTACAGAACTGAAATGAGGTTGCAGCACAGGAACTGGGTCACCTGACAGAAGCACATGAGCAGGGTTTGGAATGGGACCAAATGTCATCACCAGAATAGTTTAGAAACCACACATAGTATCCAAAGGTCAAGACAAGAGCTTAGCCAGGAATAGCCCGGAGTCAGTTAGTCATGGAAGTACAGTACTAGGAACAACAACTTGCAAGCAATTTGGAACAAGGTAGATTGCTGCAGGGTCCACAAGAACAGCATGAACACAGGACCATATCAGGAACTGCTCTGTGGCAAGTAGTGACGGAACTGGCTGGGTTTATATAGCAGACCTTGATGCACTCACCTACAGTTGCACAGCAGCAGAGCTAAGAACCAGGAATAATTAAAAGGGTTATCCAAACCTGTTACCCCCCCCCCCCCCCCCATCTCCCCTCTACAATTCCCAGGCCCCTCACACAAAAAATACTTACAGTACCTGGTCCCTAACGCCAGTGTCCTTCAGGATCCCTCCATGGCCATCGCTTCATCTCACTGTCATGCAGATCACAATATCCGGTGAGCTGCTTCCCTGGGTCACGTGTGACATCACCCATGACCTAAGGGGGGCAGTTCAGCAATGCGGCTTGCTATTGACTGCATCCCCCATTGCCGAGTGTTGTGATCTATACGACATGTTGATGCAGCGATGGCCATGGAGGGATCCAGAAGGACACAGGAATCGGGGATCAGGTAAGTATTCTCTGTATGAGGAGCCCAGGCATTGGGAAGGGGGGTTTTACAGGAAAAAATGCAGACTGGAATAGGCCACCATGATCAAGTTTCATGCACCAAGCATCTTGAGCAGCAGGAGTGACAAGGGTGGGGTTGCAATGGGTAGTAGTGACTAACAGCGCTAACAGTGCTTCCACGAAACATGGAAGTTTGGACATAAAAGTGACATGTTATTAAAAGGAAGTAATTCTGGTAGGTCGTTATGGTTGGCGATTCTGCTCAGTAACAGAAGACAAAACAAGACCCTGAAATGCATTATCTGGTTGTCAATAAAGGAGAAGTTTTCTTACCATTCATGGGAACATACGATGTAGCACCGGTGTCACGGCTGAGGATGGGGGAAACCCTCAGCCGTGCGATGCCAGATGATGTTATGCTGCTAGGCCAGGAGAACAGGATTAGGGAGCAGGTCACCTCCTACAGCGTCCCTAACCTGACCCTAACTCCTACCTGCATGGGCCGACCTTGATGGTAGGAGGACCCATGCTCAGGAACCTCGGAGCCCTGACTTACCCTCCGCAGATCCCTGAGCTAGGAGCTGAGTAGACACCCTGTTCCTCCTGGATACGGACGGACAGGGGTCTCAATGGCCAAGCTGCTGGGAAACGAACATGAACCGCCTATGGATATGGCAGGAGGCTGAAAAGTACTTCCACACCTACCTGCCACAGACACACAGACTGGATCCCGTGCAATACAGCAAGTGTCCACACCCAAGCACCAGTGAACACAGCACACACAGAAACACACAGGAACCCAGATCCATAGGTGCAAAACATAACAGGGAAAACATCAAGTGGACATAACATAAACTAGAGAATCACAGATTGTTTATGACCACAGGGGTGGCTCTCACTGGCAGGTAGAATGCACGGGAGGCTGCTCCAGCTAAACATGACTGAAGCAACCTACTGAGCCATGCCAAACACCAAGGCTATATAGGCCTAAGTGGCCACACCCACACAGACACACCCAGAGTCTCACACAACACAGAAAGGGAGGTAACCCTTCCACTACCTGGGAAGGGATGACAACAACTTAAAGGGGAATACAGACAAATAAACCCCGTGCACACCAGACAGGGGAAGTGCACACCACACACACAAGTTGCCAAGCTCAACCGCACGCACAAGACAGCAAGCAGCCACGACTCAGCTCAGGCTGCAATGCTGCCACACAAAAACCGTTGCCAGCGGCAACCACAGGTGAGGCAAATACCACAGCCCTCACCTGTGATTGACAACCAAAGTAAACCGCTGACAACCGCATGCGGTTCAGGAGTCACGGTCATGGCCATGGCCGTGACAACCGGTAGTGGACAACTAAGGTGGGATGTCAACTGACTAACCCTATACTCACCTAACTATCAGTCGCTAGGGAAGAATTCCAGCCTCTTGTTTTTATCCTTAATTCTTTATTGAAATCTGGCCATACACATTACAATATTTTTGGACAAACCCACCGATTTCGGCAGGATTAGTCGAACATGTGATGTCGGTGGGGCTGTGCTGAGAGCCGATGTCAATGGGAGATAAGTCGCCATCAGAGGAGACCCTTGATTTTGCATATTTTTGAAATATGGACAGAAACCTCTACCAATAGCACCATGACGCAAGTAGACACCTAGACCAAAGCTTAGTTGTGCTGGAGACCAAGCAATACAATCAAGATCTTTTTGGTTGTATCCTGTGTAATTTCGATCCCTCCATGCTCCACTTTCAGTCCTTAAAGGGGTCCTCTCACTTCAGTGAGTGGCATTTATCATGTAGAGAAAGTTAATACAAGGCAATTACTAATGTATTGTGACTATCCATATTGCTTCCTTTTTCCATCGCATTATACACTGCTCGTTTCCATGGTTACAGACCACCCCACAATCCAAGAGTGGTGGTCGTGCTTGCAATATGGACAATCTCAATACGTTAGTAAGTGCCTTGTATTAACTTGCTCTACGTGATAAATGCCACTTACTGAAGTGAGGCGACCCCCTTAAAGGCGGCAAGTCCTTATTTTGACTTCATACAAGATCAGTATGGATTACAAGACAGCTCTTGATGGAATTCCATGGACGTCGGCATCTCTGAATTCCTATGTCGAAGAAGAGTGTTTTGTTCCCCATTAATGTCTGTCAATCACGAGGCTGCAAAAAGTCAGCCGCCACCACTAGATAGATGAGGATTCACGAGCGATGACTGAGATCCAATAATACACTTAGCTGTTCACTCACCCAAATAGTAGTTAATTTATGTTCTTGTTCATATAGGGATAATGACTTGCTATGTGCTGTTTATTGTCTCCTGGGCTTTGTATTTTCTTACAAGATTTACTCTGGTGAAGGAGATTTTCTGAATTGAGAAAACAATACTTACTGAGTTTCCCGGCAGCATTTCTATGCCTTGTGATTTTCCATAAAAAAGCAATTAAATCTCATTAGTGGGAGTCTATTTAAACAATGCCCTGATTCCAATACTTTGCATGGTAACCATGAATTAGGAAACCCCCATAAAACGCCAATTGAACAGAGCAACTGGCAAATAAACAAAGACTATGAAAATTAAGAATGTGGATTAGAATTTCTCGATGCATCAGCCTTAAAGGGGTATATCGTCAGGGTATGCCATCACCTTCTGATCGGTGGAGGTCAGAACACCGATCCTAAGTATGAAGGAGAAGTAGGGCTGGTCCAGCGTTGGGTACCCTTCTAAGCTGTCTCTGCACACTGGTGTCGGCGGGGCGGGTGTAAGGTTGCATGGGAAGGACGAAAAAGGTTTGTAGAAAGGCACGTAAATTACACAACACAAACTTTAATGTGCAAGACACATATTGTATATATACAGTACATGTTTGCTCCACAGGAGGGCACAATGCCTTAGTAAACATATTCACAGGTCTCTTAAAGGCATACAGTAGCCTACATTCGGGGAGGGTACATAAACTCAGTACATGGTTTGCATTTCAGAAGCACAAAGAGGTACAGTTCTTCAACTATTTACAGTCTATAATAGTCTCAAGAAGAGGCAAGGTTAGGCCACTAAGCGTCAGATGTTTAGCTTGGGTCCTCACAGTGTCGGACTGGGATACCTAGGGCTCACCAGTAAAATTCATTCTGGGGGCCCACTGTATGGCGACATGCAAATATTACCTGCTTACACAGAGGCAGACAGCAGCAAGATGCTACAAGATAAGTGATTATGGGGGTCTCTGCAACAACTTCAAAAGGTGGGTCCCAGGGAAGAGAGGATACTGGTTGGCCTGCCTCTATTCCTAGAGGCCATTTTAACCCTTTAATGCGTCTACAATAATACACTGGATTGTCTACCCAGTTTTTTATATCGAAATAGATTATTTGAGATGCTGTGCTGGTGGACTGGGGGCCCACCTTTCTCAAGTGCCCACCGGGGGATTCCCCTGTTCCCCTGTGGGCCAGTCCAATCCTGGGTCCTCACCTCACCATTTGTAAAACCTTCTCTTGGCTTTACTCCTCCATCTGCTCCAGTGTTCTCTGCGGCTGACACACAAACCAAGGCACTGGTTCCTCTTCAGTCTAACTGGACTAACCCTACTTCCTGTCCTCTCAGGGGACCTGGTTCTCATCTGGAACTTTCATCACTATAATTATCATTGCAGCAGGTCATATCTTCTGCAGTTGTCTCGTTAGCAGGACCATCTAATCAACAAGTCATCTCGTCTTCTGTAGCCAACACTTGCGGGACATCTCACTGTCAGTGGCACATCTGTGAGGAATGAGACCCCTGCTCTTCCTATAGTGTCTTCTTTATCTCTGTTCTCACATAATAAAATCTGCAACAACTGCCGCTCAGGTCCCTTGTCAGGGACTAATTTACAGGCCTGGTCTGAAGCTCTGTCTTTAGTATACCCCCCTGGCCAGGAAAGACATGCATACTCAGCAATATTAAGCCACTTTCCATGCAGCATGTATACTGCCCTCACTTGTTGCAGAAACCACTGCAGCAGGCCATCATTCAGTGCTTACCCCCATCACGTGGCTTATGCTGCAATGACTGCAGTGGTGCTTTTATCCATCCCATCCTACTGCCCTCTTTGAGCTCGTGCCATGGCTGGAACTACTTTGTGTTGCCTCTCCCGACAGACAGCAGAGAAGCTTCATCAATCGGTGGCACCACAGCACCATTTAATGGCTGGACCATGCTGCTAGTGGGTTAATACTAAGCTCCAGAGCCCTGAGACACAACAAAGAGTTCACTAGCTTAGCCAGCCCTTTCTGCATCATGGCTGACTGAGAGACAGAGATGTAGGTTGTCTAAGCTACTATACTGAGCCAGGCAGCTAGCCACGTTCATGAATGCCACCTAAAAAAAGAAGGGGCAGAAGCAGCCAGTGTCTGAATGAATGCGGAACTGGGGCTTCTTAGACTGCAGGACGTGCACTGACATATGGCGATTATGGAGTTTTGAACATTAAAGTATATTAATAAGTTTAACAATTATTTATTTTTGCCAAACAATAAGGAGTTTTTTCTTTCGTCCGACAATCCCTTTGACAACACATCCTAAAATGTCAACAATAGCCTTCTAAAAGTCATACCTAAATGAGCAGTACCTATAACCCCAATCCTTTATTTTCTTTTAATCTTCAAAGGGTGTGTGTGCGGTGACCCAAAAAGGAGTGGGATCGGAGGATGGGAGTGGTGGTGCCTCTGGCTGTTACAGTCAATCACAGTGACTTTCCTCACACTGTTGCTCCCTAGGGCCAGGTACACACACCCTTTCTTACCCCAGGCACACCCTGATATTGCGACTCCTGCCTGATGATAGCCGGGATACCTGTAACAATGTTTGCATTGGTCTATGGCAGAACGTGTACAGTGCAAGTCAGTTACCAGGCCAGATGTAGCAGAATCAAAAAGTCTATCTTTACTGAAGTGCAAAATAGGATTTCATGATCCAACAATAGCAAACAACAGTTCCAACTCTACATAGCGCTATTCTCTCCCAGATAACGATGTATGGATTTAGGCAAGGATTAGAGTTATTGCCCTCTTCCCTCTCTATCCGTCTCAAGTGTCTTCCTGCAGAATCAATGACAAGCAAGCATATTCTTGCAATTGTGGCTGTAAAATCCACTCAGGCATTCAACTGGCCAAGTCATGTCCATATGTGAAGGGTATCTTAACAATATTCCCCTCTCTGTAGTAAAGTCTAGTAGCTTTTAGTAGCAGATTACCTTACTGACTCCAATGCTTGGCCATGCAGACTCTAGGTTCTCTAGTTCTTTCCTTTGACTTACTCTCCTCTCTCCTTCTGTAGAACATGAAGATTACCATTTTGTGGACAAGGATAGGACATTTGTGAAGGAGTGAAAAAAAATGGGTGCTGGCTCTCGGTCGTTATCCATGTTTTGTGGACCGCCGTGTGCATGAGCCCTTAGAAATAAAAAGAGGCACAGTTCCATAAAATTTCCAGATCAGACTACACCCAGGGTTTGTTTGTAGTCTGTAACCATGGAGATACACATGTTTTCATGGAAGCTGTGTACACAAGGATATTTGTAATCAATATTTAATTTTGCAGAGTTCTTTTATTTATTTATTATTCTAGATGCATTGGAGCAATAATAACTTTGGTTGTAAAAGTGTGCACACCTTTTAATGGATCCCCTTATCTATGGCACATCTGGCAAAAATGACTTCAGAGGAAAAATTCTAAAAAAGAAATGAAATAGCTTTTGCAACTTTGCTTTTGATGTGATTCGTGTACAATATGCTGAGATATCATTCCTTGCATGATATATTCCTTTTTTATGCCGCGCCGATAGACTTATCATCTTGCTTGCTCTCCTAGCCTAAACTACATCTGCCATCTGTTTGCTTCTTAATTCAAACTTTGAGAATCCTGTAAGAAGCGCGGTTATGTCTTATTATTTACAGGTCCTGTTCAATTTAGTGCCATATGCAAACTTGAGCATTTCACTCTCTGCATCATCCAAATAGCTGTTAAATAAAAGCGTTTGCCGGGGCTGGAATACAGATGAGCCCTCGCTCTATGTAAATTTGAGCCTTAACCTTACAAACTGACACACAAGAATAAGTCAAAAATTTGCATTTTTCCCAAAGCGAGCCACTGGAATTATCTGCAAGTCATTGTAAAACTAATGATACTGAGCTTCAAGAAGGAAAAAAAGAAATATGGATTCCAGACACAATAAGATGTTATTGGTTGGTTAATGGAAGACCCATAGACCAGGCACTTAGATATTTCAGCTGTTATTAACTTGGTTGGTTAACCCACAATCAACAAGAGAATGAGATACTGGAGATTAGATACATATCAATCTGGGTGTAATGGTTTTCTATGGTTTTCTCATCTGTAACCTATAGAGGGTAAAGAATAATAAGAGTTAGGACTGTGTTATCATCACATGAGACTAGAGAAACAAATCGGAATTCTCTCATTTTATCAATGATGACAATTTTAATGTTGACCCATTATAATTAATGGCCAACCATGAGGCAGAACAGAGCAAAAAGGAGAAATAAAGAGCAGCAGTTATTTCCCAGTACAGCTGCTGCTTCCTTCTAGTGATTGAAAGTGGTTATATTTTTGAATTATATGAGCAGTGGTGCACCTCCAATGAGGCCAGGTGAGGCAACTGCCTCAGGCGGCGAGATCTAGAGATAAGTGGGGGTAGTGGCAGGGCCATGGGAAATGGGCGCTTCCATTGTGGATGAGTTCCTGTCTCTATAGTCAACTGTATTGTAGTATACCTTTAACAGCACGGCTGGGGGGTCATCACCTCAGGCAGCAGGGAGGCTAGGGGCAACCCTGTACATGAGAGACATTGGTACCAGAAAATAGATTTCTAAAGCAGTCTTATGTAAGGCACAATCCTATGCCCTTTGTCAATAAGGGAGCAGAGCAGCCCTCTGTGCAGTGTGGCCTACATGTGGGGTGCATTAACCCCAGTCCAGTCAGGTCGGAGAATGCATGGAGCAACCAGTTAGGGTAAGAAGCAGCAAAGCTACCAATAACGCAGTTCAGCAAAAAGCAGAAGGCAGATGTTTTTTGCTGTTATTAAGTACAGAGAACTCTAGATATTATCGAAGGAGCTAAGAACCTAAGCTCCCCGCTACACTTCTACGGAGACTTCTGTTCTAAACCTGTCCCAGATCAGTCATTGTACGGTTGTTCACTGTGTTACTGAAGTGTTATAGCATTGATGCTTTGCCACATTTTGTCAAATCCCCATCATCCAGACATTCTAGTGATGCCCCTTTAATGTCTTTAGTCAGGCAGATTTTAGTAGAAGAAATGATAGAAACAGAAAAAGGAACGAAAAAACAAATGTAAATTAAGGGAATGATACAGATAAGGAAATGGGAGAAGGAGAAAATGAAGGAAAAGAGACGCAGTGGAAGATCAAGCAGATGAGGAAAAATATGGAAGATGGATGACATTGATGAAGGAAAAGGGGGACAAAGGGACATGAAGAAAATTATTGAGAAGATGAAAGAGGAGGAAAGCGAAGGAGGTGATGCTCCCTAAAATATACCCTTTATTGAATACCTGTTCATGACCTTCAGCACAATCCACTGCAGGGCTACCTCCCCGAAAAGGGGTGCCCTAAAATTGCAATGTTATGCTTAAGTTGTCACCAGTGACTATAATAATGATTTTTTTTATCATTTCAAACATCTTTCTCTGAATTTTGCGCTCTTCTAGGAGAACCACAGCTTGTGAATTATCTTCTATGAGAATGTGAAGGCAATGGCCACTTGCTCTCGTTAATGCCAAGTTTGAAAACCATCACATTTTCAAATAGGAAATGATAGCAAAGGAGAAAAAGAAAAATAGAAAGGAAAGATAGGAAGGAGGAAAATAGAAGAGAAGGAGATGATGAAGGAATAGAAGCACAACAAAAAAGGAGATGATGAAAGAGGAGGATAATAGAAAAAAGAAATGATTAATAAGAAGGACAATAGCAGAAGGAAATGATGAAGGAGAAGGATGATAGAAAAATAAGGAGATGATGTAAGAGAAGGGGGGGTAATAGAATCAGAAGCAGATGATGGAGAGGAAGAACAATAGAAAAAGAGGAAAATCATGATGGAGAAGAAGGACTATAGAAAAAGACAGATGATGATGAAGAAGGACAATTGAAGAAGTAGGAAAGAAGTACTTTAGAAGAATGCCAACAGAAGAAGAAAGAGATGATGATGAAGAAGGACAATCGAAGATGAAGAAAGTTAAGAAGGATAATAGGAGAAAAAGGAGATCAAGAAAAATGACAATAGAAGAAGAAGCAGATGATGAAGAAGATGACGGACAATAGAAGAGGAAGGAAAGAAATAAGAAATTAAGGAGGTAAAGGGCATTAGAAGAAAAAATAAATTGTGAAGAAGAAGGACAAAAGAAGAAGAAAGAAAGAATGGAAGAGAAGAATAACAATAGCAGGAGAAGAAGGACAATAGAAGAAAGAATGATGAAGGAGATGGTGAAGAAGGACAGTAGAAGAAGTAGATGATAAAGAAGGACAATAGAAGAAAAAGAAGAGCTTCAGATGAGCCGTGACCCTCTCCTAACCTTCCCGGCTCAGACTTGATAAAGGGGACTTTACCCCGAAACGCGTTGTCTTATAAATAAATGGAATACTGCCGAAATTAAAACACGGTCCTTGTTTGGTTGTCTCGTGCGCCCCCAGCAGTCCACACGCTCCACTTAAGGTGTAGCGTACTTCTCTTCATTTCCATTACCCTAGTGGCAGGGTGGCCCCTGCCCAAGGTGTTAGGACGGATCTTGGCTGCACCAACCATCCCTTATCTATACTTGATCTCCATTGCAGTTGCATCCAATTGATGCAACCGCAGTAGGTGAGCAAACCATTTCTTTCATTAGAAATTTGTTTGTTTGAATTTACTTACCCTATGAGCGCCTTCTCTATCCCATTGGCCATCATTTGCAATAGAAGAAAAAGGAGATGAAGAAAAACAACAATAGAAGAAGAAGCAGACGATGAACAAGATGATGGACAATAGAAGAGGAAAGAAGTGCATTAGAATAAGAAAGAAATTGGGAAGAAGGAGGACAATAGAAAAAGAAAGAGATAAAGAGAAGAATAGCAATAGAAAGAGAAGAAGGAGATAAAGAACAATAGAAGGAACGATGAAGGAGATGGTGAAGAAGGACAGTAGAAGAAGTAGATGATGAACGAGAAGGATAATAGAAAAAGGAAAGAAGATGCTGAAGGAGACCAATGACATTAGAAGAGGAAAGAGATAATGAAAGGAAAGAATAACAATAGAAGAAGAAGGAGATAAAAAAGGATAAGGACAATGGAAGAAAAAAGAGATAATGAAGAACAAGGGTAGCAATAGAAGAAGTTCAGAAAGGAGAGGAGGCAGCACCCAGTGAAAAATGTTTAGAAATAATCGAGTAGATGCTGGATAGATAGCAATAGAAGTCAGTGACGAGGAAAGAGAAGTAGGGTAGAAGAAGGAGATGATGAAGAAGTAAAAGGGAAATAGAACAAGATGATGGGAAAAAAGAAGAGATAAAAATTCTAGTGAAATGCGGAGAGCTGATAAATGAGAAGGAAGAAAAAGAAAATAAAAGAGATGAAAGAGGAGAAAAGCATGAAGAAGTAAATGAAGACTGAAGATGGAAAGGAAAAATAAGTCTTTATAATACTGTCCATATTATAAATGAGCCCATTAAGCCAATTGTAAGAAATGGCCTTAATCCACTTTTGTATTAATTTAGCCCCAAGAAGCCAGTATCTCCATGATCACCACAAGCTGTCTCATCTTCTCTCTATCAGGGAGATTGGTAAACTAATTATCAGGACTGCCGGCATGGGCCAGTCAATTGTTGTTTTGTCATATATTGCTATTCCCATGGACCCCGGCATAATCTTTCTACAGAACTTACGTCTCGCATGTATTTCCCGGCTAGAGCACTAATTACTGCCATTATAATAATGATAATGTACCGGCACCTGTAGTTTTCCTATTAGAAGACGTGTGACTACATGATTACTCTGTGTATTGTATTTTTAATACTTTGCTCTGACAATTGAATATGTGGGTAGTTTCTAAGGATTTCAGATCGATACACGGGAGAGAACAGCTTCCTGCCTGCGGACGGGCCACTGTCTCCATCTTTGAGGGGAGTATTCTACCTCATTAGTCACAACGTTCTTGAAAATTATCATGAGCATTAAGTTTAATGATGTTTCTAACTTCAATCTTCTCTGCTCTCATATCGATCCCCTACAAAAGAGACATGTACTACAAATTGTAAAAGGTTTTAAACAAAAAAACTTATAGAACATGCCTGTTGTGATGACACATCTTTCTGATGACCAAGAGTGTCCTCCAGATAAGGAACCATCTCAAACATTGGAAATATGAAAGAATAAATGTATGAAAAATCTGTAGTAAAAGTGAATATATGAAACTTTGTAATATATCTCATTAAAGGAACAGTGATACCTTCCACACCTCCCCGCAGTAGGTGGAGAAATGTTCAGGAAGCTCTCTAGTCAGCGAAAATTCTGCCCAGAGTAATACAGTAAAAACTACACAGAAAAGATATGTAAAAGAAGGATGCAACTGCAGCCGCTCTCTCCTTCTGTATATAGAAAACTACATGCTGTGAGAGGGGAGATGGAGCAGCTGGAGGGACACATCTGTTCAGCTAAGAGCACAAAGACTATTTTTTTCACAGAAAGATAATGCGCTTTTACAGAAAATTATGGTGGCTGGAACAAATATAGAGAAGGGCGGTGCAACTGCAGCTTCTATCCCTCTTTCTGTGTCTTTAAGACTGTGTGCTGTGAGAGGGGAAAGGGTGCAGCTAGAGGGAAACACTTGTTCAGCTCTGAAGGGTTAAATAGAAAGGATACTTTCAAGCTCCGAGCAGGAAGACTAGTTTTTACATAAACCACTTGCTACTGGAACAGATAGAGAAAAGGGGGATGCAACTGCAGCTTTGCTCTCTCCTTCTGTGTCATGCTGTGAGAGGGGAGATGGAGCAGCTGGAGGGACACATCTGTTCAGCTCGGAGCAAAAAGACTAGTTTTTCGCAGAAAGATAATGTGCTTTTACAGAAAATAGTTGCTGTTATAATAAATAGAGAAGGGCGTTGCTATTGCACCTTCCATCCCTCCTTCTGTGTCCTTAAAGTGTATCTGTTAGTGTTGGGCAAGCATGCTCGGCTGAACACTAGTTCGGCTCGAGCATCGCGATGCTGGGCACATTGTGGTGTTCGGCCGAATACCACATGTGCTCAAATGCATTGCTCGAGTCTCCTCCCCGCACGTTTGTTGGCTGCTACGCAGCCAATAAATGTGCAGGTAGGTACCGCCGTTCACTGTAATGCTGTAGCCATGTTGGCTGCTGGCATTTCAGTGATTGGCTGGCCGGAACGCATCATTGGGTGCTATATAATACCCGATGACATGTGTTTGGCTCAGTCTTAGTCAGGGAGAGCTGGAGAGCAGAAGGGAGAGATAGTGTGGGGATTGAAATAGGAATATTTTAGTTTTTATACTTGTTATAGACCCAAAAGTCCTTTTAAGGGCTATTGTGTGCGGCAGCAATATGTATTTTTAGTGCACCTGCACTAAATTGCTAAAACTTGTTAGAGACCCAAAAGTCCTTTTAAGTACTATAGTTGTATCTGGCAGCAATATATATTTTTAGCGCAACCTGTGCTAAATAGCTTGCAATTGTTTGGCCGCTGCAGACAGCGACATTACCTGCACTACATCTTCTTTATAATGTTAGCGCATCCGAAATATCAGTGACATTCAGTGTAATTTTTTTCACCGCTGGTGACAACGACATTATCTGCGCTACATTTCCTGTCTAACGTGTGCACAGCCTAAAAATATCTGTGACATCCAGTGTACTTTTTCTGGAGACTGTGTCCACTGCGGACAGTGACATTACCTGCGCCACATCTCCTGTATAACGTTTGCGTATCCGAAATATCAGTGACATTAATTCAGTGTAATTTATTATTAGCCGCTGGTGACAGCGACATTACTTGCGCTATACCTCCTGTTTAACGTGTGCGCATCCTAAAAATATCAGTGACATTCTGTGTACTTTATTTGCACATACACTTACAAAACCTGCGCTACTGTACGTGTGACATACTTGCAAGCATACAGTATATACTATTTAATATGCTCAAGGTGGGCAGTAAGGGACGGGGAAGTGGCCATGCTGCTGATGGTGCACGCAGAGGCCGTGGCCCTGGGCACGGTGAAACTGTGCCTGCTGCCAGAGCACAAGAAACACACTCATCCATGATACCTAACTTCATGTCCCAGTTTGCAGGGCGGTGCAGGACACCACTCTCGAAGTCAGACCAGTGCGACCAGGTGGTCGGTTAGATTGCAGCAGATAATGCTTCCAGTCGGTTAAGCACCACCCTGTCTTCCACAAAGTCCAGTCTCAGTAGCCAAGAGTCTGGTCAACAGAATCCTCACCCTGATACTCCTTCCACCCACCATGGAGAGTCTTGGCAAACAAGTGATCCCATACTCGGATATTCCAAGGAGCTGTTTTCATCGCCATTCCTTGATTTGGGCCTCTTGCAAAGCCCGCTTGAAGAGGGACATGAGAAGATATTCCCAAACTCTGAAGCATTCACAGTCAGAAGAAGATGACGGTGAGGAATGGCAATTAGTGTTTCAAGAGGTGGATGATGATGATGAGACACAGTTGCCAATAAGTCAACCGCAATTAGTGTCTCAAGAGGTTCATGATGAGGATGAGACACAGTTGTCAATAAGTGAGGTTCTTTTTAGGTCAACAAGTCAGGAGGATGAGCAGAATGAGGAAGTGGAAGAGGAGGTGCTGGACGATAAAGTCACTGACCCAACCTGGGAAGAAGGCAAGCCGAGCAAAGACAGCAGTTCAGAGAGGGAAGGTATCCGCGGCACCGCAACAGGCTGGAAGAGGCAGTGGGGTGGCAAAAGGGAGAAGGCGGGCCACACCAAACAAGCCCGCAACTGTTCCCCGGAGCACCCCTGGGGGCAATCTACCTTGCCATGGGGTAGGTGTTCTGCAGTCTGGACTTTTTTGAGGAAAGTGCGGACAATAATAGAATTGTCATTTTCTACCTGTGCCATACCAAAATGAGTAGGGGCGTGGACACTAGCAATCTCAGCACCACCAGCATGATCCGCCACATGGCATCAAAGCACCCTAATAGGTGGTCCGAATGCCTGGGTCCACAACCAGTGTCTGCGGGTCACACCACTGCCTCCTCTTCCCCTGTATTACGTGCTGGCCAATCCCCTGTCCAAGACGCAGGCCCGGATGCCTCCCGCCCTGCACCTGGACCTTCACAAGCACCATCAGCTAGCACATCCACTTCTGTATCACAGCACAGCGTACAGATGTCCATACCCCAGGCATTTTAACGAAAGTGCAAATACCCAGCCACTCACCCACAGGCCATAGCACTATATGTGCACCTTTCCAAATTGCTGGCCCTGGAAATGTTGCCATTTAGGTTTGTGGACACTGAGGCTTTCCGCAGCCTGATGGCGGCGACTGTCCCGCGTTACTCTGTCCCCAGCCGCCAATATTTTTCATGGTGTGCAGTCCCAGCCTTACACCAGCATGTGTCCCATAACATCACCTGTGCCTTGACCGACGCATTGGAAAAGTTCACTTAACAACTGACACATAGACAAGTGCTTTTGGCCAGGGACGCTACATTTCCTTGACGGCACACTGGGTGATCATTGTGGAGGCCGGGAGCGAGTGGTACCCTGGGATGGCACAGGTGCTACCGACGCCAAAGATTGCGGGCCCTACTTCCATCAGGGTTTCCTGCCGCCACCTACATTAGTGGCTGCAACCCCCGCTTCTCCTCCTCCGTCTCCTCCTCCATTTCCACCTCTGAATTATCATCTTGCAGCACCAGTCAGCCATCAGTCAGCTGGAAGCAGTGTTGCACTGCAGTGGGGAAGCGGCAACAGGCCGTGCTTAAACTGATCTGCTTAGGTGACAAATAGCACACCGCCGCAGAGCTCTGGCAGAGGATAAGGGACCAGACTGAGCTGTGGCTCTCACCACTCAACCTAGAACCAGGCATGGTTGTGTCTGATAATGGCCGTAACTTGGTGGCAGCTTTGGAGCTCGTCAAGCTCACACACATACCATGCCTATCCCACGTGTTCAACGGAACGGACACGGACTCTGTTGAAGATCCCACCTCGACAGGAGCGAATATTGATGCTTCCAGTACGAGAGTCGACTCAGAGAGACGATAAGGAGTTAGAGGATACTGAAACTCCTGACCTTGGTCGCTTACCTCTCTTCCCGGATGTGGCACATTCAAGTGGAGTGGCGTCTGGAATGACGCTGGTGCTGGGGAAAACGTTAACTGATTGGGGGAGAGTCCAGAACAGCTGCCGGGATTTGTGGAAAGGGAAAGAATGGGTTTGGAGCAAGATCTGGCCTCGGCCAGAAGAACGAGCCCATCTGACCCCAGAGGGTCAGAAGTTGGTGAGGCAGTGGGACAAGCTGACAATTACCCAGGGCCTCCTGTGCCGGATCATATACTTACAGTCAGAGCTGCAGTACCGGCAACAGATTGTCATTCCCATGTCGTTGGGACCGGAGGCCACCAGGGAAGCTCATGAAAAGGGAGCTCATTTTGGGAGCGACAAAACGTTCAAGTGGCTAGAACGGCTGGTATACTGTCCAGATCTGGCCGACATGGTGGCCGCAGCATGTCTTAAGTGTCGATCCTGTGGGTTGAGTAAGAGTACTGAACAGCGGGCTCCTGTGCAGACCATCCGCACCTCAGCGCACCTAGAACTTCTGATGATCGATTATGTACAGATTGGATACTCTACCTCGGGACACTCGTACTGTCTAGTCATGACAGACCACTTTACCAAGTCAAAAAGCCCAGTGGCCCGCGTACCTAGCTGAGTTGATGTGGGCCTATAACAACAGAGTACATAATACCACCGGATACTCTCCACATATGCTCATGTTTGGACGAGCCGGACGGGAGATTAAAGATCTCCTCATGCCCAACCCGATGGAGCTCCCACCAAGAAGTACCACCTCATAGGTGCAGGAGCACCGACCGCCGGCTGAGCGGTCCACAAGGTTGTGGGGGAACGTCTGGGACAGGTGGTACACCCTAACCCAAGACCAGTGCAGAAAGATGGGTATGTCCCGGGTGATCGGGTGATGGTCAAAGCCAAACGGCCGTCTGGGAAGTTGAATGGACGGTGGGTTCTATACACAGTGAAGAGAAGGGTAGACCCCGCTATTCCGGTCTATGAAGTAGAGCCAGTAGGGACAGGGGGACCCTCACGGAACTTACACCGTAATATGTTGAGACGTTGCAATTTTGATGAGCCGGTGTGCGTGGAGTGGGTGCCCTTCTCACGCTCAGGGTATGGAGGAAAGTCCCTCAGATGAGGAAGGGGAAGACTGGTGGGTTGTCCCTGCCCAAGTTTCCACAGAGGATCTGGCCATGGCAGGTTTGCCACCCAGATGCAATGCTGAGCAATCAACAGCTTCTCTCTTGTCAAATATGCCTGATGTCCCCAGTATTTCTGAAACCCTCAATCTGAGAAGGTCAACGAGGCCCAATGCTGGTGTGCCTTCACAGCGCTATGCCCAGGATGAGTTTGTATGGGGAGAGTTTCTGAGGACGACAACTTCTAGTGGGGTGGCATGTGAGATTGTGGAAAAGCTCTGCCTGTATAATGTTTATGCCTAAATTGTATTGGAGCTGTCATTTTGCATTCCAGGCACTAGAGGCCACTGTTTTGCAGCTACAGTCAGCACACTCTGGGATCTGCATGTGCAAAGCAGATGATTACTCATGCAAGCTGCTTCTGAGTGAACCAGGAAGTGTTGATCTGACATGGTGGAAGTATTGTGCTGTGAGGGACTGAATACGATTCCATCCTGGCTTGTGGATGTCCGGCAGTGAATGGACACTCAAAGGAAGGAGAGTAGCTGTTGTCCCCTGACTGGATCCAGCTCTTTGAAAAAGAGGTTTTCTCAGGAAGACCATTTCAAGTGTGTGGACAAGAAGCCTTATCATCAAGCAAGGCCGCACGGTTGCTGAGAGCTTGGTGGCCATCCCGTGTAAGCGGCATCCTAGGGCCCAGAACGGACGCAGGTCAGTACACCCGTTTACTCATTGCTTTATACTAGTGGCGCCTGAAGCAACAGAGACTAAGCCTAGGCCTGAAATGAGATAGATAGATAGATAGGGTTGTGTGATTGCCAGGCTGTACAGAACTGTTCTGCGGCGCAGTATTGACTTTGCAGGCTCTGCTGTGTCCGCCATCGGCTAGGCCTGTCCAGTGGAAAGGGACGGTGACTGTGGGTCCGGGATATAGCATTTTCTGTGCATGTTTGTATTGTTGCGGTTATACTACTGTTATAGTAAAGTTTCTGTTTTTGCATAAATAGCTGGTGTCTGTGTCGTTTTCCTTGTTCCGTGACTTTGCTGTATCCTGGAGGTCCCTCCTCGGTTCACGGTCTTACACTAGTGTTAGGCCCCGAGTCTTTTAAAACCCTAGCAACGCCCCTGATGGTCAGTATCACTGCCCCTACACATTACAAAAATAAAAAAAGAAAGTCAGTTACACTTTAAGGCTGTATGCTGTGAGAGGGGAGGGGGGAACATGATCAAGCCTACCAGGCAGTATGTCTGGTTTAATAAGGTTGATCCTGCTGACATTTAAGAGTCTCCAAAATGGTTATACATAGATACTGAGTAAAACACTGACTTATCTTAAATAGAAATATTTCTGGGTTTCTAGTGTTAGAAAATTGATTGTAATGGTAGAGCATCCTAAAGTAGAGGTGCTTCATGAGAGAAGATCCATTAGTATATAGCTATGGTATTATAAGTAGTGACTCCAATTGCACTGCATTGTCTATGGAGGCTGAGGTAGTCTGAGATAGTTTTACCTAAGGGCTCATGCACACTACTGTGGTTTTTGTCCGATGCAAACACATTCACTTCAATGGGACCACAAAAGATGCAGAGAGCGCACCGTGTGCTATCCGCATTCGCATGCCCATTCCGAGGCCCCGGATATTTCCATTCTACAGTCGGCAGGAACCTCCATTCTGCAAAACGTGGAATGCACACGGACGTATTGGTGTTTTGAGGATCTGCAATTTGCAGACCAGCGGCTCTGTGCATAATCCCTAAGGCTAAGGCTGCTCCTTTTTCTCTTTCTTACATGTTGCACTGCAGCTCCCTTACATGTTGCACTGCAGCTCCTCTTCCTCAGATGGACTTTTGTGTATAAGCTTAAGCCCACCATAGACTCAGTAGCAAACCTGAATAAAAATTAAAGAGGTGGATGTTTTTCTATCTAACTTGCTGTAGGAAAATCTCAAGCATTTATATTATTTAGAAAAATAAAGGTCATTCGGATATAAAATCGTTGCAATTAACATGTGGGAATTGTTGTCAGAAGGTGAAGAGATTTTCTGCTGAAATATTCTTCTCTAAACTCCCATCACAACATTTTGATGCACTCTAGATAACAGAATAATCACTTTCTTCGTTGCTGAAATATTTGTACCTTGTGAGAAGAAACAAAATTGTTAGTGATGCTTTAATGGCATGAAAAGGCTTCAAGCAGTGACAAATCTCATAATGGGCGCATCCAGCAAACATCAAATAAAAAAACCTAGCATGACATTTCTCTCTAGTTCTCGGTTACAAAGTTTTTTCTCTTCCTTTTTCTTTCTCCTGGGCATACTTATTCTAAAAAAAAAAAAAAAGTTGTAAAAAGTGATAAAACTATAGACAAACTGTAGACGAAGAGACTTTGCTGGAAATTACGACTCATTCACTCAACCATTCCAAGCTCGAAGCTGCAATAAAATCTGCACAAACAGGAATATAAAATGTAACTATAAGCAGATTAAAATATATAACATTAGCCTTAAATACAATGCGAGATGGGAGTCAAAGAGTTTTTCCAGGATATTGCTATTAAAACACGAATAAGGGGCAGACCGGGAACTTCAAAATGGCCCTGGAAAAAAAACAAAAAGTGGCTCCAATGTTATACAATGCTGTAATTTTCCCACTGGCTCCTGGTACTACCCATACGGTACAGGTAGGTTTAGCGTTAGGTCTCGTGCCACTTGAGAAACCTTGGCGTGGTGCGCGGGCTCAGGTATGTCCTTAATATAAGGATATACTAGCTTAAGTCTCATTTTTAACATCAGTGTGAGGGTTTAGTGAGATGTTACTGTTTGCATCCACCCCAGTAGTGCACCTAGTGCAATTATTCCATATATCATTCCACATCCACACATTTTACCATCTGGTGTAGGATGTCTCTGTGGCACTTGTGGTCTGCTGCGGGCATCCTCCACTGCGTGCATTTTTTCTGGGATCGCACTTAGCAACAGACCACAAGCGCAGTATCTGCTTCCCCGAGCATAAATGCACAACTGCATTTGGGGTTGAGCATTTCCTGCCTTTTGAGACCACGTATTTAAATCATTGTTATCGTGCTACCTGAGCCGGGGGCCTAGAGCTCAGGGCACAGACTAGAAAAGGTCTGTGTCTTGCACTGCATCGCTGACAGCAAAATGGAGGTAAGTTAATTATTTTCATTTGGCAGCATGCTGTTGGGCCACAATGGGGTTGGGTCATTATTTTGTAACTAGAGAAGGCACTATGGGGACATTGCGGCTGTAAAAGGGAGCATTTTTGTGCTGGCACACATCTGTTCCTCTTTATAGGCCACTATTTGTTCTACAGGGGGCACTACATTTATTTATATTTTTTGTGCTGGCACATGTTAAAAAGGAGTATTTTTTGTGTTAACAAATAAGGTTTGTTAGTTTTTTATACTGCCACACAGTTAGTATTTTTTGTATTGGCATTGCAAGGGGAAATAATTTTACTGGAACACATTATAAGGCCTCATGCACACGGTCGTTGTTTTGGTCCGCATCTGAGCCGCCGTTTTTGCGGCTTGGATGCGGACCCATTCACTTCAATGGGGCCACAAAAGATGCGGACAGTACTCCGTGTGCCGTCCGCATCCTTTGCTCCGTTCCCTGGTCCGTAAAAAAAATATAACCTGTCCTATTCTTGTCTGTGTTTTGCAGACAAGAATAGGCAGTTATATTAATGGCTGTCCATGCCGTTCCGCAAATTGCGGAATGCTGACTGATGCCATCCGTGTTTTGCGGATCCGCAATTTGTGGACCGCAAAACACACAACGGCCGTGTGCATGAGGCCTAAGGTTTTTCTTTTTGTACAGGCACGCATTATAGGGGAATTATTGCTACTGGGGGCACTATTGGGGGCATTATTACTTCTGGGAGCAAAATACAGAGCATTATTACTTCTGTTTCTGCAGTATAGTATTGGAGAGCACAGCGCACACAGTATTGGGATGTCCAGAAGGTGAGGAGGAGGATGGAAAAGTAGGAAACTAAGATGTCTGTTTGTCAAACTCTGCAGAGACAAGAGATGGCTGAAGAAATCATCATGGTGGTCTGGGCTGAATGGAGAAGATGAGGAATAGAACATCTACATCAGAGGACACATCAATGGATGTAAGAGGTATGTGGCGCTGTAATACTCTATATGTAATGTTTTCCAAGTATGTCTTTAACAGTAGGGGTGGAGGGAAGGGGGCCAGGTTAAGAAATTTGCATAGGGGGGCGTTGTTTCAGTTTTTGCCTCAGGCAGCAGAAAGTCTAGGTGCACCCCCTATATAATGCCCCCTGTGCTCCCCAATACTATACTGCAGAAACAGTCCCCCTGAAAATACTAGCAGCACACAGATAGTGCCCCCTTCAATAATTATTGTCACACAGTGCCCTAAAGAAATTGCACCCAGGAAACAGTGTCCCTGACACTAATAGTGTAAACATAATGTCCCCAAAAATAATTGTGCTGAGCTGATACCGTGCCAGGGTGTCAGGTCAGAGGGAATGTTAAAATGTCACTTTTATTTTTATTCTATTAGGGCTCAACTTGTGTGAACACCAAACCAAACAAACAGCAGCAGCGCTTACTAGGTCTACATGGCATAATAATTCTCCTTATAATGCAAAAATACCCCCTTATAATGTGCGCCAGTGCAAAAAAGTGCCCTTTATAATGTAAGCCAGCGCTAAGAATACCCCCTTATAATGTGTGCCAGTACAAAAATGACCCCTTCTGTGTGCCGGAACAAATGCTCCGTCTTAGTTCCCACAATGTCCCCATAGTGCCCCCATAATGTGTGCCGGTACAAGAACATACCCCCTTATGTGCGCCAGTACAAAATGTCTCAGTTTAGTGCCCCCATAGTGCCCCCCTTCCATGGTGGCCAAACAGCACGGTGCCAAATAAAAAACATTAAACTCAAATACTTACCTCCATGCGGCTGTCAGCGATGCAGTGCAGGTCTCTTCTCGCCTGTTTCCTGAGCTGTACGCTGCCTGGCTTAGGCGGTACGGTGATGATTAGGTTATCGCGCCGCCTGTGCCAGGCTCTGATAGGCTACATGCACTGGACCTGAAGCCTATGAGAGGGAAAGGTAGAGCAGGGAGACGTCGATCCATTGCCCCACCATAGCACCTAACTGTATCGCCATCCCGAGGGCTGAGATACATAGTTGGCGTTGTGCCACTGGCAAGAGGGCGTCTGGTGGGCCCCCCTGGCTTAGCGGCCCGGTCTCAGTTGAGACCACTGAGACCTCTATAGCTACGCCCCTGGCTGCAGTGGTCCTCTAAACAGGACCATGTGCATATAACAGCTGCTGGTGGCTCTTTGAGGAAAGCTTCCGTAGCTTCCAGTGCATATAAAACTTCCACATATAGTTATAAAACTTTATAAATAAAGCCTCGCCATACTAAACTATACATGACTAGTTAGCACAATACAAGCCGGGATCTCAGAGACGACTCATTAAAAATTTGGTGCAGCTCTCGTACATTCTGTGATTACATGAAAAATACAGCACGACCGCATCAAAGCAATAATACCGTGTCACCGAGGAACAAAGCCGTTACATTGTTACCCTGCGATGAAGGCGAGATGAAGGCATCCAGGTCTCCTCCATAATGAGGCTGCAGGAATCTCAGGAAACTCTGCAGAGCAAATGTGCAAGGAAGAAAACCGCAGGAATTAAAATACTGATTAAATACTAAAAATAATGAACTATTATACATTTTTTGATCTTAAAGACAAGGTTAAAGACTTTAAAATGGCCTATGGCATCATTTGTGTGAACTGCCTATGGCGGTATCATTTATATTTTCTATAGATAGAGTTGTTATGTGTACAGTATCTGGCGTCATTATTTATGTGTATAACATATGCTGATATTTGTGGGTGCAGTATATGGCGGCAATATTTATTCATACAATATATGTGTGGTATATGGCGCCATTAGTTATTTCAGTAATATGTGGGGTATTTATGGGTAGAGTATATGGTGGTATTATTTATGTGTGTGATGTGTGTGTGTTTGTGGTATATGGCAGCATTATTTATGTGCAACTGTATGTGGTATATTTATGTACACTATAGGGCGGTATCATTTACTACATGTGTAAAATATATATGGTACTTGTACGGTAAATGGTGTCATTAGTTATTTGTATAATATGTGGTACTTGTGTATACTGTATATGGCAGGATTAATTATGTGTAAAATATGTGTGGGTTTTGTATGCACAGTACATGGCACCATTATTTACTGTATGTGTAAAATATATGTGGTATATGTGTGCACAGTACATGGCGTCATTAGTTATTTTTATAATATGTGGTATTTGTGTATGCTGTATATGGCCAGCATTATTTATGTGTATGATATGTATGGGTATTTGTGTGTACAGTATATAGCAGTATTATTTATGTGTATAATATGTATGGGTATTTGTGTGTACAGTATATGGCAGTATTATTTATTAGTACAGGACATAGAATTGAGAGCAAAGTATATGGTGGCATAACTTGTGTGTACAATATATGGTGGTATTTGTGTGTAAAGTAAATGGCACCAAGACAGAGGGTGGGCCCTCTAAAACAATTCCTCTGGCGTGCACAATGTGCCCCCAGTTAATGAGGCTCAGTATCAGGGATGTTTGTTTTTGTGCTGAAGGTTATTAAAGTTTTTTTCCCATAAACATCATTACATGTGTATGGTCTCTGTAGGTATGACCACTACGTCCTCTGTGTGAATGAAGTGGGGGGGGGGGAGCAGTGTCTCCTTCAGTCCCACAGAAGTGAATGGAGCAGTGATCACATGTGGTGCATCAGGAGACAATTCATCATTGTCCCCCCATATCACACACAGCCCCCCATCAGACCTCTCTATCACAGTCGATGGCTGCACACTCTCCCAGGTACTACTAGTCCCGCCGCCTTGGCGTAACCTTTGATTCTCCTCTGTCCTTCGATCCGCACATCCAAGCCCCTTCCACCTCCAACTTAAAAATATCTCTCGGGTTCGCACAGTCCTCAATCCAGAGTGTGCAAAAATATTCGTACATGCCCTCATTATCTCCCTCCTAGACTACTGCAACATCCTCCTATGTGGCCTCTTATCTAGCACCCCTCCAATCTTTCCTCAACTCCTCCGCCCTGTAACTTCTCTATCTTTCTCTCTGCCAATCCCTTCACCGGCCCCCCATTGCCCAGAGAATCCAGTACAAAACCCACCTCTTCAGACAAGCCTACAACCTTCAGTGACCCTGAGGCCACTTTACTGCCCTATGAGCAGCTTTACGCTCTCCTACTGTGTCCTTTTCCCATTCCGTGTAGATTGTAAGCCCTTGCGGGGAGGACCCTCTCTTCTTCTGTACCAGTTTCTAACATGCCTTGTTCATGCTTATTGTACTTGTTTTTTGTCAGAGGATTCTTTACGGTAAGAGCAGTGAGACTATGGAGCTCTCTGCCTGAGGAGGTGGTGATGGTGAGTACAATAAAGGAATTCAGGAGGGGCCTGGATGTATTTCTGGAGTGTAATAATATTACAGGCTATAGCTACTAGAGAGGGGTCGTTGATCCAGGGAGTTATTCTGATGCCTGATTGGAGTCGGGAAGGAATTTTTATTCCCCTAAAGTGGGGAAAATTGGCTTCTACCTCACAGGTTTTTTTTGCCTTCCTCTGGATCAACTTGCAGGATGACAGGCCGAACTGGATGGACAGATGTCTTTTTTCGGCCTTATGTACTATGTTACTATGTTACTATATGTACATGGAATGAATGGCGCGTTTTTATAAATAATAATAATAATACTTACAATGACATAGAAGGCCGTCCACAACCTGTCTCCACCGTACATCTGTGACCTGATCTCCCGGGACCTTCCTACACATAATCTCCGATCCTCACAAGACCACCTTCTCTACTCTGCTCTTATGTCCTCTTCCCACAATCGCCACCGCCGTGCATCCCCCAAAAACTGGAACGCTCTACCCCAACATATCAGACTCTCAACTACAGTGGAATCCTTCAAAAGAAACCTTAAACCCACCTCTTCAGACAAGCCTACAACCAGTGACCCTGAGGCCACTATACTGCCCTATGAGCAGCTTTACGCTCTCCTACTGTGTCCTTCCTCCATACCTTGTATATTATGAGCCCTCGTGGGCAGGGCCCTCTCTCCTTCTGTACCAGTTTGTAACTCGTCTTGTTCACGCTTATTGTACTTGATTTTTTATTATTATTATTATTATTATTATTATTTGCACCGCTTATCATATGTACATGGAATGAATGGAGCTTTAATAAAAAATAATAGAAGTAATAATTTCCCATTACATAGATTTTCTGTGCTCATCATTGATTATTATCCAGCTAAGCTTCACTATGATTAATGCTAATCATTACACTAGTCACCTCCAGAGCTGAATTCCAACTTCTGCTCCTCCTTTTGGGACAAGGTTTCATTCTCTTATTTTTTTTCCAAACTTATGTTGTGTGAAGGATTATAAGACTCCCCTTATTAGTCACAGAGGCATCCCTCTAATGTCTTTACCGTCTATACCGCCTTAAGTAAAGTGAATCGAATGTAGCCGGAGGAGCTGTCTTCAGCATTCCCTTTATATCTGCCCTCGTATTACATTGTGCAGTGCGCACATAACCTCTGCTTTGGTCTTGATTAGATCTCAACCTTCAACTGGTTTGATATATTTGACTGGAAACATATTGCTTTGTGCTTCTCATCTGCAGGCGCGACGTGTCGCCTCTCCAAATTTAATGGTCACCTGGTAGCGGCCCAGAAAAAACCCTTTTCTGTTGAGGAAGCTGCAGAGTTACCGTCCTGCTGCTGCCCTCTCCCAGTGGGGTATTTATTAACCTGACCAGAGCAGCGTGTACTGTCCTGACCTAAACCGAAGGAGCAAGAACAAGGGGCATTCAGTGTGAGATAAAAAACAGCCATAAATGTCATAGAAATATAACAGACACAGAAGATGTAATACATAACATACTGCCAAATACTGCTATATAGCAGCACAAATGGCAGAATATGCACAGAAATTATCCTACTGCCCTCATAATTAGTTTGTTTAATCCTGTACATAGGAAGCTATATTCCAGTACATATGAGGCAGTATTATAGTACTTATATTATTGTACAGAGGAGCAGTATTATAGTAGTTATATTCTTGTTCATAGGAGCAGTATTATAGTAGTTATATTCTTGTACATAGGAGGCAGTATTATAGTAGTTATATTCCTGTACATAGGAGCAGTATTATTATAGTAGTTATATTCTTGTACAGAGGAGCAGTATTATAGTAGTTATATTCTTGTACATAGGAAGCAGTATTATAGTAGTTATATTCTTGTACATAGGAGCAGTATTATAGTAGTTATATTCTTGTACATAGGAGGCAGTATTATAGTACTTATATTCTTGTACAGAGGAGCAGTATTATAGTAGTTATATTCTTGTACATAGGAGCAGTATTATAGTAGTTATATTCTTGTACATAGGAGCAGTATTATAGTAGTTATATTCTTGTACATAGGAGGCAATATTATAGTAGTTATATTCTTGTACATAGGAGGCAGTATTATAGTAGTTATATTCTTGTACATAGGAGCAGTATTATAGTAGTTATATTCTTGTATATAGGAGGCAGTATTATAGTAGTTATATTCTTGTACATAGGATGCAGTATTATAGTAGTAATATTCCAGTACATAGGAGCAGTATTATAGTAGTTATATTCTTGTACATAGGAGCAGTATTATAGTAGTTATATTCTTGTACATAGGAGTAGTATTATAGTAGTTATATTCTTGTACATAGGAGCAGTATTATAGTAGTTATATTCTTGTACATAGGAGCAGTATTATAGTAGTTATATTCTTGTATATACGAGCAGTATTATAGTAGTTATATTCTTGTACATAGGAACAATATTATAATAGTTATATTCTTGTACATAGGAGCAGTATTATAGTAGTTATATTCTTGTACATGGGAGCAGTATTATAGTAGTTATATTCTGGTACATAGGAGGCAGTATTATAGCAGTTATATTCTTGTACATAGGAGGCAGTATTATAGTAGTTATATTCTGGTACATAGAAGCAGTATTATAGTAGTTATATTCTGGTACATAGAAGCAGTATTATAGTAGTTATATTCTTGTACATAGGAGCAGTATTATAGTAGTTATATTCTTGTACATAGGAGGCAGTATTATAGTAGTTATATTCTTGTACATAGAAGGCAGTATTATAGTAGTTATATTCTTGTACATAGAAGGCAGTATTATAGTAGTTATATTCTTGTATATAGGAGGCAGTATTATAGTAGTTATATTCTTGTACATAGGAGCGGTATTATAGTAGTTACAGTTTAAACCAGAAGTTTACATACACTATATAAAAAGACACATATGCATGTTTTTCTCAATATCTGACTTGAAATCAGAATAAACCTTTCCTGTTTTTGGTCAATTAGGATTACCGTAATTATTATTTGCCAAATGCCAGAATAACAAGAGATAGAGAATGTTTTAAGGCATTTTTATTACTTTCTGCAAAGTAAAAAGTTTACATACATTTGATTAATATTTGGTACCATTGCCCTTAAAGGATAACTGTCACACTTAGAACCTAATTTCAATTTTCATATATGTAGTGACTAATAACATGATATTCCAGAATCAGTTACTATTACACTGACTTACCCCATATTTAATAAGATTCAGCCCTTGGCAACCAGTCTGCATAAAACTGCAATTTCACTATTCAGTTAAGATGGCCGCACTGCCCTCACCCTGAGGCTAATCCCGCCTGCCCTCACTAGCCAGTAACAATAGCCCCCCAAAAGTGTCAGTAACCAGAGCCCTCCCCCCTAAAGGGTTAATCTCCTGCAGCACAAGGGGTCCTCTTACCACATGTTGCTTTCATTTATACACTGAGCAGACGGCAGATCTCCCTTCCCTGGCTCTGCGCTGCTTCAACTCTGCATTGTCCCAGTCTGCTGAGTGAGGGAGTGTCTGCCAAGCGCAGGGACAGGGAGAAGTGCACACAGCCCCAGGCACTGTTACCAGCTGCTGGAGAGGACCTGGCTTTAGTCATTTACTTACAGTCCCTGGCTGTCAGTAATGTGACCTTGCACGCTACGTGCTTCTGCGTCCTCCGTCCTTCAACACAGAGGACGGACCCATAGCAACCTGATTTTAAGCACAGGTAAAAGTATAATACCTACTTTAAACTGTATGACTTGGGTCAAACATTTGGGATATCCTTCCGCAAGCTTCTCACAATACTTGGTCGGAATTTGGGCCCATTCCTCCTGACAAAACTGGTGTAACTGAGCCATGTTTGTTGCTCGCACCGGACTTTTCAGCTGTACCCATAATTTTCAATAGAATTGAGATCAGGGCTTTGTGATGGCCGCTCCAAAACATTGACTTTGTTATCCTTAAAGGGGTTATCTCATCTTAGACAATGGGGGCATATCGCTAGGATATGCCCCCATTGTCTGATAGGTGCTGGTCCCACCTCTGGAACCCGCGCCTACAAGGAGAACAGAGCAGAGAAAGTTGAGGAGGGCGCACTGTGCATGCACAGCCGCCCTCCATTCATTTCTATGGAGCAGCTGAGAACTATTTCCGTCAGCCCCATAGAAATGAATAGGAGCGGTGGCCGCGCATGCGCGGTGCGCTCCCATTCACTTCAATGGGAGAGGGGGGAGCTGTGCCTGGTGGTGGACAGATGGGGTCCTGAAGCCACAACTCTCCCTTGCTCTGTGGCAATATCCACAGTGAAACGAGTACTGGATCAACATGGGCTGAAAGGCCACTCTGCCAGGAAGAAGCCATTACTCCAAAAGAAACGTAAAAAAAACTGATAAATATTTTCAGCTCGGCTGGACGGATGGGGTCCTCCAGCGACAACTCTCCCCGGCTCCGTTCTCCTTGTAGGTGCGGGTCCCTAGCGATATGCCCCCATTGTCTAAGATGGGATAACCCCTTTAAGCCACTTTGTAACCAGTCTGGCAGTATGCTTCGGGTCATTGTCCATTTGGAAGACCCATTTCCGCCTAAGCTTTAACTTCCTGGCTGATGTCTTGAGACGTTGCTTCAGTATTTCCACATAATCTTCTTTCCTCATGATGCCATCTATTTTGTGAAGTGCACCAGTCCCTCCTGCAGCAGAACAACCCCACAACATGACGCTGCCGCCCCCGTGTTTCACAGTTGGGATTGGTGTTCTTAGGCTTCCAAGCTTCTCCCTTTTCCTTCAATGGTCATTATGGCCAAAAATTTCCATTTTAGTTTTGTCAGACCACAGGACATCTCTCCAAAAATGTCGGTCTTTGTTCCTGTGTGCGATTGCAAACATTAATCTGGCTTTTTCTACTGTTTCTTTTGGAGTAATGGCTTCTTCCTGGCAGAGTGGCCTTTCAGCCCATGTTGATAAGTACTCGTTTCACTGTGGATACTGACACCATCTTAGCAGCTTCCGCCATCATCTTCACAAGGTCTTTTGCTTTTTTTCTTGGGTTGATATGCACATGTCGGACCAAAGCACGTTCATCTCTGGGACACAGAACCCGTCTCCTTCCTGAGCGGTATGATGGCTGGACATTCCCATCTTGTTTGTACAGATGAACGAGGCACCTTTAGGTATCTTGAAATTGCACCCAAGGTTGAGCCAGACTTGTGCAAGTCCGCAATTCTCTTCCTGATATCTTGGCTGATTTCTTTAGACTTTCCCATGATGCTTCACTAAGAAGCAGTGTGTTTCAGGTGTGCATTTAAATTCATCCACAGGTGTCTCTAATTAACTCATATGTTGCCAATAAACCTAACGGAAGCTTCAAACACATGACATCATCATATGGGCAGTCCAGAATTGTTTAAAGGCATAGTAATCTTAGTGTATGGAAACTTTTGACTTTGCAGAAAGTAATAAAAATGCCTTAAAACATTCTCTCTCGCTCTCATTATTCTGTCATCTGGCAAATAATAATAATAATTACGGTAATCCTAACTGACCAAAAACAGGAAAGGTTTATTCTGATTTCATGTCAGATATTGAGAAAAACATGCATATGTGTCTTTGTATATAGTGTATGTAAACTTCTGGTTTCAACTGTGTATTCTTGTACATAGAAGTATTATAGCAGGTATATTCTTGTACACAGGAGCAGTATTATAGTAGTTATATTCTTGTACATAGGAGCAGTATTATAGTAGTTATATTCTTGTACTAAGGAGCAGTATTATAGTAGTTATATTCTTGCACATAGGAGGCAGTATAATAGTAATTATATTGTTATACATAGGGGGCTTTCTTTTTTTGTACAAAGGAGACAATATTATATTTTTTACATAAGGGGACAATATTGTAGTAGTAATAATTTTATTGGAGATTGATTTAATATATTACTTTACTACTATATCTTTTTTAAGGATGTATTTTAAGATATGGTAGAGGATATCCCTTAAATGTGTTTTCTAGTACCAATATAGTATAATAGCATAGGGTTTGGCTCCCCCCTCTCTATAGTTTCTATACGGATAATACCATATATCAGCCTTGTTATAGTTACTTTAGTTAGCAATGCCGATTTACAAACTAGTTAAACCCCTATGGATACTTTATGTCCGTTAAAAATTGCCTATTACAGTCTTCAGGCATGTGAATTTGTAGAGTCTTAGATTAGTGAAGCCCAATTTACTATCAGAGTAAGGATCCAGCAACCAGCATAAGTTAAGTACCTTGTTAACCACTCACTGGAAACATTATTTGCTTCTGCCCAAGCCCACCATGAATTAATCCCTTTAAAGTCCACAATCTTGACCGTAAATCCCACTCTCAGCAGGCATGGCGGTAGCACCTGATGTTACTGGCGAATGGCAGATGATGTGCAAAGAAGAGTCAGCAATAATCTCTGAGATCTTCGGATGTTCTCCTAATTCCATATAAATATTAGTTGCAGGCGTCACATCATGTTGTGACAAGGATACTTGCCCCCGTAGGACAGTCCACTGTAGGATAGTCTTCCTCTGTGTTTACAGACTGTAACTATAAACAGTTCTCAATGAACTGACTTCTTGTGGTGGGCTTGTGCTTACACACAGCAGCCAATCAGAAGATACATAGCTGCAGTCATTGCATCTGTTTAAAGGTAGATTTCAGACCACCTCCAACTCAAATAGACAATGCAAGTGAAATGAAGTTCCTTATCAGTGGTGTAACTCCAATGGAGGCAGACTTTGAACAGTTATGGGGCTCGTGGGGGAAAGTAGCCAGACGAAGACAAATGGCCCTGACGACTAAATACACTTTAAGGTTTGTCTCATTTTAGCAAATGGCATTGGATGATGGGGGATGGCATTAGACTTGCTAAAATGGAGCAGCCAGCATGCACACTTCATTGGGAAGGTAGGTAGGGTGGCATACTAGATAATAACAGCAGCACCAGGCACAGTTCATGGGGAGTATGGCACAATATATAATACGCAGCAGCAACAGTCACAGTTCATGGGGAGTATGGCACACTAGATAATAACAGCAGCACCAGGCAGAGTTCATGGGGAGTATGGCACACTAGATAATAACAACAGCACCAGGCAGAGTTCATGTGGAGTATGGCACACTATGTAATATGCAGCAGCACCAGGAACAGTTCATGGGGAGTATGGCACAATATATAATACGCAGCAGCACCAGGCACAGTTCATGGGGAGTATGGCACAATATATAATAACAGCAGCACCAAGGAACAGTTCGTGGGGAGTATGGCACAATATATAATAACAGCAGCACCAGGCACAGTTCATGGGGAGTATGGCACACTAGATAATAACAGCAGCACCAGGAACAGTTCATGGGGACTATGGCACAATATATAATAACAGCAGCACCAGGCACAGTTCATGGGGAGTATGGCACACTATATAATACGCAGCAGCACCAGGCACAGTTCATGGGGAGTATGGCACAATATATAATAACAGCAGCACCAGGCAGAGTTCATGTGGAGTATGGCACACTATGTAATATGCAGCAGCACCAGGCACAATTCATGGGGAGTATGGCACAATATATAATAACAGCAGCACCAGGCAGAGTTCATGCGGAGTATGGCACACTATGTAATATGCAGCAGCACCAGGAACAGTTCATGGGGAGTATGGCACAATATATAATACGCAGCAGCACCAGGCACAGTTCATGGGGAGTATGGCACAATATATAATAACAGCAGCACCAGGCACAGTTCATGGGGAGTATGGCACAATATATAATAACAGCAGCACCAGACACAGTTCGTGGGGAGTATGGCACACTAGAAAATAACAGCAGCACCAGGAACAGTTCATGGGGACTATGGCACAATATATAATAACAGCAGCACCAGGCACAGTTCATGGGGAGTATGGCACACTAGATAATAACAGCAGCACCAGGCAGAGTTCATGGGGAGTATGGAACACCAGATAATAACAGCAGCACCAGGAACAGTTCATGGGGAGTATGGCACACTAGATAATAACAGCAGCACCAAGCAGAGTTCATTGGGAGTATGGCACACTAGATAATAACAGCAGCACCATGCACAGTTCATTGGGAGTATGGCACACTAGATACTAACAGCAGCACCAGGAACAGTTCATGGGGAGTATGGCACACTAGATAATAACAGCAGCACCATGCACAGTTCATTGGGAGTATGGAACACTAGATAATAACAGCAGCACCAGGAACAGTTCATGGGGAGTATGGCACACTAGATAATAACAGCAGCACCAGGAACAGTTCATGGGGAGTATGGCACACTATATAATAGCAGCAGCACCAGGCAAAGTTCATGGGGAGTATGGCACACTATATAATAACAGCAGCACCAGGAACACTTGATGGGAGAGGGTATTGGACACCATATAATAACAACAGCACCAGGCAGATTTCATGGGGTATATGCTACACTATATAATTATAGATGCACTAATCAGATTTCATGGGTATCTGGCAGACTATATAAAAACAGCAGCACTATGCACATTTTAGGGGGGTAAAGTACAATATATAATACACAGAACCAGGCACAGTTCATAAAGGGAGTGCAACACACTATATAATAATATCAGCACCAGGCTCAGTTCATGAGGGGGGGGGGGGGGGTTGGATGGTAAACTATAAACTAATAGCAGCACCAGGCACATTTGACCGGTTGGGTGGGGGTTGGTTATATAGAACACTATATAATAACAGCAGCACCAGGAACATTTCATTTACATATGGTACACTATATAATCACAGCAGCACCAGGCACAGTTCATGGGAGGGAAGAATGTTACACTATAAAATAACAGCAGCACCAGGCTCATTTTATGAGGGTATGGCACACTATATAACTGCCGCACCAGGCACATTTGATGGGGGGTGATATGGAACAGTATATATTAAGAGCAGCACCCGGTAGATTTCATGGAAGGTATGGTAAAACTATATAATAACAGCAGCACCAGGAACATTTCATGGGAATATGGCAATCTGTATAATACACCAGACACAGTTTAGGGAGTATGGCACACTATATAATAACAGCACTAGGCACAGTTCATGGAGTGTATGGCATTATGTAATAACAGCAGCACCAGGCCGATTTCATGGGGCTATTGAACACTAAATAATAACAGCAACACCAATCAGAGTTCATGAGGGGTATGGCACACTATAGAATAACAGCAGCACCAGACACAGTTCATGGTCAGAGTAACATAGTAACATAGTATACAGTGGAGGAAATAATTATTTGACCCCTCACTGATTTTGTAAGTTTGTCCAATGACAAAGAAATGAAAAGTCTCAGAACAGTATCATTTCAATGGTAGGTTTATTGTAACAGTGGCAGATAGCACATCAAAAGGAAAATGAAAAAATAACTTTAAATAAAAGATAGCAACTGATTTGCATTTCATTGAGTGAAATAAGTATTTGAACCCTCTAACAAAAAAAGACTTAATACTTGGTGGAAAAACCCTTGTTTGCAAGCACAGAGGTCAAACGTTTCTTGTAATTGATGACCAAGTTTGCGCACATTTTAGGAGGAATGTTGGTCCACTCCTCTTTGCAGATCATCTCTAAATCCCTAAGGTTTCGAGGCTGTCTCTGTGCAACTCTGAGCTTGAGCTCCCTCCATAGGTTTTCGATTGGATTAAGGTCCGGAGACTGACTAGGCCACTCCATGACCTAATGTGCTTCTTCTTGAGCCACTCCTTTGTTGCCTTTGCTGTATGTTTTGGGTCATTGTCGTGCTGAAACACCCATCCACGACCCATTTTCAGTTTCCTGGCAGAGGGAAGGAGGTTGTCGCTCAGGATTTCACGATACATGGCTCCGTCCATTTTCCCGTTTATGCGAATAAGTTGTCCTGTGCCCTTAGCAGAAAAACACCCCCAAAGCAAAATGTTTCCACCCCCATGCTTGACGGTGGGGACGGTGTTTTGGGGGTCATAGGCAGCATTTTTCTTCCTCCAAACACAGCGAGTTGAGTTAATGCCAAAGAGCTCTATTTTGGTCTCATCAGACCACAGCACCTTCTCCCAGTCACTCTCTGAATCATTCAGGTGTTCATTGGCAAACTTCAGACGGGCCTGCACATGTGCCTTCCTGAGCAGGGGGACCTTGCGAGCCCTGCAGGATTTTAATCCATTGCGGTGTAATGTGTTTCCAATGGTTTTCTTGGTGACTGTGGTCCCTGCTAATTTGAGGTCATTAACTAACTCCTCCCGTGTAGTTCTAGGATGCTTTTTCACCTTTCTCAGAACCATTGACACCCCACGAGGTGAGATCTTGCGTGGAGCCCCAGAGCGAGGTCGATTGATGGTCATTTTGTGCTCCTTCCATTTTCGAACAATCGCACCAACAGTTGTCACCTTCTCTCCCAGCTTCTTGCTAATGGTTTTGTAGCCCATTCCAGCCTTGTGCAGGTCTACAATTTTGTCTCTGACATCCTTGGACAGCTCTTTGGTCTTTCCCATGTTGGAGAGTTTGGAGTCTGCTTGATTGATTGATTCTGTGGACAGGTGTCTTTTATACAGGTGACTAGTTAAGACAGGTGTCCTTAATGAGGGTGACTAATTGAGTAGAAGTGTCTAACCACTCTGTGGGAGCCAGAACTCTTAATGGTTGGTAGGGGTTCAAATACTTATTTCACTCAATGAAATGCAAATCAGTTGCTATCTTTTATTTAAAGTTATTTTTTCGATTTTCCTTTTGATGTGCTATCTGCCACTGTTACAATAAACCTACCATTGAAATGATACTGTTCTGAGACTTTTCATTTCTTTGTCATTGGACAAACTTACAAAATCAGTGAGGGGTCAAATAATTATTTCCGCCACTGTATAAGGCCGAAAAAAAGGGGGCAGGCAGGGGCAGGTATGCAAGACGGCAGGGGAGAGTAATGTGAGCGGCTAGGGATGGGAAATGGGGACCTATTCATATTCTTGCTATAGGGCCCATTCATTTCTATGTTTGCCACTGTCCCTAATTATCTTTGTGTCAAGCAGCCAACTCCAAAGGAATGCAATAGCAGGAAAGAATTGTGTTTTGATTTCTTGACTATATCTAAGGGTTTTTATGGGGTGAACCTACAGAATACCCATCACATATACGGGCCCGCTTCCAATAATTTAAGGATCCCACATTTTGCATGCTGGGATACCGGGATCAGAAGAAGCCCCCTTCCCCATTCCTTGTGATGCTGATTAGTTCTTCGCTCACTCCTTTACAAACTTTGCAGAGTCTGTGGAGAGCGGACTCCTCTGCAGGTTCATTCCGGCCGTAGGGATGGGACTGAGAACATCCTCAAGTGACCTTCCTCCCCAGTGACCAAAAGCAACCACATTGGCCGTCACTTTAGTAGATTTGGTGGCCACTGACACAAGATCTAGTCTATAATACAAAGCCTCCAAATAATGTGCAGATGAGCACATCGTGACTCATGATTTCAATAGGTAGAAGAGTTCTGCACTGCCGAGAACTAAAAAAAGGAGTTTAATAGATACCGACTTCATAATTATATTGTCTGCTAACAAAACAGATTACAAATTACAATGTATGGGAGGGGAGTAATTCTTCTACATTACATAACTTACTGCGACTGATGTGAAGAGGACACTTTCTGGAAGACACATCAGCAGGACAAGCCCTGTACAGACACTGAACAAGCAGGGGTTACTGGAAAATGTAAGCACTGCAGATACTGCAGAGTTGTGAACGCAGCTCAGGAGTATAATACGTGATATAACTCGGTATAGGATAAGTAATGTAATGTATGTACACAAGTGACTACACCAGCAGAATAGTGAGTGCAGCTCTGGAGTATAATACAGGATGTAACTCGGGATCAGTACAGGATAAGTAATGTAATGTATGTACACAGTGACTGCACCAGCAGAATAGTGAGTGCAGCTCTGGAGTATAATACAGGATGTAACTCAGGATCAGTACAGGATAAGTAATGTAATGTATGTACACAGTGAATAGTGAGTGCAGCTCTGGAGTATAATACAGGATGTAACTCAGGATCCGTACAGGATAATTAATGTATGTACACCAGTGACTGCAACAGCAGAATAGTGAGTGCAGCTCTGGAGTATAATACAGGATGTAACTCAGGATCAGTACAGGATAAGTAATGTAATGTATGTACACAGTGACTGCACCAGCAGAATAGTGAGTGCAGCTCTGGAGAATAATACCGTCACGGATGGTGTTGCAGAAAGCTGGAACTTATAAATAAACATCCAACTGGCTTGATCCCAAACTAAGGAGCATATAGGTGAGCCCTATAAAACCCCTAGAGCTCTCCCTGACTGCTATGCCCATGCAACGGTCTTTATGGTAGACGATTGCATGTCCACGTACCTAATACTATGTGACACCTGAAAACCCTATAATAGTGAGGGGACACGACCACCGGCTCCCTGCACTTAATACGGACGGAGTCAAGGTCACCTAGAATCAAGCCAGCAAGGAAACACAAATAAAGGAAACAGACTTATCTGAGGAATCAGCAGCAGAAGGCTCCAGCAGTGAACACCTCACCCAGGAAGTAGTATAAACCGTAAAGGTAGGCAGTATGGGAGGGAATATAAAGGGAGACAATTAGTGTAAATAGGTGACAGCTGGGAGAAGAAAAGGAGATGACAAAGTGACACCAAAACAAAGAACGTCATGCAAGAGGTAGAGAAGAACGTCTAACAGACCTTCTCACAGACCTGGCGGTGACAAATACAGGATGTAGCTCAGGATCAGTACAGGATAAGTAATGTATGTACACAGTGACTGCACCAGCAGAATAGTGAGTGCAGCTGTGGAGGATAATACAGGATGTAACTCAGGATCAGTACAGGATAAGTAATGTATGTACACAGTGACTGCACCAGCAGAATAGTGAGTGCAGCTCTGGAGTATAATACAGGATGTAACTCAGGATCAGTACAGGATAAGTAATATAATGTATGTACACAGTGACTCCACCAGCAGAATAGTGAGTGCAGCTCTGGAGTATAATACAGGATGTAACTCAGGATCAGTACAGGATACATAATGTATGTACACAGTGACTCCACCAGCAGAATATAGAGTGCAGCTCTGGAGTATAATACAGGATGTAACTCAGGATCAGTACAGGATAAGTAATGTAATGTATGTACACAGTGACTCCACCAGCAGAATATAGAGTGCAGCTCTGGAGTATAATACAGGATGTAACTCAGGATCCGTACAGGATAAGTTATGTTATGCATGCCCTTAGAGTTGATGTTTATATCTAGACTGTACAATAGGGTTCAGAGGTGACCACTGACTGAACAGTACCTGATTAGGTTATGATTACAAGCTGTGCTGCATATGTCATGGGGGCACCAGGAAATGCTTTGTAAACATAGGATTTTAGGATCTTGCAGCAGTGCTGACATGGACTGTGATATTACTGCGTCGCTCCTGTGTGCAGATTTATGTAGGAACCATTGGAGTTGGCAGCACATGAGCCTGCTCGGTGTATGGCACGGCTCCCACATGTTATTATGACGCCAGATTGTAAATGTTGGGAGTACACAGTGAAACAAATGTAGAATGTGCAGAGAGGGAGGCAGCAGACCTGCGGATAGACACGCTCACAAGCTGTTCTCTGTGATGTATAGCATTTCACATGCTTCTTCTCCGCAGGACGGGATGTTGCAATAACTATTTTCTCGAGTGCAGATAATGGAAGCTGGCGCCCTTATACTAGACATCCACTGGCACATGCGATGCCCGGGAGCTCAGGGCTGCGATGGCATCCTCAGATACTGTGCTGTCATACGACCGAGGGGCTCTGCTCGGAGGCTGCGGAGCTCGCAGCCTGTGTCAGCAGAGTGCAGCATTTCATTCTTCTCCCCATAACGGCTCTTTAGTTTCTCCCTTCTGCAGATCTTCTAGGATGATTCACTATCCCTCCAAGAACATGCTGTCTCTGCTCGATTTCCTATTGAACCGCAATGTGTCCCCTACACATCGCACCTGCTCGCTTACAGGCACGAAGCTCCTAAGGCTACTTTCACACTAGCGTTTTTCTTTTCCGGCATAGAGTTCCGTCCTAGGGGCTCAATACCGGAAAAGATCTGATCAGTTTTATCCCCATGCATTCAGAATGGAGAGCAATCCGTTCAGGATGCATCAGGATGTCTTCAGTTCAGTCTTTTTGCCTTTTCAGGACGGAGTTAATACCGCAGCATGCTGCGGTTAAATCTCCGTCCAAAATTCCGGCATTAATCCCGGATCCGGCCCCGAGTGTTCCGGCAAAACGCATCTGGCATTGCGGTCTGGGCATGCTCGGATCGAACAAAATGTGAAAAAAATAAATGCCGGATCCGTTTTTCCGAATGACACCGGAGAGACGGATCCGGCATTTCAACGCATTTGTCATACGGATCAGGATCCTGATCCATCTGACAAATGCCATCCGTTTGTGTCCAACGGAACTGCCTGCCGGAATCCTCTGCCGCAAGTGTGAAAGTACCGGCTGGAATCACACATGCCGTTCTTGATGCAGTTTTTTGAGCCAAAAGATGTTGATGTTTTCCATTCCTTCTGATTTTGGATCAAAAACAGCAAAAAAAGAATAAATAAATGAATAAATAAATAAATAAATAGGAAGCTGCTGCCCTCGCTGTTCGGAGCGGTCAGGGTGCTGCCACTTACCATTTGCTCCTGTCTTCTCCACTTTTTTGCCAATATACTTGCTAAAAAAAAATCATATAAATGGCTAGGAGGATGCCTCCTAAAGTAGTATAGACATTCCTGAAATACTCTGTGCTACTTTATAACAGTGCTCTTTCACTCTGTGCCGCTGTGGGGCACTGTTCCTTCCGTCTGCATTTCCCCCCTAACATTATGCAGCCCTGTGCCTACTAACATGAGCAGAGAGGTTCTGTTTATAAAAAGAACAGCACAGTCCTCTTCTGAACTACTCTATACTGCTGCGGAACATTGCTCTTTCACTCTGTGCTGCTGTGGGGCACTCTGTGATCTTCCCCATGTCCCCATTTACTTAGGCAGATGGATAATGTCCCCAAAAGAGATTAGCGTAGTGCTCTCCTCTGAAATACTCTGCTCTGCTGTGGAACATTGCTGTTTCACTCTGTGCTGCTGTAGGGCACTGCTCCTTCAGCCTGTAATTTTTCACTTGTTTCCATTCCACTCCTAACTCATCGTACATGAAGCAGTGAAAAGACCGGTAATGTCCGAGAAAAGGTTAGCACAGTCCTCTCCTGAAATACTCTGCACTGCTCCTTGGTTCTGTGATTTACCACTTGTCTCACCTTACATCAGACCTTTCCTGATTTACTGAAGCTGATAGGTCAATTCCTGCAAAAGCATTAGTACTGTCATCTCCTAAAATGCTCTGTGCTGCTGTGGTTCCTTGGAGCTTCGTTGCATTGTCTGTTGGACCCTGTGGTTGTCTGAAATCCATCTTCTGTTAGATCAGAACATCTGTCCCTTTTCAATGCATTTTACTGCCGCTCAGTTTTTTCAGATTGGCTGCTGCGCATCAGCCCAAGCCCACCGGGAAGTCAGTGCATGGAGACAACGGTTACAAGCTACTGGCGGTATAGGAATGAGCTTCAATGTGGGGGGTCCTGGAGATCTGGATAAACCTTGCTAGGTCGTAGGTTGTATTTCTACATCAGCCAGGCGAGGGGAACCTGAGACAACCGAAAGCTCAGCCTGTGGGAATTTCTGTGGGAAGGTGGAATTGCAGCCGCAGAGACGGATTAGCCTTGTTAAATAAAGTGCATTTCGTAAGTGCAGTTAAGAAGCAGCAGGTACGGTATAATACAGATGGCAAAACCAGCGGCGGATCATGTCAGGTTATTACAGATGCGTCAATGGAGTTCTCAAGAGGAAGGCTTAGAGGATTGAGCTGGAAAGGACAGCTGAAAAGGGGGAGGTTGGAGGTCCTGTTCATAGAGAGCACAACGGACAAGGCGATCCCAGAACCCAGAGCCTGCAGCAAGAACCAGGGGTGCAGTGTATATACGAGGGGACACCCCACCCCAGTCAGTGCATTCTCCTTACTATGGAGGATGGGGCCTTCACTGCCAACCATGTCTCTATCTTATACTTGGTGGCTCCCTAAAAAAGGGGAGACCTGATAAATCCCCTTGATTTATCGTGAAGGGCTGTTTTCCAGCCCTCCATGAGCTTCAACGGCATGAGATCCCGGGATGTGTCTTATTAGACCAAAAGTACATTGAAAGGAGGAGGTGGGGGGTGCTACTAGAATGGGGCATGCCCTCATAAAAAAAGGGGTATGTCAAAGCCCAATAACATTTTTGGCAGCACCCATGATACCTTCATGTTTCTCTAGTATGTTTTTTCATACCTTCATGTGTAATTTGCAATATGGGAAAAAATACTTGGCACTAGCGTTCGAAGTATCCGAAATGGAATTTTATCAAAATTTTAGGAAAAATTTGATTTGCCGCAAAGTCGTATTTCCTCATGCTCTGTGGTAACGAATCGATTTTCCCTAAAATGGCGGTTAAAAATAAACAAAACATACTTACGTCATCCATGCGTGGGCGAAGAGGCCGCTGCAGGCCATCTTGATTGAAGACCCTGCGCGAAATCTCCTGCGTGGTGAAGTATGACGTCACCCTGCCGGTGAGCGTGGTGAGACGTCATTACAGACACCACACAAGATTTTTGCGCAGTCTCTTAAATCAAGATGGCCACTGCGGCCTCTTCACAATCAAATTGATAAGGTGAGTATTATTTTTTTTCGCTACAAAGCTAATTTTTTTTTTTTAAATTCGCTCATCTCTACTTACCGCCAACTGCTACTTTTCTTGCCATCTCCCTTTAAGGGTCTCTCTAGATGATTTCTCAGACTGTAGACTGTAGTGACGCCCCCTAGCCAAGATGGCACCCGGATAGCCGCTAATATAGTACCTCCGACCGTTTAACGGGAGTCCACAGAGTGACCCTCTAAGGGTACTTACACTCTAGTGGCAGGACGGATCCGACAGGTTGTTCACCCTGTCAGATCCGTCTTGCCGCTATTTTGCCGTGCCGCCGGACCGCCGCTCCATCCCCATTGACAGTGCACGGCGAAAGGCTACCGGACTAAAACTACTACATGGTGCCAAGAACCCGCCTCAAGACAAGGGGGGGACAGACGTTTCTCAGTATTGGCCCCCAAGATCTGGAACTCCCTCCCAGAACACATTAGAACAACATCAAATTACCTGGAATTTAGGAAGTTGGTTAAGACCTGGCTTTTTGTGTAGGATGACGTAGGGGCCCACCAATATAGCTGTCGACAAGCGCTTCGATCGGATTGAGTTCCTCTAGAGCGCTATACAAGGACTTAGTAACATAACATAACATAACATGTTCGACATTTTAGTCCGGCGGACTCTCACCGCACACTGCCGTGCTGCGCCGGAGCTCCACCCCCGTCCCCATTGTAGTCAATGGGGACGGAGCGGCGGTCTGGCGACACGGCGAAACAGCAGCAGGATGGATCCGACAGGGTGAACAGCTAGTGTCCTGCCGCTAGTGTGAAAGTACCCTAAGACTATCCTTTAAATTCAGGACCCTGGAGAGCAGCTCTAAAAAATATCTGTAGCTCGAGGACCCAACATATTTTATACATTGAAGGGGTTATCCAACCCCTAAAATGCCTCCCCATATGCCCAGGCCCCACACACAGGTTGTACTTACCTAGCTCCCCAGCACCCGCGTCGCTTCTGATGCCCTTACGGCCGCTGCTGCATCTTCCCGTCGCACGGATGAAAACATCCATGGGGGGGCGGACAACCAAAGCGCCTCCATAGTGTCACACGCAGTGCTAGGGAGGCTCGTCCCCGTCGCAGCTTGCTATTAGCTGCCCTCCCCCCGACGCCGGAGAATGCAGCAGCGGCCGTGCTGGTATGAGAAGCAACACAGGTGCCGGGGAACGAGGGGCCAGGGTGTATAGGGAGGCATTTTTGGGGTTGGATAACCTCTTTAAGCTGACAGTCCGTTGATTTCAGCTTAAACTGTGCAGTACTTCATTTCACCTGTGGGGGAGCTGTGGGGAAACTGGAGACTTGCTGTTGGGATCCATCACATCTGATCTTTGGGGATCACATGACGGAATCAGCTTATTTTCGGGGGACACTTCCAGATAATGAGTGGACTTAATCTCAGGAGTATGAGACACTCCTGTTAGTGTTTTTTTGTCTATTTTATGCCTTGAAGGACCTTCTCAGCGACTCCGTGCTTGTTCTGCAGCCTCAGCGGGGACTTGATCTATAACAGGGAGCTAATGGCTGCAGTTTAGCCACTTTTAATACAATATTTGAATATTCATGGAACATTCTATTAAAGGCGCATGTACTGAGAGGTGCGGGGGGCAGGGGCGGTAATAGTGCACTTAATTGGATAAAGTTATTACACAAACTGCTTACGAATTCCTAAACTGTTTTTCCAAACAGCAGATGTAATTTTGCCCCTGTCTGTGCAATGAAATGCTTTAGATTAGAAAAGTATTAAAAATGCTGGATACTGGCGGTAATGTGATTTTAGAGGGCAATTAAATGGCACAGCAGCGCCGAGTCCACCGCAGCCTCACACCTCCTTCCTTAACATTTACTCTCTATACTACATGCACTTAAAGAAAACTGCACTCTTAACCACATTCTAAAACGGTCTTACTCCAGTCACTCCCAGAGCTGCATTCATCATTCTGCTGCTCCCCTGCATCATGGGAGCTCACATGTCACCTGCATAGTTAAAGCTGAGCTATTCCGTCACACATCTGGTAGCAGGGGGAGGAGATAGCGCAGTGTCTGCTTCCAATGCCAACAGTAGAATTTTGAGGGCTGCTTTGGCTGTGAATGGAGAAGAAGACGCAATGACGCTAGAGAGCTGCATTTTAATGACATTCTGCATCTAAGATGTGATTGTTTTACTCGCGTCACACCCAAAGCTGCATTCATAGTTCTGAGGATTCCCCGCTAGCAGAGAGGACTGAATCATAGGAGCTTACATGACAGGTCACATGTCTGATAATCGAGGTGGAGGAACAGCGGTGTCTGTTTGTAAAGGTAACAGGATAATCTTAAAAGCTGCTCTGGATGTGAATGGAGGAGAAGACCCTAATAAACGAAAAATCTGCACAAAATGAAGCACTGAGGTTTTGGGCTCCTATTACACCTCCGGTGTGGAACTCTGGCATGGCCGTTCCGGCAAACAAGAAGAGGATCAGCTGGACGCAAAGCACAGCATGCAACGGTTTGTTTGTCCGGCCGGTTCTCCACTTGTCTATCGGAATGCGTACGGATCTCCGTCTGACCCCACTATACTTAGTAGGGCCGGCAGACATTCTGCAGCGCCGGATTCGGAGAATTCCAGCAGGCTTTTCTATGCCGGAACAGCCTGACGGAATTCATACCGGAGGTGTGAAAGTAGCCATAGTAAAATATCCCAGGATTTTTTGGTTTTTCCAAAATATTGGGTGGTATAGACATGCAACCCTGAATGGGATAGGTTGCAATACCATGCACAGCCAATAGACAGGAGTGGTGCTGTTTCAGGATATAACCCAGCAAGATTCTGCTCCTATGATCCCTTTAAATAGTTACTGTATACCAAAGTCTAGCTCTGGAAGTTACTGGTACACCGATGCAAAATCTGTACCAGGGTCCGTCCATGTATCACATATGGGTATGTTTTATTAAAGAAGGGTTTTTGGGTTCCTTCAGGTGCCAAAGTTTCATTGCAAATGCAGCTCCGGCATCCCCTACGGCATCCAGTAATATACATAGAAAAGATGGCACCCCATTATAGACACCCTTTTCAATGTATCTTGGGCCAGTTTCCCACAATGTAGCTCCTCAGGGGAGGTCCTACCCAGAAGTGAAACAGATGGGACCAACTAGAGCTAGGTTTGCTCATGTATTTATACCCTTGACTGTTTCCATCAAAGTCCCAGCCTGAATGGATAACCTCTTTTCTTCACTCAATGTTATTATTTGGTCAAATTTCCAACTATGCAGTTCCTCAGGGAAAGGTCCTACCCAAAAGCGAAGCAAATTGTATCAACCAGAGCTGGATCTGCTCTCCAAGGGTATTCTAACTCTGTATTTACATATTTGATTGTATCTAGCTGAGTCCAGAGTAGCTGAGGTCATGCTTGCTCCCTCTCACAAACAATTTCATCCAGGGGCAAAGGTATAGGGGGTGCAGAGGTAGCACTCACTAGCAGGCCCAGGAGCCTGAGTGGGCCCTTGTGTCACATAAGAAGACACTGGTATTATAGAAAGTGCATGCTGGTCAAGTTACACCTCTGGCTGGAGGGAAGGGGGTCAAGAATTTCACATGGGGGAAGGGGGGAGTTGGCGTTTCGATTTCAAAGGCTATGTGCTTCCCTGCCCCTGGTCACAAAATCTTCAGGGAAGAGGGGCCCAAGCGAAACTCTTGCAACAGGGCCCGTGAGCCTTTAGCTATGCCCCTGGTTTCATCCATTGCTATAATTTAGGCCAGTTAACCGCTATGTGGTTCCTCAGGGAAAGTGTTACCAAACAGAGAAGCAGATGGGACCAACCGGAGCTGGACTTGCTCTTCAAGAGTCTCACTGCACCCTCATGGGGAGACTCTATGTACTGAGTGGCTGAGGTTTTGCTTGCTTCCTCTCGTAACCTCTTTGCTCCACCTGATGCTACTATTTTGGCCCACAATGCAGTTCCTCGGGGGATGTCCTACCTAATAGCAAAATGGATGGCTCCAACCAGAGCTGGACATGCTCTCCTAAGATTCCCATTGCACTCTCATAGTCTGACTCTGGGTATGACTGTATCTATGTAAGTCCATACCTGAGTGGCTGAGGTTCTGCTTGCTCCCTCTCATAACCTCTTTGCTCCACCTGATGCTACTATTTGGGCCAATTCTTCACAATGCAGTTCCTTGGGGGAGGTCCTATCTAATAGCAAAACAGGAAAGCTCCAACCAGAGCTTGACATGCTCTCCAAGCTTCCCATTGCACTGTTGTGGTCTGACTCTGTGTATGAAAGTGTTACCAATCAGAGAAGCAGGTGGGACCAACCGGAGCTGGACTTGCTCTTCAAGAGTCTCACTGCACCCTCATGGGGAGACTCTATGTACTAGTGGCTGAGGTTTTGCTTGCTTCCTCTCATAACCTCTTTTCTCCACCTGATGCTACTATTTGGGCCAATTCTTTACAATGCAGTTCCTCGGGGGAGGTCCTATCTAATAGCAAAACAGGAAAGCTCCAACCAGAGCTTGACATGCTCTCTAAGCTTTCCATTGCACTGTTGTGGTCTGACTCTGTGTATGACTGAGTGGCTGAGGTCCTGCTTGCTCCCTCTCATAATCTTTTTTCTCCACCTGATGCTACTATTTGGGCCAATTCTTCACAATGCAGTTCCTCGGGGGAGGTCCTACCTAATAGCAAAACAGGAAAGCTCCAACCAGAGCTCGACATGCTCTCCAAGCTTCCCATTGCGCTGTTGTGGTCTGACTCTGTGTATGACTGAGTGGCTGAGGTCCTGCTTGCTCCCTCTCATAATCTCTTTTCTCCACCTGATGCTACTATTTGGGCCAATTCTTCACAATGCAGTTCCTCGGGGGAGGTCCTACCTAATAGCAAAACAGGAAAGCTCCAACCAGAGCTCGACATGCTCTCCAAGCTTCCCATTGCGCTGTGGTGGTCTGACTCTGTGTATGACTGAGTGGCTCGGGTCCTGATTGCTCCCTCTCGCGGCCTCTTTTCTCCACTCAATGTTATTGTTTGCTATCAGGGGGTGAAATGCCAAATCCTGACTTTTTATTAGTTATTTAATCATGGATAAAGTGCATTGTGTTAAAATGTGTGAAACACATAAACACTCCTCCAGGCCTGAAAAGGGAAATACAATTATGTATTGTAATGAAACCTCTCGGAGATCTCCGGAGCCTGTGCTCTATAGCACTCAGATATGCTTTCAAAGGGGTATAAACAATGCAAAAACCTATAATTGCAATGTCAGTCATGGTGTCTTTACAGAATACCAAGTACAGAATCATACCTCACATGATTTATATGCCTGGTGCTTCGGCAATGGAACGAGAGAATGGGAAAAATGCAGAGGAGGAATGGAAAAACTATAGGAGCAGAGTGCCCTCTACTGGACAGAGGGAGCAGTGTCCACCTGTCTGCACAGGCCAGACCTGCACTGGGCCGAATGAAGGCAAGATCAATCATTGTTAGAAAAATATCATTTTTCACAAGACGCATAGAAATACTAGGAGACAGATCAGCGTCCGCCACATATTGCTCCAGCGACTCCTAGCATGTTAGACTTGATTAATAGCTCAAAGGCGACCACGTGTAGAATTTTCTGTAAATCATCTTTAAGCGTGATGGCTTTTCATGTTATGTTACATGGAAAGAAACGGAGTCACCAATTTTCCTTATTAAGAACTCCCCCCCCCCCCTTTCCTCCAAAGAAAAATGGAGGCGATTCATATGTGACTGCTTGAGGGCTAATCTTTACCTTATGCAACATGTGCAGCCACATGGGGGCGCTGTCTTCATACACTTCCTAGGAGGCATCAGGAGTGGCTTTGGTCTGATGCCACACGACCGTAAAACACAGATCCGCAGATGTGACATACGTATTGCATCCGGTTTTTTTTCTCTTGTCGATCCATTGTAACAATGCCTATCCTTGTCCGCAAAACGGACATGAATAGGGCATGTCCTATCTTTTTGCGGACCACGGAACGGAGCAGCGGAGGCGGACAGCGAATGGGTCCGCATCCAAGCCGCAAAAACTGCTGGTCAAAACAACGGTCATGTGCATGAGGCCTAATAGAAACACTATTATGTTTTTGAAAATAAAAGTTTATTTTTTTGTATATTTATTTAATTCTTCCTATTCACCTTCTTTTTCCTCTTATTATGTTTGTGTTTGTTAATTGCATTTATTATTTTATGCTATTTTTATTATTCCATTATGACTATAATTTTTATTTTTATTATTTGTAGTTAATATTATATTTTTCTTTTAGTGTTTCTTTTATTACAACTTTTTTTTATTATTTTTGTATTATTTATATTTATTAGTTAGATTTATTATTATGTTATTTTTGTATTTGTGTTTATTATTATTATTATTATTATTATTATTATTATTTTCTATCAAAGAGGTTGTTTCACTTCAGCAAATGTCATTTATCATGTAGAGAAAGTTAATACACTTTACTAATGTATTGTGATTGTCCATATTGCCTCCTTTGCTGGCTGGATTCATTTTTCCATCACAGTATACACCGCTCGTTTCCAAGGGTTACAGCCACTGCTGTGCATATGTGCCTTTGCACGCTCCCAGCTACCAGAGAGGCCTGCGCTTTTTCCTATAGTGTGCTAGCACGACCACCATTGCTGGATTGCAGGGTGGCCGTAACCCCTGGATATGAGCACACTATAGGAAAAAGCGCAGGCCTCTCTGGTAGCTGGGAGCGTGCAAAGGCACATATGCACAGCAGTGGCTGTAACACTTGGAAACGAGCGGTGTATACTGTGATGGAAAAATGAATCCAGCCAGCAAAGGAGGCAATATGGACAATCACAATACATTAGTAAGTGCCTTGTATTAACTTCCTCTGCTAATAAATGCCATCGCCTGAAGTAAGTAGTGATAAGCGGTATAGGCAATATTGGACTAAATTCGCAAATTCGAGAATTCGTGATCTCCAGTCATTGTTTACTTGATTGCGAAAATCGGCAATGTAATATTCACGATAAATTCGCGATTAGCATATTAACACTATTCGCAAATACGAATATATTCTAAATATTTGCAAATTCTCAAAGTGGCGATATTCACTATTAAAATTCGCAATTCGAATATTCGCGCTCAACACTAGAAGTAAGAGGACGCCTTAAATATGAATATTCATATTTTATTTTTATTATTAGTAATGATCTTTTTCTTAATTATTATTATTCATAGTTATTACTATTTTTGTTTATTATTATTTTTTATTGCGACATTTCTCCTATTCTTCTATTCACAGGTAGTCGCTGTCTGACGCCGGTAGCCGTTGGCCATTTTACCGCGGCATCAAGGCTTTTTACTACCAAGAATAAATATGAAATGTCATATCTGCTCTCCGGCTCATGTATAAACACGGACTGAGTATAAGGGGGGTTGTAGTGAAATAATTCTAAAGAAAATTCAGCAGCGTCTGTGCCATTCAGGGAACAAAAGCAGCGGCTTCCATCAGTCTGACAACGCCGGCTCCATTACCAGGAATGATTGCAGAGGGAGCCGATAGATTGATTCTGACCTATATATTTGGAACTTAACATTGAGATACTCAATCTGTTTATCAAATCCATTCCCTGCTCTGAACACCAGCTATCGAGAAAACCAGTTTTATTTCCCGCTGTGAAATCTTTTTCCAGCCTGCAAACTGCGCGCGCGGTTGTTATACTGGCCGCTCGGCTTTCTGCAGCTACAGAGACATTTTGCAGGATGAGACAGCAGCAAATCCTCCTAGGCAGTGTGATATCTGTCGAGGCTCCTAATGGCGGCACTTGACACGCTCTCGGTGTTCTGGAGATTGTATCATAGAGGACCTCTCTCAGCTGTCCCAGCGCATCTGTTTTGCAAAAAATGTTTCTCTGTGTTCCTCGTGGAAATTTATGAATAAATTGGCAACTGGTCGTTGCCTTTCCTTTATCGAAAGGGTGTGTCCCTTCACAGATGGCGCTGGATGGAAAGTGTTAAACTGTGTTGGGATGGTGACACTCAGCTGTCTATTTATCCTTTTACAGGAGGAATAGCAGAGGAACAGCATAAAACAGTAAAAAGACAAAAAAAAAAGACGTTCCGGATTTTTTATGGGGCCAATAATTATTTACTAAACCAGACATGTCAGGAGAGGTGACAGATCCTCCCGAAGATGCTACTAGGAGTGTTGAAGGACTACAGATGTAGTGGTGCTGACTTGCTTAGACGTGACACAGTTCGGTTTTTCAGAAGTAGCAGAGCTGACGATCCGGCGGTTTTACGTAGGACTGATGCATAGCTAGAGCCTCAACACAAAATCTATTCTTACTCTCAACCCGAGTTGGGGTTTACTTCTTTGCCACAAGGCGAAATTATAACTGCAAGTAAATATTCTACTTTACCTTAAAGCATAGATGCCCAACCTGCGGCCCTCCAGTTATTGTAAAACTACAACTCCCAGCATGCCTGGACAACCTACAGCTATCAGGGCATTTTGCAACAGCTGGAGGGCCGCATGTTGGGCAAAAGGGGTTTTCCTATGACTAATGTAAAGAATGAAAATCACAACAAAGCTAGAACCAGCGCTGTACCTCACATGGATCCAGAGATCTCCACATTCATTGCTCTGCTAGATTTATATTAAGCTGACAGCTCAGGGGAGTGTCTTTTCTGCTGCAGCTCAGGGGGCGTGTCCATGCTCATCCTATCACAGCTCAGGGGGTGTGTCCATTCTCTTCCTATCACAGCTCAGGGGGCATGACGATGCTCTCCCTATCACAGCTCAGGGGGCGTGGCCATGCTCTTCCTATCACAGCACAGGGGGCGTGGCCATGCTCTCCCTATCACAGCTCAGGAAGCAGTTGAAGGACAAAACTGAGCATGTGCGGCCATCTCACTGAGCCGGACAAAGAAATAAGAATAAAACAAACAGCAGGTGGCGCTATACAGATACATATTATTGAATAACTCAGTGGCTATGGTAAATTATTAATTACATGCAATTACAAAAGTATTCAGATCCAGGGGCTGGATTGAAAACTGTAGAATATTTTTTGTGGGACAACCCCTTTAAATGAACACTCCAGGAAACTCTGATCACAGTGTAATGCCTAGTGAAAGGCTTTAGGGGGCAGAGTACACGGATCTGACATTTAAGCACTCGGGGAGGATTTTTTCCTCCATGTGGAGACCACCGACTAGTGTAGTCTTACAGGCAATGCACCCTGGGAAAAGATATGCCATTTAGCTCTCCTCTAGAGGATGGAGAAATTAGTTTATAGTGCCATCTATAGGTAACTGCTGTAAGTGTCCTGCTCTGTATTGACCCCAAACCAGCAGCGGTAGGATACATTGAGTAAAATAAGACAAGAACCCATTCTCATGGGCATTAATGTCCAAAGTGTATTTGGCCTAGTTGCATCAATAAAGGTCTCCCGCTCCTCCTCTAGTCAGCTTGATCCAGTGTCTTCTGGGACAACATTGCAGTAGTACCAGTATGACCATGTACAGTGCACTGGCTATGGTCCATAATTAAGGCTGCAGTCAGATTACTGCTCTTGTCCTATTCATCAACATGGCCAAATGATATGCTACTAGAGGAAGAAACAAAGGTAGGAACCATGCCCATCAATCATCTGCAAGACAATTAATGGAGTGTTGGCACCGCGACCACCCAACCATTCCATTCTGGTCACCAGTACTCGAAATGTCACATGGTGGCCCAGTCAGGACATCATGTCCATGTCATAGTCCAACCATTTTGCTTTATTGTGGAATGAGGCAAGAAGGCAGTGTAGTCTAGCAAGTAATGCTAATGTCTTAGGGTGTCCATAAACCTTTACTAGCTATTGACAAATGCTCATTTGACCAAGAGCTATTCTTCCCAAACCCCTCATACACACGCATGATCGGTTGACTGATTAGTTATGTGTTCTTATAGGGAGATGGGACTAAACATCTACCAGAAAACCATTGCGGCTGCTCATCTCCTGTGAAATTAAACATGCCAATTCTTCTTTATCAAATCTACCATTGAAGTAGATTTGGCATACCCTAATTGATGGGTTAAGTCAACTTTGCTCTTATGTGTATAGGCACCTTCATAGATCAACCTCTTACACCTCATAAGTGATAGTTCAAGGAACAAGAAAATAGATGGAGTGAGAGGAACATGTAGACATAACCCAACCGTACATCTGTAATGTTTCATTGATATGCATTCCACATGTTTACAACCATACAACCCATTGGCCATCTTCAATTCTGCCAAGATCTTGTAGGAGAAACATAAAACAAGTCTGTGTATTATTGAGAGGCCGTCTTCGGTATAACAGATAGGGCTTACTATGACCACTACAGTGCCTAAAGCTCCATGGATTTAAATAGACATCACCCAGGAAGAAAGTCAACTATTCGCTAGGCAGCCGGTACTTACAAAAATTTCGGAGTACTCTTAACAGAGTTTTCAAAGATTTTTTTTAACCGATGACCTATACTCTGGCTAGCTCATCATCATCTGATCGGTGGGGATCCGGGACCCCCACCGATCAGTTGTTTTGAGAAGGCAGTGACGCTCCTTCTCGCAGCTTACCAAGCACAGCGCCATCCATTCTTTAGCGGCCGTGCTTGGTATAGCAGCTCAGCCCCATTCACTTCTATGGGGCTGAGCTGCTCCTAGGGCACATGAACGATGAACGTGTCATCACTGGCCTAGCAGAGAAGGCCGTGGCCCTCACAGGAGTAACGTGCCTTTTCAACTGGCTGATCAGCTGTGCCCCCGTGTGTCTGACCCCCACCGATCAGATACTGATGACCTAGGTCATCAGTCAAAAGATCTCAGAAAACCCCTTTAAGTAGGGTCATTGAGCAGATGTTGAAAGCATAAGATGTGGATGTAGTTACTGCATTGCAGTTCATGACCAATTTACTAATGGATTTTGTATCAACTCCAATTTTGATGGTGTTTGTATATAAGAAAACTTGAAGAAGTTGAGATTTCTTCAGGAGATACTTGAAGTAAGACAAAGAACAAATTTCTCGAAGTTTTTCTAAGTGGAGATGAGCAAGATGGACTTTCAATCCATAAGGCTAATGTACTTATTGATAAATGTGCATCGATCTTCCCAGCATGCCGGCTGATTCCACGTTATCTCACTCACCTGTAAAAGCAGCACCGGAGTCACTACAGCTTTCTAAATCTTTACTTTCTGAGTAGCGAAGACATTCTTTATCCTTCTGGCTAAGATCTATCTACGTGGGGGTCACGTTATCACATAGAGTGAATGTGCTGAATGTGAAGGTGATCAAGCAAGTTACACTAGGGCTAGCCATTTAGGTATAAGTGGAACGTCTTAGGCCAAACCTAAAATATATGGTTTTAGAGGGCGCCGGAGCACTGCAGAGTCCTTATAGTCTTAATAATGTTCTCTTTTGTGTGCCCAACAATACCCTTGAGCTTCTATAGTCCTATGATATGTTCTTGCATGTTCCTGAGTATACCCAGTAGAGACCCTCATCTTATAATGTTTTCTTGTGTGTTCCTAAGGATACCTGGGAGCTCTTATAGTCTTATGATGTTTCCCTGTATCTTTTTGAGGATACCTAGAAACCCCATTGTCATATAATGTGCTCTTTTATTTGCCTGAGAATAATTGGAAGCCCTTATTATCATCTTGCATGCCCATGAGGAAACTGTATTTTGACATCTTGTTGCTTGTCTCTGAGGATAACTGGAAGCCCCAATTATCTTATGACGTCTTCTTGCACGTCCCTGACGATACCTGAGAGCCCCGTCCCGTCCCACACGTACACACACTCATATATCTTATAGGATACTTGGGAGTCTCCATTGTCTAATGATATTCTCTTGCATATTCCTGAGTATCCCTGGGTAACTCCCATTGATTTATGATGTCTTCTTGCACTTATCTTATGATGTTATATATGTTGTAATAACCTGAGCCTAAGCTTTATAGTGGAATTGACAATCGTGTAATACCAAGTTCTCCAGATAAAGATCTCCTATTTTAGAGAGGGTCGGAGTGGAGGCACTTCATAAATGGCCATAAGAAAAGTGTCGTCCAAAGGGAAACTTAGAATGCATGGCCTAAGGGGGTGGAACATGACACAAGACTTATTATGCACCTCCCCTATACTCTGCACTAGGCAGAACACAATGTATCAATTTTGCTGTGTTCCTCTTTAAAGTTACTTTACTGTTTTTGGAACTTTTTTTTTATTTCAGAACTTTTTATTCAATCACTGTGCCCGGCCAACTCTCCTTACAACTGCCTGTTCCTATTGGGAGTTGAATAATAACTTCTCTCTAGTTTTGTATGGAAAATCCCGGGACAAGGCACAAACCTTTCGACACAAAGTCTCTGTCCTTGCTCAACAACAGCGGTAAAAAAAATGTACAATGTTTTTCAATCTCCAAGGATGAAGCTGTTTATTTTTCCTCCAGAATTTTTGAGTAAGAAATGAAATCCGATCAGTCACTAGAAATAAAAGTAATAGTATGTAACTTCTTATGAGAATGGAAGTTTCATGACATCCCGGGAAGAATTGCCTTGGGCTTTCCCTGCTGAATAAAACTCATATAAATTTCACATTTGCTTTGTTTGAATGGAGATCCCTTGGTGCATCTCTTGTCCTCTGATATATTTATTGTGACTTCTGTAGCTATAAATTTATAGTTAGTTATTTATTTTCCCCTTCCTTTATCTTTCTGCTTCCTTCGGCTTCTCTGAATGGGTTCATGGGGGTGATGTCATCAATGTTGACAACGTGATGAGTTCATGGGCCTGTAAAGTGCAGGAGGCACAGTCTACGGGCTCTTTAGAAGGAAATGTTCTGCAGCAAAAACAGAACTTTACTGTACAATATTCACTCCATTGGAGGACTTGTTGCTCCAGAATGCAGCATAGCATAACAGTCCTTAAACTTGATGGCTACTTCACTGAAGGAGAGGGCATAGCACTCCTGGTGGTTGAAGTCTCTTAAGGGACACATCATTTATAATGGTTCTCATGTAGAGATGCTCTCTATAAAAGGCACAGTACACAATTATTCACAGACTAGTCCTTGGTTGCACTGTTTGGCCTTTTTTGACCTTTCTCAGACTTGCATTATTCCTCCCCTGTTTGAGTTTTTCCAGGGATTGATGCATGGAGAAGTTGGTTGGTCCATTTTCAAGCCCTAGAAGGCCAACTCTATTGCTTCTTCTCTTCGGGAACAACTTATTACTTGACACTTGTCATCAAAACTTCCTCTCTTTCCACGCTGCAGCTCTGTGAGATGTTACATACACACATGGGCTCTTTCGGTCACCGCTTTGGTGGTGAACACTTCTCTTAGTCCCAGTCCAGGGGTTTGCTTTATGCCTGGATTATGGCCTATTCCACTGCACCTGGCTTTCTTTGGTGCACCCCTGGCCCTTTTTCCCCGCACTATTGGATTATTTATACAGTGAAAATAAGTTAGGGGTTTTCTTCTCCCTCTAAACAGACTGCTTGTCATTCATCTACTGCAGCAGGCTTGGTTCAGCACTCACCCCCTAGAGGGAGGGAGTCAGTACCCAGCATGCACCTTATTGGGCGTCTAACTTGTACCCTTCCTTATCCTTCTTTCGCGCACTTCTCCAGGGCTCACATGGCACAAGGAGGTCAGCGTTTACACTTCTGATATAAATCTGCTTGATTTAGTCTTGAACCCCAGATTTTTGGAATACAGTAGGAGAGGGGTCCCCAATCTCCTAAAAAAAACAAAAAAAAACATTTTCTTTGACTCGATCCCCACTTTCTTATCCAGAGTCAGGACCTTTTATGCCCATTGTCTTCTCATCCCATGTAGCCCTCTGCTACAGATGGCATCACCTTCAGGCTCAGATATCCTCCACAATTTGGTATTTTTGCACCAAGGCATAAATCTAGCCTGAGCTGTGGTCCATCTCTGAACCCTTACAGCTGGATCTATACGTTGTATGGCCTTGACTCATGCAAGGTGGCTCATTTAATCACTTATTCTTGTCTTATAGTCCTTGCTTTTTTATGTAAATGTAACCCGCAGACTGTCATCCCTTAGGGGATATTTTAGCAAATCAGAGGTTTGCGTTACTAAAACATAGGAATATGTAGTGTGATCTATTGAGAGGCTCGAAAACTGGGATTTCAATGATATGATCCGCTGATATGGATTACTTTACAAAGAGAATATCAGTGAGTCATTGTGCCCATTGCACTTTATGAGTTGCCCAACTGAGCAAATTCAAGGTTTGATTTACTTCTGTCTACTCACATTTCACTTCAAAGTAGGGTTAATAATTCTAAGAACTAACATCTTCGAAGCAAGGTCTGTGGCTGACTAAAGTGAGGTACAGAGTCTAAGGGATAATCTCAGTTCACCAACGGGTACTTAGTAAGGAAGCTTAGTCTTAAAGGCATATTCCAGTTTTTATTTATTTTAACGTATTTGTTTATATAATGGGAAATCATACAATTCTCTAATATACATGCATTTGAAATTCTGCATACATAAGTTTCTTATATCAAGCAGTTAACCCCTACATGCAGTAGAATGGTGTAGACCAGGCATGCTCAACCTGCGGCCCTCCAGCTGTTTCAAAACTACAACTCCCAGCATGCCCAGAGAGCCTACTGCTGTAAGCCTACAGCAGGGCATGGTGGGAGTTGTAGTTTTACAACAGCTGGAGGGCCACAGGTTGGGCATCTCTGGTGTAGACCATGTATCAGTCCAGTGCCTAAATGAAAGATGGCATCAGTCATGGGACACCCTACACATCAAGTAATTTCTGACAGTCAGTAGGCAGCAGTATTACATAACATACCTGTGCTAGGCCAGCGCACAGGACACATTCATGTGATATGTAAACAGAACTAGTGTCGGACTAATGATTTATATTGTGGTTATTACAGTAATTGCATTACTGTGTGTATTAAATGGCAGCCTGTCTCTAGGTGATGTTGTAAAATGGCTGCCTTTCTCTAGGTTATGTTATAAAATGGCAGCCTGTCTCTAGGTGCTGTTGTAAAATGGCAGCCTGTCTCTAGGTGATGTTGTAAAATGGCAGCCTGTCTCTAGGTGATGTTGTCATGTTGTTAATAAAGTTTAGTGTAAAAAAAACACAGAGATCTGCTTCCACATACACACTGACAGACATGATTTTGAGATACTGCTGCAGATAGTAATACTGTATATACTGCATAATGTCTGCTTACTATTTATCTGTTACCTGGGCAGTTAACTGAAAGCCAGGTCACATGATAATTGTGAGGGTCACATGACAGCTCACATGACTGACGCCATGTTTAGTTCTACCCAACTCTCCTATGGATGCATTTTACAGGACTAAAATGGGCCATACCAGTTTTTTGTTTTTTTTAGAAAGCCTACTAATTGGACATAATAAAGGTCTGTGAGCAGAATTGTCAACAGATGTATATTAGAAAATTTTTCAACATTCTATTCTCTACATCAATAAATGTAACCATTAAAACCCAGAATGCCTTCTTAACTGGTCAGATCCCCAAGAAGTGGACCTCAGAGAAGGTTCCAAGTGGCAATCATAGGTACAGGAGAGTAGTCCAGTGGCAGGTATGGATTAAAAATTGAGATAAGCTAGAGATGACAAATCCATAAGTCTTAGCAGAGGCAGCATTAGAAGTTCAGGCCTGAGGCGGGCACAGGAGTATATGAAAAACCTTGGAGGAAAATCCAGAGTACGAAAATCAGGGTCAAACACAGGTAGGTTGTAGAAGTGTTCAGGCTAGAGGCAGAACCAAAGTGCAAGAATTGATACTCATACTAAGCTCGGGAGACTCTTGCCTGGACAAAGAAGGCTAGAATAAGTTTACACCTGGTGATATCATCACCGAGCATCCGGTACAGTGGAAATGCGTTGCTCGAGTCTTTTAGAAATAGAGGAGCGGGATCCATTGACGTGGGCCTTCTCATTTCTTCCTGCGCAAGTTCCTCTCTACATTATCCCATCAGAGGGATTTGGCAGACACTATTAAACATCTAGCAGAGACGCTATGTTAAACAGCAACGAGCCAAGCTGCCTGATATCACTTATACACTTGACTGGACAACCCTTCGAAGGTTCGCCGTGCCTGTCATCAAATACATTTTGACAAATAATCAAGCAAAGTATTTTGTTCACGCATCTTAATTAGGGCCGACACGGGGAAGCATTTTATCAAGTACTCGCTAAAAGATTTTGACAAAAATTGTATTGAGAATAATTGCAATCAACTAGATGAAAATAATTTTTATGTTCAAAATATGGTAACAGCGGTTCAAAGCCGGCGATGGATTTCTATTAATAATATCTTATTATTTCAGAGTCTTCGGAGAGCAGTCATCTCACTTTATCAGATAAAAGAGATGACATGGAAATAACCAGAACGGAGATTTTCACTTTCATTTTTAATAAAACGTTAAAGGGATACGGTCGCCATTTTGTATAATCGTTGTAATGACGATGATGAGTTGCTGTATTTGTTGGGCTTTGGTTGTTGTATTGTTGGAGCCTCCTCAGTCTCAAGGGCTCATCAATGCCTGTTTATGCTCCAAACAATAGCAGACTGTACAGTCGTGGCCAAAAGTTTTGAGAATGACACAAATATTAGTTTTCACAAAGTTTGCTGCTAAACTGCTTTTAGATCTTTGTTTCAGTTGTTTCTGTGATGTAGTGAAATATAATTACACGCACTTCATACGTTTCAAAGGCTTTTATCGACAATTACATGACATTTATGCAAAGAGTCAGTATTTGCAGTGTTGGCCCTTCTTTTTCAGGACCTCTGCAATTCGACTGGGCATGCTCTCAATCAACTTCTGGGCCAATTCCTGACTGATAGCAACCCATTCTTTCATAATCACTTCTTGGAGTTTGTAAGAATTAGTGGGGGGTTTTTTGTCCACCCGCCTCTTGAGGATTGACCACAAGTTCTCAATGGGATTAAGATCTGGGGAGTTTCCAGGCCATGGACCCAAAATGTCAACGTTTTGGTCCCCGAGCCACTTAGTTATCACTTTTGCCTTATGGCACGGTGCTCCATCGTGCTGAAAAATGCATTGTTCTTCGCCAAACTGTTGTTGGATTGTTGGAAGAAGTTGCTGTTGGAGGGTGTTTTGGTTCCATTCTTTATTCATGGCTGTGTTTTTGGGCAAAATTGTGAGTGAGCCCACTCCCTTGGATGAGAAGCAACCCCACACATGAATCGTCTCAGGATGCTTTACTGTTGGCATGACACAGGACTGATGGTAGCGCTCCCCTTTTCTTCTCCGGACAAGCCTTTTTCCTGATGCCCCAAACAATCGGAAAGAGGCTTCATCGGAGAATATGACTTTGCCCCAGTCCTCAGCAGTCCATTCACTATATTTTCTGCAGAAAATCAATCTGTCCCTGATGTTTTTTTTGGAGAGAAGTGGCTTCTTTGCTGCTCTTCTTGACACCAGGCCATCTTCCAAAAATCTTGGCCTCACTGTGCGTGCAGATGCGCTCACACCTGCCTGCTGCCATTCCTGAGCAAGCTCTGCACTGGTGGCACTCCGATCCCGCAGCTGAATCCTCTTTAGGAGACGATCCTGGCGCTTGCTGGACTTTCTTGGACGCCCTGAAGCCTTCTTAACAAGAATTGAACCTCTTTCCTTGAAGTTCTTGATGATCCTATAAATTGTTGATTGAGGTGCAATCTTAGTAGCCACAATATCCTTGCCTGTGAAGCCATTTTTATGCAACGCAATGATGGCTGCACGCGTTTCTTTGCAGGTCACCATGGTTAACAATGGAAGAACAATGATTTCAAGCATCACCCTCCTTTTAACAGGTCAAGTCTGCCATTTTAACCCAATCAGCCTGACATAATGATCTCCAGCCTTGTGCTCGTCAACATTCTCACCTGAGTTAACAAGACGATTACTGAAATGATCTCAGCAGGTCCTTTAATGACAGCAATGAAATGCTTTTTTGGAATTAAGTTAATTTTCATGGCAAAGAAGGACTATGCAATTCATTTGATCACTCTTCATAACATTCTGGAGTATATGCAAATTACTATTATAAAAACTTAAGCAGCAACTTTTCCAATTTCCAATATTTATGTAATTCTCAAAACTTTTGGCCACGACTATAGTAGTAGTGCCAGTAACTTCAAGAGAGTTTGCACTTTTAATTTTCTCCTGATGTCTCAAAACACTTTGCTAGAAGGTGAATACTACCCATGACTTCAAACACTGGCTGCCGATTCCCAACTGATGGGCTTCAGGTCTGCATCCAAGGGTCACAAACCATCTGTATTCAAAATTAGTATGTGTCACGGTGCAGTGTGGTAAATACACTTCACACTGAACACAGAAGGGAAGGGAAAAGGTATTAGGCCTGGAACCTAGGGGAAAGGGAAATGGTCATGCCTAGCGAGTCCCTACGCCGAGCCCTGACTGCTATAAGTATGAACAGACCTTGATGGTAGGAATGTTCATACACAGGAACATAAGGCCCTGTCTCACCCTACAGGGCCCTGAAAACAGAGTCAGGACAACAGGTGACCTGTTCCTTCCCATCTGAAGGAACAGGGGACCCCCTCAGGCCTAATACCAAAAGGGAAGGGAAAAACAACAAACAAACAATAGGAAGCAATTGCACTTAACTCCGAAGTATGCGGACAAGCAGGAACTCAGAGGAGAACCAACACCAGCGCTTCCACAGCCAAAAGGAGCTATCAACCGCATAGCCTGATGGATGAGGCCAGACTAAATAGAGGAGAAGGAATGACCACTTAAGCTACACCTGAGACAAGAGGTGTGGTCATCTCCAGCAACAACAAAGCAAAGTGAAACCAAAGACGCTGTCAATCACATGCAGCCAATCTACTCGATCTTCTGGTCCCTGTCACAGTGACATTAGGGGTCCAAGCTTATGGATGGTATGACCTTTTCTACTGGTATGGTCATGGTTTGCCAGTCTCAATCTGCATGGAGTTTAGAGATTTGTAAAACACTTATATGCAGCAAAAAATGTCCCAGTGCCCCATCACAGTGCCAGCCACCGTGCCCATATCCTAATGTCAGTCACGAAAAGAGCCCCCTACAATACCAGACAGTGTCCAATTACAATGCTAGTCACAGACAGTGTCCCATCACAGTGCCAGTCACAATATCCCTATTCTAATACCAGTCATAGAGACTGCCCCCTCACAGTGATACCCATATAATAATTCCAGTCTCTAAGCTTGTCCCCTTGCAATGCCAGTCATAGAGAATGCCCTCTCACAATTCTACTCATAGTGTCCTCATGATAATGGTAGACACAGACAGAGCTCCATCACAATGCCAGTTCCAGATGATGCCCCGTAACAATGCATTGATAGAGCCCTCTAACAATTTATTCACAGAGAGTGGCCTATATCAGTGCCAGTCACGTGCCTCCATAGTATCAGTCAGACATTACCCCATCTGAATGCCCACTACTGTTATAGAGCACAGGATATCACAGAGCCCCATATTAATGCCAGCCACAGAGAGCATCTTATCACACTGCCAGTCATATTGCCCCCGTAGTACTACTAAATACAGAGAATCCCCTATAATAACAACAATGCCTGTCACAATAAGTACCCTATAACAGTGCCAGTCACTGGAAGAGCCCCATAACAGTGTCCGGCTCTGCGAGTGCCCCTGTCACGGGGTGCCGACGGCAGGTTCCCCCTATTCACCGCCGTCAGCGCTCTGCGGTTCATACGGAACAAGGACGTGTGCTACGCTCTCGTCTCCACAGCAACGAGGGACGGGGAGGATCTGGCCGCGCGTATTCCCTTGGCGCAGTCAGCGTCCTTCGCGTCAATGGCAACTGCGGTAAGCCTGAGCGCCGAGCTAATCACTCGGTGCTCGGCTGGATTCAGGAGAATGAGTCATGGGACGCTGACCACATCACATGACTCCTCTTCTCCACTATTTAACAGGCAGCCTGCTGGCCAGAGGTTGCCTGTGAATTCAGTCTCTTTCTGAACTTGTTCAGCGTGGCATGCGGCTAGATTCCCGGTTCCGTTCCCGACTTTGTCCCCGGTTGCTCCCTGCATTTATTGGCTTCTCCTGGTTTGACCTTTGGCGTGGACTTGACTTATCTTTGATTATCCATTTGTACTTTAGCGACATCCTGGTTCTGACTCGGCTTGCTGACATATCTGTTGTTTGTCTTGTATGTCCCTCTGCACTTACCCAGGCTAGGGAACGTCGTCCAGTTGTACCTCGTTGCCTAGGACGAGTGGTGCAAGTAGGCAGGGACAGGGGTGTGGGTGGAGCCAGTGGTCACTACCCTCTACCCCACCTTGTGACAGCCCCATAACAGTGTCTGACTCTGTGAGTGCCCCATAACAGTACCAGTCACTAAAACAGTGTCCGGATCTGGGAGTGCGCCATAACAGTGCCAGTCACTGGAAGAGCCCCATAACAGTGTCCGGCTCTGGGAGTGTCCCATAACAGTGCCAGTCACTGGAAGAGTCCCATAACAGTGTCTGGCTCTGGGAGCGTCCCATAACAGTGTCAGTCACTGTAAGAGCCCCATAACAGTGTCAAGCTGGGAGTGTCCCATAACAGAGACAGTCACTGTAAGAGCCCTATAACATTGTCCAGCTCTGGTAGTGTCCATAACAGTGTCAGTAACTGGAAGAGCCCCATAACAGTGTCCGGCTCTGGGAGTGTCTCATAACAGTGCCAGTCACTGGAAGAGTCCCATAACAGTGTCCAGCTCGGGGAGTGTCCCATAACAGTGCCAGTCACTGGAATAGCCCCATAACAGTGTCCAGCTCTAGGAGTGTCCCATAACAGTGTAAGTAACTGGATGAGCCCCATAACAGTGTCCGGCTCTGGGAGTGTCCCATAACAGTGTCAGTCACTGGAAGAGCCCCACAACAATGTCCAGCTCTTGGAGTGTCCCAAAACAGTGCCAGTCACTGGAAGAGCCCCATAACAGTGTCCAGCTCTGGTAGTGCCCCATAACAGTGTCATTCACTGGAAGAGCCCCATAACAGTGTCTAGCTCAGAAAGTGTACCATAACAGTGCCAGTCACTGGAAGAGCCCCATAACAGTGTCCAGCTATGGGAGTGTCCCATAACAGTGTCATTTACTAGAAGAGCCCCATAACAGTGTCCAGCTCTGGGAGTGTCCATAACAGTGTCAGTGACTGGAAGAGCCCCATAACAGTGTCCAGCTCTGGGAGTGTCCCATAACAGTGTCAGTCACTGGGAGAGCCCCAAAACGGTGTCCGGCTCTGGGAGTGTCACATAACAGTGTCAGTCACTGGAAGAGCCCCATACCAGTGTCTAGCTCAGGGAGTGTACCATAACAGTGCCAGTCAATGGAAGAGCCCCATAACAGTGTCCAGTTCTGAGAGTGTCCCATAACAGTGTCAGTAACTGGAAGAGCCCCATAACAGTGTCCGGCTCTGGGAGTGTCCCATAACAGTGTCAATCACTGGAAGAGCCCCATAACAGTGTCCAGCTCTGGGAGTGTCCCATAACATTGCCAGTCACTGGAAGAGCCCCATAACAGTGTCCAGCTCTAGGAGTGCCCCATAACAGTGTTAGTAACTCAAAGAGCCCCATAACAGTGTCCGGCTCTGGGAGTGCCCCATAACAGTGTCAGTCACTGTAAGAGCCCCATAACAGTGTCCAGCTCTGGGAGTGCCCCATAACAGTGTTAGTCACTGTAAGAGCCCCATAACAGTGTCCGGCTCTGGGAGTGTCCCATAACAGAGCCAGTCACTAGTAGCACCTCATAACAGTGCTAGTCACTGGGAAGTTACAGACACTGCTTATAGCAATTCCAGTCCAAGAGAGTACCCCATAACAAGAAAATTACACATCACAATGCTATTCATTCTGCTCTCATGACAACAATAGTTAATGAGAATACCCCATAACAATACTAGTCAATGTGAGTGCCCCTACACAGTGCCAGTCACAGACAGTGTCCCATCACACTGCTAGTTATATATTCTTCTAACAATTCCATTAATAGTGATGCCTGAAACAATGGCAATCACAAAGAGTGCTGCCACACCAATGTCAGTTATCTATGCCAACACAATGCTCCTATAACAATGCCAGCCACAGAAAATCGCCCTATTATAAAGCCAGTCAAAGCCCAACATAACAGTGCCATTGATAGTACCCCTATAGCCCTATCAGCTGTGCAAACACTGGCTGATCACAACAATGGACTGGACTGGGTCAGGTACCGTAAAACAGAGGCACCTCATCACATCTGGTGACATCAGGCAAATTATTTGCCATAACACCTAAATCGGTGCTGTTAAATAGTAGGAACAATTTTGCAATGTATGTATTTCCAGGAGAAATGGCACAAGTGGTAACTACGGTATAGTTTATGATGTATTTTATCTGTTACTTGGTTGTGCCCAGTTTGATATATAACCCACTGTATCTATATACGGTATAACCACTAGCCAAGATAAGAGAACATAAAATATTGGCTATCAATAAATGAATAACAGCTGAGGTGTAAAATGGTTTCTGAGTTACTGGTGAGTTTTCCCGCATCCATCGCTCCCAGTATAAGTTGTACTGTAAGAAAATGACCACCTTACTTCAATCAACTCAAGCAGGCCTTTTATTTTGTTCACCAAATTCTTAATTTTTTTTATTACCCGAAGCACGAGGGCGATTAAACGCTAAAAATATGGCTTAATTGAAAAAAATGGAAGACTTTATTGTGCAAACATGCATTGTATTCTGATGTATGCAGATTAACTTTCTAATAGAGACAATGATGATAATGACTACACAGGCTAAGTGCTTTCCAGAACAATTTATAGTGTAATCGAATCCTGGCAGGCTCGGCACATTGTAACTCCAGCTAGGAGCTGGCTGCATGCAAATAGCTGGGCCAAACCTGACAAGTACAGTATTTAAATGTCCCCAGCACGTCCCTGCACCTCTGTGCTTGCACCTGCTCACACTGGAAATATTAACCGTAAACAAGCGCGAGCCAGATCCTCTGCTGAAAATAAATTAAAAAAAGATGAAAAACAAGCAAAATAAACAGTATTTATGTCCCCCCCCCTTTCTGCATAATGTATGTTATTAGCCTCAAAACACACTACATTGTATGAAGAATAAACATTTTTGTCATTTTGTCACCATGTGCGATAATGGACCATTCACCTCCTACCTTGCAATGTACTATGTATAAGCTACCAATACAGTGAAACATTTAACTTCATTGATATAACTACTATAATCCTATAGTCAAAAATAAAATGTATATATTACTGACACCTATAGACAACAAAATAACTACTATAATACTGCGTCCTATATACAAGAATATAACTACTATAATACTGCTCCTATGTACAAGAATATAACTACTATAATACTGCCTCCTATGTACAAGAATATAACTACTATAGTACTGCCTCCTATGTACAAGAATATAACTACTATAGTACTGCTCCTATGTATGAGAATATAACTACTATAATACTGCCTCATATGTACAACAAATATAACTACTAGAATATTGCTTCTATGTACAAGAATATAACTACTATAATATTGCCCCTATACAGAAGAATATAACTACTATAATACTGCTCCTATGTACAAGAATATAACTACTATAATACTGCTCCTATGTACAAGAATATAACTACTATAATACTGCCTCCTATGTACAGGAATATAACTACTATAATACTGCTCCTATGTACAATAATATAACTACTATAATACTGCTCCTATGTACAATAATATAACTACTATAATACTGCCCCTATACAGAAGAATATAACTACTATAATACTGCTCCTATGTACAAGAATATAACTACTATAATACTGCTCCTATGTACAAGAATATAACTACTATAATACTGCCTCCTATGTACAGGAATATAACTACTATAATACTGCTCCTATGTACAGGAATATAACTACTATAATATTGCCCCTATGTAGAAGAATATAACTACTATAATACTGCCTTCTATATACAAGAATATAACTACTATAATACTGTTCCTATGTACAAGGATATAACTACTATAATACTGATCCTATATACAAGACTATAACTACTATAATACTGCTCCTATGTACAAGAATATAACTACTATAATACTGCTTCTATATACAAGGATATAACTACTATAATACTGCCTCCTATGTACAAGAATATAACTACTATAATACTGCCTTCTATATACAAGACTATAACTACTATAATACTGCTCCTATGTACAGGAATATAACTGCTATAATACTGTCTCCTATATAGAATAATATGACTACTACAATACTCCCCATTTTGTACAGAATGTAATGTATAATTATTATGTATCCCCCTTAGGCCTCATGCACACGGCCGTGTTCCGTGGCCGAGAGCGGTCCGTGGTAACACGGCCTGGATTCCTGTTGAGAGCAGGAGCGCACGGCGTCATTGATTGCTATGACGCTGTGCGCTTCATGCCGTTGCTGCATTACAGTAAGGCACTATACAAGTGTATTACTGTAGTGCAGCGGCGGCATGAAGCGCACAGCGTCATAGCAATAAATGACACCGTGCGCTCCTGCTCTCAACAGGAATCCAGGCCGTGTTACCACGGACCGCTCTCGGCCACGGAACACGGCCGTGTGCATGAGGCCTTAGGCTGAGTTCATATCACCGTTTAGCTTTCTGTTCCATCAGAAGAACAGTATCCTGTAAAAAAACGGATCATGTTGCATCAGTTGTCATCCATTTGACCCATTTCTGTCTGAGATCAGTTATTTTTTTTCTTTCTCTCCATTTTTTTTCTTTCTCTCTCTTCTTCTGACGGATCAGAATAATGGAAAGCTAAACGATGATGTGAACTGAGCCTTAGGAACATATTTCCAATTTGATAAAATACACCATGTCCCCCCTCACTAATATCTAACATGTTCATCCCACATAAAGGTCACAGGGACAGATCAGTCGTATTCGGTGACGTTGATGACAGTGATAATTGTTCCCCTCAGAGCCGCGTACCTCAGATCTCTGACCTCAGCAGGAATCATCAGCAGAACAGCAGACAATTCTATTTCCCTTGGTAACAAGTTGCCATTTTCTGGTTTTAGAATCTGACGATTTTTAGTTTCCTTACAGCTCAATTATAAGTTTTTTCCCTCCGTTATGGAAAAAAAAAAGCTAAAAAAAAAATAAAAAAAAAGCAAATCTGAGATTGTAAAACTAAATACTTATTATAGGAATCAGTAAGCCCGGGGGGAGTCATTAGTCAGAACCTGAATCACCCACTTTGCCTCAAATATCAACTGCCAAGGCATGCTTGTTATTGTAGTGCCCAACAGTTACCGACTCTCCTAGTAGCATGCACTTTGAAATTTGCTCTAGCATCATACCCTATAAACTCGCCCCTTTCACCATGCACCTTGCCCTTTGCACCATACAATATCCCTATACCAATAAAGCATGGATTGTGGCGTGCAACCATTGGGATGTGAGGGCTTTCTACATTGAAGTGAATACTAAGTGGCCTCTGTAACAATAAAGAGTAACCACCAGATAATGCATGTCTATTGTCTAGAAACCAAGAGTAGCATACAAGTCTCTCTCTCTCGTGTCCCAGAGTCATAGGAGACCATAGGGTGTTACTGGTGAAACTCGAAAAATTAGATTATCGTGCAAAGTTCATTTATTTCTGTAATGTAACTTAAAAGGTGAAACTAACATATGAGACTCGTTACATGGAAAGCGAGATATTTCAAGACTTTATTTGATAGAATTTGGATGATTATGGCTTACAGCTTGCGAAACCCAAAAGTCACAATCTCAGGTCCCCTTTGCTCAGGGGGTATGGATTAATTAGCTGACTAGAGTGTGACACTGTGAGCCTAGAATATTGAACCTTTTCACAAAATTCTAATTTTAAGTTGCATTGCTGAAATAAATTAACTTTTGCACGATATTTTAATTTTTCGAGTTTCACCTGTATGTACCAACTTTCAGGGCAATTGGATCATATTTCATTTGAGTACAATCAATACTCACCCAAATTAAAGTTTTCCAAAAATTTGTCAAATTGGACCTGAAACGGATTTCAAGTGTTTTTTTCTTCTTCTAATCCAAACATGCCAGAAAACCTTCCATGGAGAAGCCAATGAGTGATTTAGTGCTAAAGAAGATTGTGTTGGGATTAGACCTCGATATCCACGCTTCTGAAGTTGCCTTTTATTCATGTGACTGGGAACATTAATGAATCCAGCCTAATCTGCATACGATAAGACATCCATTGTGCTTTATTAATTTCTACCCTGAACTTTCTCTATATCTTCTTAGAGCTGATAATCTTCTTTACGCTCTCTTCCCGGCAACAGGGGGATCAAAGGGTAAGAATTAAGGAAGTACAATGGGCAGCAGATTGACTTTCTAAGGCACTTCTGATCCGTGATAGCTCGTTCGCTTCTTTAAATTTAGATATAACGCAATAAAAAAATCCAATAGATAATTGTTGACAGGTCAAAGATCTCTTCAAAAAAGTCATATATCCAGATTACTTAGTTTCATATTACAATAGTTCTGGTTTTTCACCTTTTTTGGGTTCAATTGACCAAAAAGAGAACCAGAGGGCCCCCAAATGTGTCTAAGCTCTGCCATCAAAATGGAGCCAGCCAAAACAGAGTCTGTGAAGCCGAGCAGAAGGCATCCCAATCTAAAGCTGACTTTGGAGAACATTAGTTATTTCCCAATAGTTTACGACTTCTGGACGTCAAATCGACATGCTCCAAGCTGGAAGATGGATCCTTAGACTCTGGGGGGGGGGGGGGGGGTTAAGGTACCCTAATTCGGGATGGGGTGATTATTGATTTGAAGAGTTTATCCTATGAAATGCATTTATTACCCATCCACTTCTGAGACTCTGCATCCACTAGTCACTAGGGTCCCCTTTAATGGGAGTCTGTCACGCCAAATTTTGACTATTATCTACAGTAATACATGAGTGGTGCTGAAGAGAAGTCCAGATTGCAATTTTTTTTTTTCCTACTGCCTTTATTCCCTCGCTGTCAGCGCTCAGAGCTGCACTGAAATAAATTATTAGGACTGTTGTGCATGCGCTCAGGAGTCCTCTCCATTATGTTAGAACATCACAACAGTCCGTATTTCAGTGCAGCTTTGAGAGCTGACTGCTGGTGGCAGTAGGAAAATAACAATACGGTTATCTGCACTCCTTATCTGCAGTACTACGCATGTATTACTGAAGATAATAGTACAAAATCGGGGCGACAGATTCCCTTTAATGGAGCTGTGGTCATGCATGTGTGTTGCCGCTCCATTTCTTAACCTAACCTCTTCCCTTCAGCCCACGACCCTTTGACTGCCGCCCTCTTGCTCCTACCGGGTGCTGCCTGAGGCAATCTCCTCACCTGGCCTCATTGGTGGTGCACCCATGAGTACAGGCTTCGGCTATCTCCATCATTCCCACAGAGATTGAATGGAGCTGCAGGGCATAAGCATGACCAATGCTTCATATCTGTTACCAACAGAGCATGATGAGAGCCGTTCTTCATACACGAGCAGGGTCCAGCGGTGGGACCCACATCTTTTGGACATTTATGGCTTATGCTGTGGACATAACATAAACATCCAGTTGAAAATACCCTTTAAAAGAAAATCTACCAGTTAAAGAGGACCTTTCACCTGAAAATGAAAGTTAAACTAAAGATATAGCCTTACTTACATGCCCCCGTTATTGCTTATTCAGTCATTCATTTTTCAATCAGTGCCCCCGTTTTTCCGCGCTGCCCCCCGGAATATTTGCTGCATTGTATGCTAATGAGCCATTCGGCTCAACTGGGCGGGCCTTCAAAAGTTCTCCCGGGCGTGTCATTCTTCTCCCTCCAATTAGCGCGCTCCGCTCTTAGCCAGGGAGAAGATGCTCCAGTTCCCGGCTCCCGATGGATGAAATCGCTCCAGTTCTTGCGAATCTCGCGAGAACTGGAGCGTCTTCTCCCTGGCTAAGAGTGGAGCGCGCTGATTGGATGCGCTCCGTGCCAGGGAGAAGAATGACACGCCCGGGAGAACTTTTGAAGGCCCGCCCAGTTGAGCCAAATGGCTCATTAGCGTACAAGGCAGCAAATATTCCGGGGGGCAGCGCGGACAAACGGGGGCACTGATTGAAAAATGAATGACTGAATAAGCAATACCGGTGGCATGTAAGTAAGGCTATATCTTTAGTTTAACTTTCATTTTCAGGTGAAAGGTCCTCTTTAACCAAACACAAGCAAAGCCCCCAAAGTATCTTGAGGTCCACATGAACAGCCAAAATGTGAACTAAATTTTATGGCCCTCAAAAATGATGTCAGGGGATAGAAGGATTCTGCATGTTGAATTTGAATGCCAAATTCTTCTGTTCTTCTGGGAACATCACCATCAAAACAATATGGCAGCAATTTCCTACCTTCTCCCCATTGAAAACACCTACATGTCCAGCTGAACCAAGCATGTGTGAGTATGGGGGTTCAAGAGAGATAGTTGTCAGCTGAAAAGCCATTATAGGTGTATGGGCACCTCTAGTCCTACCTACCTGAGTTTTGGTCCATCATAGACACCAAAGAAGACACATAACCCTAGATGATATTCCACACACTGGTACGATATGAAGATGACAGGGAGTTGATATTAATGGAGAAGAAGTCCTGAAGAACAGCATCTTGAAGGAAATTTCAGAGTCTTTCAGATGGTTGGGTGCTTTTTAAAATTATTGTCCAGGAACCAGGATGGCTGCTTTCTTCTGAAAATAGAACCACACCTGTTCATGGGTTTTGTCTGATATTGAAGATCGGCGTCAATGAAGGGAATGAGGTTGAAATGCAATGCAGCCATGTTTTTCTTATCCTGGATAAGTTCTTGGAGTTTGGATTTATGCTATGTTTAGATACATTTGCAAACCTCTACATGATTAGTGTTGAGCGCGAAAATTTAAATCGGGAATTTTAATCGTGAATATTGCCACTTTGAGAATTCGTGAATATTTAGAATATAGTGCTATATATTCGTATTCTCAAATAATGTTGAATATTCTATTCACGAATTTATCTCGAATATTTTACATTGCCAATTTTCGCAATCAAGTAAACAATGACTGGAGATCACGAATTCTCGAATTTGCAAATTTATTGCGAATATTCGACCAAAAATGTGCGAATTCGAATATTGCCTATGCCGCTCATCACTATACATGATACCTTCACACCTTGTGGTGATGAATTCAGAGTTTATCCGGCACAGACATAGGCATAGAAATCATACATTTCCAGTCTTCTCCTCCTTCCTGAGCCTTGCTAACATGTTAGATGAGTGTTATTCACGGATCATGAACACTTCGTATCCATTCAGCCCCTCCATTAAAAACAATAGCATGCTGTCCACTTCCGATCCAGGAACACAATATGAAATTGTCAAGCCTTTTTCCGTCTGCCCTCATATCATCTCTTCTCGAGACTTGTCATGGTATAATACTCCGTCATTACATACGGCGCAGCTCCAGTAACTGACCGCCTGCCTCTTTTTTCCAGTCGTCTTTTAAGTTGAAGCGACCATTAGCGGCAATCTATAGCGATACCGTCCTGGGTCTGATATACTCATTTGTCAGGAGAATCACCACGTACTGATGACAGAACAGGTTTTTGCAGTTTCCGCTGCAACAAATTTTAGTTTTATGTCTTCCCCTCCGCGAAAGGAGTAATTGCATCACTAGACCATGGCCTCCGTCCGCCGCCTCGTCTGCTCCCAGATGAAGTCGAAAATGAAACCTGTGGTTATTTTTGTAAATAATAAACTCTTTCCTATAGTTACATTGTGTCCATCACTGTGCTGTTACAATATATCACCACCACCACCACCACCATGCTCGGGGACATCCAAAACAATGAGAGAGGTCTACTAAGTAAGATGTAAAAATGAAGCAAATTATTTTGAGTTTTGACAGAATTCAGCGTGCTTAGAGGAGCTAGAAATTAGAACATTTTTGCACTTTTGCAACTTGTAAATTCATGCAATATATTTCCCTATTGGGGCTTCATTCTCATTAATATTTTGTTAAAAACCAAAGAAGAGAACATTGGATTCAAGCCACAGCTCTAGTTCATTCCACCACATTGGTCTTCCATTAGGTCAACTATGTGATTGGGCCACCAAATGTATCCTTCAAGATGACCTCTCACCTCTCCTGACACGTTTGGTGGAGTAACTACCATGTCACAGCAATTCTGATGACTCCATCATGTGCCATTCTTCTGTTATTCTTCCTAGCAGCTATTAATGAATTATTAATTTGCAAAGAAGGTTCAGATGGGTGTCACGGATGGTGTAACAGAAAACAAGAAGTTACAAAAAAGGATCCGACTGGCTTGATCCGAAACTAAGGAACAAAAGGGTGACCCCTATTTAAGCCCTGAAACTCTCCCTGTCTTCTCAGCCCATGCAAAGATCTCTATGATAGGGAAATTGCATGCCTCGACTGTATGACACCTGAACACCCTATAATAGTGAGGGGACACGACCACCGGCTCCCTACACTTAATACGGAGGGAGTAATGGTCACCTAGGATCAAGCAAACAGGAAAACACAAATCAATGAACAGACTTATCTGTAGAAGGATCAGTTGTAGCATCCAGCATGTACACACTCCAGGAAGTTGTATAAACCGCAAAGTGATGCAGTATGGGAGGGGATTTAAAGGGATGCAATCAGTGCAACTACATGACAGCTGAGAGAGGGAAATGAGATGCCAAAACGAAAGCAAAACAAAAGAACCTCAAGCAGGAGGTTCTGAAGAACGTCTGTCAGAGCTTCTCAGATGTCTGTCTGTGACAATGGGTGTTACCAGATGGTGGTGTAGCCTGACCCTGGCAGCCCTGATTGGATAATGTCAGACTACAGGGACACATCTCCAACTGGTAACACCTCGTTAGACCTGTATTGCAGACTGCTGGCTGCTCATTCGTGCACTTCCAGTAGGAATAACAGAGGAATGACACAACATAAAAGTGATATGAATAGATAGTCTACATTTGTTATTACATGGGGAATACTAAAATAGACGCGTGAGGAGAGGTGACAGGTCCTCTTTAAATTCTGCTTATAATGGATTTGCCAGATACAATTCATTTTTACATTTAGATTAAGCTCCGCATACAAATTAGAATAATGTCGGACGAACCCACCGATTTTGCTGGACTCCATGTTATGTACTGGGGTGTACTGAGGTTCCATTGACAGATGATGTTAGAGGAAATAAGGATTGGGTTGCTGGATTTCCACATGTCCAATCCTTTAATTTTCAGGAGAGAGATAAATTGCCACCAGAGGTGGGAGGAGATCGAGAGGGATAGGTCTCCTTGTATTATGTTTATATATTTTTCTTATTATTTTTAAATATTTCTTATTATTTTATTTTTATTATGATTTTATTCTTATTTATATTATTCTTATTCTTATTATATACACAGTCGATTTCACATTATTCTTCTGACCACTTTCTACTTTCGAAGTCGGCAACGTATAGCTCATGAAGGAAGTCAGTGGGTATAGGCTGTCTGCACACATATCCATCGTTGCTGTCATGGGCAAAAGGGGAGATTTATCAGAGTTGCAGGAAGGGATGATTATTGGCTTTCAGGCTTGGGGGGCAGTATTTCTGACACTGTGCAATGTGATCTGTTCTCTGCTGCTGTGGTGAAAGTGTATGGTGAGTTGACAAATGGCACCATTGTAAATAAGCGATGTGGAAACCGCAGAGACCACGTGCCATTGATGTGAGAGGTGAATATCGGCAACGAAGGTGAGCACGTGAAGACTGGCACTCCATAGTGAAGCAACTCACCCCCAAAATGAACCAGGGGCTACTAGACGTGTGTGGACCATCAGGTCAGTGAACCCTGCACCTCTGCTAATGAGGTTTCATAGGCAGAAAAGGTGTCACCGCCAGTTCTATGAGAAGGTCTGGCAGATGTTCTTCTCTACCTCTTGCATGACGTTCTTTGTTTTGGTTTAACTTTGTCATCTCCTTTCCTTCTCCCAGCTGTCACCTATTTACACTAATTGTCTCCCTTTATATTCCCTCCCATACTGCCTCACTTTGCGGTTTATACTACTTCCTGGGTGAGGTGTTCACTGCTGGAGGCTGGGGCTGCTGATTCCTCAGATAAGTCTTTTTCCTTTATTTGTGTTTCTTTGCTGGCTTGATTCTAGGTGACCCTGACTCCATCCGTATTAAGTGCAGGGAGCCGGTGGTCGTGTCCCATCACTATTATAGGGTTTTCAGGTGTCACACAGTCTTAGGTACGTGGGCATGCAATCGTCTATCATAAAGACCTTTGCATGGGCAGTCAGGGAGAGCTCTAGGGGTTTTATAGAGCTCACCCATATGCTCCTTAGTTTGGGATCAAGCCAGTCGGATGTTTATTTATAAGTTACAGCTTTCTGCAACACCATCCGTGACAAAAGGCTTCCGTTTTCACAGCCGTATTGGAATTGGACCTCTACTGATTTGTAAAGGGTTTCCTTCTCCCATGAGCAGATGAACGTTGACTTGTCAGGTAAGAAACATCAGAGAACAAACACCCTGCAACCCTTTCTGGAAGAACATAAGCTGGTGGTGGCAGCGTTATTGCCTGGGGAAGCTTTTCGTGGCATCAACTTGTCCCACAATCCATGTGGAAGGAACTCTAGAATGTTTGGGAATTAATCCATCCTTACAGATCACGTACACCCATACATGTTGATTGTCTTCCCTGGGGTGGATGGGATCTTCCAGCAACAGAATACAACATGTCACACGGCTTGAAATGTCCAAGATTGTTTGGAAGAGCATGACCAAGACTTCCAAGTACTACACTGGCCTCCTAATTCCCCAGACGTGAACCCAATTGAGCATCTGTGGGACCACCTCGATGGTCGTGTTCAATCTATAGACCCTTCCCCTTGCCCCTTCCAGCAGCTGTGGGATGCACTGCAGTTAGCATGGCTCCAGATAACCTACCAGGACCTGATTGAGTCACCCCCAGCCCGTCTAGTTGCTGTCCGTGTTGCACACGGCGGTTACTCTGGATACCAGCTGTTGTTCAGAATAATTGGACTCGACTGTGTATTTAGCATTATTGTTGTTATTATTTTATAATTATTACAATTTTTTTTTTTTTTAATACATGAATTACTTTTTATTGTACGTAGCCCACTACAGATGACAATTCTGAGGCCAACCAATTCCCTTCCAAAAAATAAGACAAACGATATTTTTGGCTATTTAATAGCTGTTTATTAATCAGACGATCGGTCAGGTACAGGGAACACTAAAAAGAACTGTAATAATTTGAATTCCCCTGCACCAATCCTATCTGCTCCAAGCAACTCATTTTTCCTTTCAAACATATTCATTTCCAAATAATATTTGTACATTTTTTAATCCTGTTTTTGTTTATCAGTTGTTCCCACATGGCACCTCCGAGACCTTTTAAAGAGCAGCCATTTTATCCTCACAAAGCGGCAAAGTTTCAGAATAATTAATTGCTGAAAATAATGTCACCGTACTTACTTAAAGAAATGCCACAGCGTGTTTAGTGCAAGAATTATTTATCAGTAGTATTCCGCCTTTAACTCACATTTACTGATTTGAATTTAGGAAACTGGATTTACATAATTGCTTCAGAACTGGTACAAAAATAAAAAAAGTTGCTTCCCTACTTGCAGTGATCCACATCATCACCTCCTCCGTCCTCCTGCAACAGAAGGATCTAGTTCTTCTTGTATGACCCCACATTTTCCATATGTCTTATTATCCACTGCTGCATGGCCAGTGAAAAGGACAACATCTGCATATTTGTTCACTGGTGCTGTAGTAATGGCTCCATCACAGTCCACGCTTCAACCCGGAAATTTCAATCTACATTGAGGTCAATCTTTTGATTCTATATGGCTTTTTTATGTTGACTAGGAAACACCGATCCAGAGGACATGGTCAAACTACCAAGAGACAAGAGGGAGGTTTCTTCTTCAAAAGAAATAAAATTTACAGGACAGAACATCGACCTTCTCAATTGAAGCCGTAGACACTTATGAAGGATCCAAGTGGGTAACTCTGACATCCTCAAAACAATTGTCTACAGATGTCTCTGGTCCGGCTGAAATCCCTAGTTATATTTCAAAGCTCAAACATTGACATGGTAGCTTCCTACAGGTGGCACCAGAGAGACAGTGCTTTTGAAAAAGAGCTAATTTTCATAGTTTGTCCCAGTATGCATTGCCTGTAAGACTAACTTCACCAGCTGGATCTCCATAAGGAGAACCAGTGTTTCCCAAAAGTCACATCCTCAGATTTTTTTTTATTGGGTCAAAAAGACCAACTAGAATCTTGTAGACATCCATACCCTGGTGAACAAATAACTTTCTCTGCTGCTTCCATGCATATTGCATTTTCATCAGAGGGCTCGTTGTTTTGGAGTTTTGTATACATTAAAAGGGTGAATCATCTAACATTTCGTACAAGCTCAAGTGAACATTGTTAGAACAGCTGTTTGTAGCTCCAAGGGCAATGCCAGACCTCGTTAGGTTCTTTTTTTTTATTTTTTATCTCAGGCTTTGAACAAGTCTCCTAATGGCATGAACTAAATTGATCATTATGCACTCATACAATCAAGAGAAAGAGGGGGGGAAATCTGATTAACTGAAGAATCTGCTGATTGAATTGGAACACGTTTAATATTAAGGGGAACATGAAAATTGATCTGATTATTCTAACAAGCTCGATTTTCACTTCACTGAGTTGTGTAAACACAGAAGACAATAGGCAATTGAACCGTGTTCCAACTCGAAAGTAACCAGCAAAGAAATTATTTTAGAAGTGTTGAGAAATATGAATAAAAAAAAACAATTAAGATTACGATTTAATGGACTGTTCAAGCCCTACCCTACCATGAATGAGCTAATTTGAGAAAAAAACTTCTAACAGACTCCTTTTAAAATGAAAATTATTCTCAAGCATCTTTTAGCCTTGGGAGACACCTTGATACATGTCGCTGGAGACTCTTTTTGTTGTTGATGACTCTACTAAGTCAATGGGAAGGGGGGAACAGTCAATAGATACAAACCGGATTCCAAAAAAGTTGGGACACTATACAAACCGTGAATAAAAACTGAATGCAATGATGTGGAGGTGCCAACTTCTAATATTTTATTCAGAATAGAACATAAATCACGGAACAAAAGTTTAAACTGAGAAAATGTACCATTTTAAGGGAAAAATGTGTTGAATCAGAATTTCATGGTGTCAACAAATCCCCAAAAAGTTGGGACAAGGCCATTTTCACCACTGTGTGGCATCTCCCCTTCTTCTTACAACACTCAACAGACGTCTGGGGACCGAGGGGACCAGTTTCTCAAGTTTAGAAATAGGAATGCTCTCCCATTCTTGTCTAATACAGGCCTCTAACTGTTCAATCGTCTTAGGCCTTCTTTGTTGCACCTTCCTCTTTATGATGCGCCAAATGTTCTCTATAGGTGAAAGATCTGGACTGCAGACTGGCCATTTCAGTACCCGGATCCTTCTCCTACGCAGCCATGATGTTGTGATTGATGCAGAATGTGGTCTGGCATTATCTTGTTGAAAAATGCAGGGTCTTCCCTGAAAGAGATGACGTCTGGATGGGACCATATGTTGTTCTAGAACCTGAATATATTTTTCTGCATTGATGGTGCCTTTCCAGACATGCAAGCTGCCCATGGCACACGCACTCATGCAACCCCATACCATCAGAGATACAGGCTTCTGAACTGAGCGTTGATAACAACTTGGGTTGTCCTTGTCCTCTTTGGTCCGGATGACATGGCGTCCCAGATTTCCAAAAAGAACTTCGAATCGTGACTCGTCTGACCACAGAACAGTCTTCCATTTTGCTACACTCCATTTTAAATGATCCCTGGCCCAGTGAAAGCGCCTGAGCTTGTGGATCTTGCTTAGAAATGGCTTCTTCTTTGCACTGTAGAGTTTCAGCTGGCAATGGCGGATGGCACGGTGGATTGTGTTCACTGACAATGGTTTCTGGAAGTATTCCTGAGCCCATTCTGTGATTTCCTTTACAGTAGCATTCCTGTTTGTGGTGCAGGGTCGTTTAAGGGCCCGGAGATCACGGGCATCCAGTATGGTTTTACGGCCTTGACCCTTACGTACAGAGATTGTTCCAGATTCTCTGAATCTTCGGATGATGTTATGCACAGTTGATGATGATAGATGCAAAGTCTTTGCAATTTTTCGCTGGGTAACACCTTTCTGATATTGCTCTACTATCTTTCTGCGCAACATTGTGGGAATAGGTGATCCTCTACCCATCTTGGCTTCTGAGAGACACTGCCACTCTGAGAAGCCCTTTTTATACCCAATCATGTTGCCAATTGACCTAATTAGTGTTAATTGGTCTTCCAGCTCTTCGTTATGCTCAAATTTACTTTTTCCAGCCTCTTATTGCTACTTGTCCCAACTTTTTGGGGATTTGTTGACACCGTGAAAATTTGAATCAACATATTTTTCCTTTAAAATGATACATTTACTCGGATTAAATGTTTGATCTGTCATCTACGTTCTATTACAAATAAAATATTGACATTTGCCATCTCCACATCATTGCATTCAGTTTTTATTCACAATTTGTTTAGTGTCCCAACTTTTTTGGAATCCGGTTTGTAGTTGACTATGGTTGACATCCTCGAAGACAACAGGTAGCTCTCAATTTTAAGCTTATACTTTATAGGAGCCAAAAGGTGAGCCTAAAGGTGGCCCTACACATCATATAGAAGTAGGTAGATGATTAAACAACTGCTAAATGAACAATCATATAGTGGACAATCATTTTGCCAAACAAACCAGCCATACATGTTCAATGACACTGGCGAAGGCTGAATTACCTTTATAGGAACTGTCTTTTCGAGAACCATCTTCCACCTTGTTTTTATGAGGTCTGAAAAAGCTGTTATTACAATCTCCGATTCTGGGGGTGCACAGCTTTTGCGTGTGTCTGTTGGTTTTTTGAAAATTGTTTACAAACGCCTGGGCGTAGCACCCAACTAGTTTCATATCAGTAGTTAATGACCTTCCACTGGCTATCAGATAAAAATGGCAGGTTGCCAACTCCTTTTCAGATGGTAATTTTGGGATATTGGTTGGCTAAAGACGCCCATACACCTTCAATAGATGTTGGCCCAATGCTTGTCTATCTCTCCCAACTTCCTCACACATATACATGTTCTACTCCTTCGAGCATATTGGTGTTTTCAATGGGGAGTTACCTTTGTCTGCCAGATATCTTTGTCTTTCAGGAAAAAAAATTATTGGACATCGAAATTTAATGATCTCAGTGACAGCCGGAAGAATCTCATACACATTAGATTGTTGTTTAGTCCCAAAAATTGTTGGAGTATGACCTGTGAAATTTCATCTGATGAATGGCCATTTCGGTTGAAATTTTCTGCTTTAATCAACTTGTGTGTACTATATGAGCACCTTAATCTACGCTGTGTTGTCTAAAGCATACAGTATATAGAGAAGAACAAGCCCCTGGAAGAATCCAAAATAGGTCCACCCATTGGTCTTGTGTGATAGCTCCAGTTGTCCTCATCCTTTATTTGTTAATGCTCTATTCCTTGTATAGAAAGGGTCAAAAGAAGGAGGGGCTATGCTATCCTTCTTGATGCTTTAGTAGAATAGTCTAATGGCAATAGAAGAATCAAGCACAGTATGCCATAATAAGAGCTTTCAGAATTAATCAATGCTCTTGTCATAGCAGTGCCCATAGTACCAACATTTTCTTGCAATGTCCTCCATAGTGCCGGTCTCATAGTATTCCTTCCCCCAGAAGCAGACTCATTGTGGAGTCCATGGAGTCATTTAACACATAAAAATTCCCTTCAGATGAAGTCTGCTCTATCATGGGTCTGGAGAGTACAGGGAAGATTGGGATATAAGACAAAATGGCTTCCCCTACATTCAAGGAAGGGTGCCATCTTAGATAAAACATTCACCTTGACTCTTGGATTCTGGATTTCCATCTTTTTGTTAAAGGGTCATTCCGGGCACATAATAACAAATATGCTTTACTCACCTCGACCAAACTCTCACCACTGTCATTTCAGAATTGCTCAGTTCCCTGCCTCACACATTCTACTTCCTATCTGGGTCAACATACCAGAAATGCTAGGAAAGGTACACTGAACCAATAACTGGCCATAACTTTGAACCAACTGAGCTAGTACCTTTTCTGCTCATTGATCTGGGACAGGCAGTGAAAAGCAGCATGAATTGCAATGGGTTGGGATGGTGGCAGCAGGAGATCAGTGGGGTAAAGTATATTAGCTTTTTTTACCCTTTTTAACTAATTTTGTAATAAAATTATCTGTCTGGAATACCCCACTAAGGGGAGTCCTAAGTAGGTAAGAATGAACCATAACAAGACAGGTTGGGTCAAAATTAGCTTGGACTTCTCTAAAAGCCTCATATCAATGCCATAGAATTATTGCAGGGTTGGAACCTCATCATAAATATTAGACTGTTGGAAAGTCCCACCAAAATGTTGGGTTTGGCAAACAATAATCTATTGAATAGAGATGAGCGAATAGAAGCTGATGAAGCGGAATTCGCTTAGAATTTCAGGAAAAATTTGATTCGAATTTCCACTCGCTTTGTGGTAACGAGTCTAATTTTTCCTAAAATGGCGGCTACACGTGTTAGAACTGAGGACATGGGGCAAGGAACTCTGGGAAGGCGGGATCACCCAGAGTGACATGCCTACATGCAGCCAATCAGCAGCCAGCCCTGTGATGTCACAGCCCTTATAAATACGGCAGCCATTTTAGATTCTGCCATTTTCCAGCGTTCAGAGTGCAGGGACAGACGTGTGAAGGCGCTAGGGACAGCAAGTAGAAAAACATCATTGGGAAAAAAAAAAGACAGAAAAAAATAATAATAAGTGCAGGGAAAAGATAGAGAGGAATCATTTTACAGCATCTTAGTGCAGGAAGAAGGCGCTAGGGACAGTGATAGGAAAGCGATTTACAAGTGCAGGGAAAAATTATTTGGGGATCCAAATAGCCATTATACAGCTCTGTCATTCCAGCAATTTGTTATTGGGCTGCAAGTGTTATGTTGAAAAGCCTTTAGTGGCTTATATCTTAGTATCTTATTCAGTACGACAAGAAAAATATATACGCATTTCACTTCTGCAGTAATTTCTGTTGAAAGCGCATAGGGGCGTATATATATATATATATATACGCACATGACTGGTGCACTTATTTGTGGCCTATTTCAGTACAGAAAGAAAATAATATATACACTTCACTAGTGCATTTATTTCTGCTGAAAGCGTTTACTGGCCTATTTCAATACAAAAAGAAAAATATATTTTTAGTTCATGTCAGTGGTTATATGTGTTGAAAGCACGGCTTCGCAGCAGCCTACCTACCCTTGAACCTCACCACGAGGTCATAGGGCCACTCTGTGGACTTCTCATGCTGTTCCCACCCACCCCACTTCATGACTGGTCCACTATTTTGGCTTTTGGCCTGGCTGACATCATGATTTATTTGACCTTTCTTCTGATCTGTCAGAAGAAAGGAAAAATGAGACGCACAACGGATCCTGTCTGTGTAGCAGCTGTAAGGCCTGTATGGTCCCATCAGAATTGGCTTATGATTTGGTAGCCAAAAGCAGGAGTGGGTACAAATCACAGAAGACATGCAAATATTCCGTTCACGTGTCATCTCTGTTTTTGATTCACTCCTGTTTTTTTGGCTTTAGCAATACTGATGGATTACTGACCAAATGCTGACCAAGTGAAGGCGGATGCTCCATAGACAGGATCCATTTTTTGGGGGTTATTGTTCAGAGGAAGGGCAAATTAATCAGTGACGTCAACACAAACTTACTGCTGACCCCCTCTCCACTCTGTCGGGGGCTCTACTTGTATAAGTGTTTAATAGAACAGGTTCTGTAGACATCTATGTGGAATCAGCTGCCGACGGTGTAAAAGGACTTCGCTTCTTCTTGACACTAACATTGACCTGTAAGGCTGAGTTCATACTTCAGTTATTTGGTCAGTTTTGGCCCCGTAACTGTCCAAATAAGTGAAATGTGCAGTGATTCTAAGAGCGACGCCTGTCATCTGCATGTCATACTGACTGACAGTATTATTGCACTACCACAGTAGACTCCCTATGCGTGTTACTGCAAGGCACAGTGTTCTACGCCACTATAGAGGCTCTCTGCAGCCAGGAAATAGCTGTTTTTAATGTAATTCGCCGCAAATATATTCGGATCAATTGAAATTTTCCCACAAAAATTCAGTGAACCGGCGAATCGATTTTTTTTTTAATTCACTCATCTCTACTAATGAATATGGGTTCAGATTAGGTCCATATCAGCTGGGACCTCTCCAAAAGCCTCAGATCAATGCCACAGAAGGATTACAGTCAGGGAAGAGCTGACATTATATTGTTGGCCAGTCCCATCAAAAATGGGACTAGTAGTCTATTGAGTATGGGAGCCAGATTGAGTCAATATTAGCTGGGACTTCTCCAAGAGCTTCTTCAGATCAGTGTCACAGAAGGATAAGAGTTGGGGAAGTTTTGGAAGCTTCTCATACACATTAGATTGAAGGCCGGTCCCAATAGTCTAATGAGTATGGGGGCCAGATTGGGGCAATATTAGCTGTGACTTCTCCAAAAACCTTAGATCACAGAAGGATAAGAGCCACAGAAGGATGCATTGGGTCAACACCACAGAAGGATAACTATAGTCCTACGTAGTCTCAAGGGGGTTATACATTGAGTAAGTGAGCAAGAGTTAAAAATCACCCATCTATAGTGAGGAAAATTCTGTCAAACACCCCCCCCTCCACTGCTTATACATGTGGTCTAATGTGACAAGATAGCTTCACGTTGGATTAATGTTCCTCTCCATCTTGTTCTGGATAATACAGACATACAGCGCTGCGGATACGCTCATAATGGTATTCATAAATTTATGCAGCACCACCGAGACTCTGCAGGAGAAGTTATCATTAGGCTGCAAAGAGAATGGAAGAAACACAACACTTGAATTCCCAGCTCTGCTGAAAAAGATCTGGAAGTTGCCCTCCTGTAATGGGATATTACACACACCACATTTTTCCAGGATTGAGTTTTAAATATTACTAACTAGACGTTAAGCATGGACAACACTGGCAAATGTGAAATTTATTTTCTAAGTGGCATGCCTGAATAATTCAGAACATTTAGCAGAAATTACAGCCCCATCTACCAACTGTAAAATGTGAATCACTGAGAAGTTAATGCACTTGTAGAGTTAAATTGAACACTGTATAAAGAAGAATGTACAACTTTTATTCTGGCATTAAACTTAATCTCCTTGCCTTGTGTCGGGGAATTTATGAACTCATTTACTTACAGAAAAGACTTACCGGATCACAGGGACGTGCACACATAGGGCTCAAAGGGCCCCTGCCCCTTTAATGCCCTTTATTTTTTTATGTTGTCCCAAGCCCAGGGCCGTCTTTAACGTGGGGTAAAAGGGGCAGCTGCCCCGGGCCCAGTTGTTCCTGGGGGTCCCAAGGCAGCTGCCTCTTGAGCCCCGCTGGCCACTGCCCACAATTTCAATTACATCAAGGTGTCAGGCTGTCAGCTACAGGGGGGTGCTGCCATGTCTGCCTGCGTGCCGGTAAGGTAAAGTATTCTGACAGAACACCGGCACTCCAGAGCGAACTGCGAGAGAGCTGTGGGAGAAAGGACCTTACATGACATCATCACCATGTGACCAGTAACATAGCGATATTACTGGTCACATGGCTATGAGGTAATCAAAGGTCCTTTCTATCTTCAAGGACTCCGTTTTGCTGCAGCCTGCAGGAGAAGGCTAGGTCACGTGGGTCAGCAGCACTCTGCTATCACAGGCACTGGCCGACTGTCTGCAGAGCAGGAAGATCAGGGATGGCTGCTCAGCAGCGTCTGTAGAGGGGAGAGAGTCTGTCAGCGCTGGAGAGGTGGATGGGACTACTCGGGAGGGTCTGAGGATTGTATCCTGGGGAGGCTGTGTGGGATTATATACTGAGGGCTGCTGTGTGGGATTATATACTGGGGGGCTGCTGTGTGAGATTATATACTGGGGGGCTGCTGTATGAGATTATATACTGGGGGGGCTGCTGTGTGAGATTATATACTGGGGGGGCTGCTGTATGAGATTATATACTGGGGGGCTGCTGTATGAGAATATATACTGGGGGGCTGCTGTATGAGATTATATACTGGGGGAGGCTGTGTGGGATTATATACTGGGGGGCTGCTGTCTGAGATTATATACTGGGGGCTGCTGTGTGGGATTATATACTGGGGGGCTGCTGTCTGAGATTATATACTGGGGGCTGCTGTGTGGGATTATTTACTGGGGGGCTGCTGTCTGAGATTATATACTGGGGGCTGCTGTGTGGGATTATATACTGGGGGGCTGCTGTGTGAGATTATATACTGGGGGGCTGCTGTATGAGATTATATACTGGGGGAGGCTGTGTGGGATTATATACTGGGGGCTGCTGTGTGGGATTATATATTGGGGTGCTGCTGTATGAGATTATATACTGGGACCAGGGGGCTGCTGTATGGTATTATATACTGGGGGGCTGCTGTGTGGGATTATATACTGGGGGAGGCTGTGTGGGATAATATACTGGGGGGCTGCCGTGTGGGATTATATACTGGGGGCTTCTGTATTGGATTATATACTGGGGGGCTGCTGTGTGGGATTATATACTGGGGGGGCTGCTGTATGAGATCATATACTGGGGGGCTGCTGTATGAGATTACAAACTAGGGTGGCTGCTGTATGGGATTTTTTACTGGGGCCGGGGGGACTGCTGTATGGGATTATATACTGGGGCCGGGGGGGCTGCTGTATAGTATTAAATACTGGGGGGGGGGGCTGCTGTATGATATTATATACTGGAGGCTGCTGTGTGGGATTATATAATGAGGGCTGGTGTGTGGGATTGTATACTGGGGGGCTGCTGTATGAGATTATATACTGGAGGCTGCTGTGTGGGATTATATAATGAGGGCTGCTGTGTGGGATTGTATACTGGGGGGCTGCTGTATGAGATTATATACTGGGGGCTGCTGTATGAGATTATATACTGGGGGCCTGCTGTATGAGATTATATACTGGGGGGCTGCTGTATGAGATTATGTACTGGGGGGGCTGCTGTATGAGATTATATACTGGGGCCGGGGGGGCTGCTGTATGGGATTATATACTGGGGGGCTCCTGTGTGGGATTGTATACTGGGGGGCTGCTGTTTGGGATTATATACTAGGGGCTGCTGTATGAGATTATATACTGGGGCTGGGGGGTTGCTGTATGGGATTATATACTGGGGGAGCTGCTGTGTGGGATTATATACTGGGGGGCTGATGTGTGGGATTATATACTGGGGGGCTGCTGTGTGAGATTATATACTGGGGGCTGCTGTGTGGGATTATATACTGGGGGGGCTGCTGTGTGGGATTATATACTGGGGGTGCTGCTGTGTGGGATTATATACTGGGGGGCTGCTGTGTGGGATTATATACTGGGGGGCTGCTGTATGAGATTATATAATGGGGCCGGGTGGGCTTCTGTATGGGATTATATACTGGGGCGGGCTGCTGTGTGGGATTATATACTGGGGGGGCTGCTGTATGAGATTATATACTGGGGGGCTGCTGTGTGGGATTATATACTGGGGGGGCTGCTGTATGAGATTATATACTGGGGGTCTGCTGTATGAGATTATATACTGGCGGCTGCTATATGAGATTATATACTGGGGGCTGTACACTGTGTGGTGCTATACTGCTCTACTCTATACTGTGGGTGCTGTATATTATGGGGTGCTGTATAGTGTGGGGTGCTGTATACTGGGTGCTATACTGCTCTACTGTATAGTGTGGGGTGCTGTATACTGTATACTGTGGGGTGTTGTATATAGGGTGCTATACTGCTCTACTGTATACTGTGGGGTGCTATACTGTATGCTACAGGATACTATACTGCATGGTGATATACTATGTATTGCATACTGTGGGGTTCTGTATACTATAGGGTGCTATATACTATGGGGTGCTGGGGTGCACTGTAACGCTAGGGTGAGCCAAGCCCCGGTCTCCTTTCTGAACTGCAGAGCGGTGCCCACTTCTAGCCCAGAGAACTGATCCTGATGGAGTCTTCAGAACTGTAAGTATTTACAGCCATTCACTGTAAGCTATATTATATATAGTGGTGGAGGGCGTGATTGCCTGCTAAGGTGTGGGAAGGCGGGATCCAGGGGCCCAAGTAAATTCTTGCCCAGGGTCAAATCAATATTAAAGACGGCCCTGCCCAAGCAGAACCACTACAAGCGTGCCGCAAGTCCGCCCGCGCCCCCCCCCCCTCCATCCCGCCAGCGCAATTTATTTACCGATACAATTTATTCAACACTCCGCCCGCTCACAGGGTCCTTTAAGGCTAGCGCAGGGGCTGTCTGGGTAGCGGACGCGCGTGAGGCACGTCTGCTACGTAACGTGACCCCCCCTCAGCCGAATTAATGCAGTGGAGCAAGCGCCGGCCTGTGTGACTCCGTCTTCTGCCTAAGTTCCTTTTGTGCCTGTCTGCCCTCAGTGCCCGCCCTGCTAATATATTGTATATAATTTAAAGCCCAGGAACAAAGCAAGTATGCAAAGGAAAAATAGTTGTAGTGCTTTGTCCCTTTGCATACTGGGGGTTGTAGTGCTTTGTCCCTTTGCATATTAGAGTCTGCAGAGTCTTGTAATGACATCACTCATTTTACCATAATATGTACGGTGAAACCAAAAAAGTAATATTTGTGGATTCCGTCGTGTTTACAATTACAGTATCAAAAAAATCATGGAGAACAAGGATAGGACTTCTAGAAAAGTAAGCTTCGTGGTACAAACATTTTTTGAAATTATGACAAGTGCCCTTTTTTTTTTTTACTTACGCCCCTGCCCTTCAAAATGTCTGTGCACGTCCCTGCCGGATCATGTGAGGATCTGTCTGCGCAGACATTCATATAGACTGGGTAGAGGAGGGAAAAATATGTTCAATTTATCTACGTTGCCATCTACTGTTCATCAACATTTCAAAGGGAATTAGGAAAGGCGACGCCTAGATTCCCTAATCATCTCCACTGTAGACAGAGCTATGGGGTGGGGGAGGTTTCTGCTGCAGCAATCTACTTTCCAAAGATAGCGGAGCACAATTCCTGTCCCATTTCAAAACGTATTGTACATATGTTATAGTACTGAAAGAGAAACAAAAGAAAAGGGGAAAGGAATGTCTCTAGGTGAGTAAATAGAAGACTTCTTGGATTTCATTATCAAATATGATGAGCATGGGTGCATATGACACATGTGCAGTGCCTATAGCTAAACTATAACTCTATAGGCACGGGGTTCCACCTGCAGCTTAAATTGGCATCCCAAGACTGGTGGATACTGACCTACAAGAAGAAGGGTCTGTCCAATGATGGATTTATTAGAGGTCCAGGAGTGGGCATGTTCTATGAAGAACATCTCATTCCTAGCAGATTTGCACCTAATCCTAATTTTCGCCATTCATGCTGACTCAAGTCCCATGGATGGTGCATCCTACTCTTCTGTCCACAGAAAACATGTTCTTATAATCATTGGGCTCCCACCCGTCAGTGTTTTCCACCCTGTACCTCTAATGCTATTGGGAATCCACAATTCCTAGGGTATGTTGGGTGTTGTCTTTTTCCAACAGTGCCATATATTGGAGACCACAATCCTAGGTCATAGTAGGAAATTTCCTTTTGGTGGTCCATTATTTTCTTTGGCTCAGATTTTTCCAGCCAGAGCCTCGTAGCTTTCTGGCAATGACCACATTTCAGATTTTTTTTGACCTTGCAATGTTCCAGATCCTGGTTGAGAAGAAAGAGGAGAGTCCATTACTGAATCCACCTTATTCCAGATATGGGATTCTAGTGTAGATTTCTATAACCATCCACCCAGTTTTGGGAGCCCATATGGGTGCCATGTCCTGTTTCCAAGCTGGTACACCACTTGTGGTAAGACTTGGTCTTGACTTCCGAGTCTTCTTGAGGTCATTACCGCATGTTTCAGCTATGTTAACAATGGACACCCTCTATTTATTTAAGCTGGCAATTGTTTTCTTTGTGATGTCGCTCATCGTCGGGTCATTAAGTAGGTTTAATCCTTCCAGTTTGAACTTTCCATTAAAATTAAATTTTCATTTAAGCTTGAATAGAGCCGTCAGAGGTATTTATCCAGACTGACACATGATTTGGTTTGGACGATGTTAATACAATAAAGAGATCTGTTGGGCTATCCTTGTGGCTTTGTGACAGTGTCTAGCAGCAAAGGGCCTTGAATCGCAAATAAATTAAAGTCCCTGTCACGCTCGCAGCAAACCACATGTTGACAGAAGCTGTCAACCCTCGGGGAGCGGACCCTGAGAATCCTTCCTCCAGCAAGTTTAATAGCGTGCTTCTCTTACTGCAGTAAACATGTCAGGAGAGATAAGTTCTCTGGCACTTGGTGTTATCTTCTACTCTCTGTATTATTACCACTCCTTCATACAGCCACTCACTGATGTGTAGTAATGGGCTATTGAAGGGCTGCGGAACGAATTAGATATGATTAGAGACATTGCTGCAGATTCACTCACGTTACTCAGATGAACTCACAACACCTGTCTATTAGTGGATAGTCTTTTACGATTTAAATATTAGTTTTTCGAGATTTTTCAACATTGATTTGATTTTCCTAAGCGGAAATTAGGCAATTACGTGATGTTGGGACTGGGTATAATAAATTATGAATAGTTTTTGTTGCACTATACAGTATGTATTCTTTTGTCCCTCAATGTTTGGATCAACAAGCGTTACGAACATTTGTCATCTAGAGTAAGGAGTCATTTGGATTCCAAAATGCATTTTGTGGAAAAAAAAAAATCACACTATTGAATAAGAGTACTGTCTCTCATCCTATCAGGAACCTGTTATTCACTATTCCTGGCTCAGGTCTCTGCTGGTGGTCATGGTCTCTACCAACTAACACTCTTCTCCTCCACTCCAGGTGGCCTCTTGCTAATAATCTTACACTTCCCTTCTGTCACTCCCCTCCTCTTGCTTCTCTTGGGTTTCCATAGTGTCCAGCCACAACATCCCACCAACACCCCTCCCCCCCCCCCCCCCCGATGATGTCAGGCCCAGTGGCCAATTTAAAGAGATTCCCTGCTGCTGAACACCACCTGATGAATAAGGAGCTTCCTGGTTCTATTCTGGTTTCTTTATTTTGCTATTGCAACATATTCTGAACCTGTTCCTTCCTTTCCTTGGCCTTGTTTTCTGACTTCTCTCCTGCCAAGCTCCTTAGATGCTATGCCTGGGACACGTAGACCTGACTCTTAGCTATTCTTGACTATGCTTATTACTCTTCTCTTGGCTCATAAAACCTTGTTAAGAACTCCTGGAGATGAACCCTGGCTCTGTTCCTGACCACGCCACTGCTTTGACAATGCTACAGCCATCAACCCATAAATATTCTGAGGACCACAACCAAAAACCCTTTTACAGCAAAGTCCGTACCTCTATTCTATTGTAAGGTGTCCTCCTGGAGGTCCTTGCATGCGGCAAACCAAGATGACCTTTTTTTTGTAGACCATGTCCCTTTATAGCTGGGCACATCCACAATGTTGACCCCTCACTGCCTGTTTGAGATAAGTCTGATGATGCAGCATCCTGGTGCCAGACAAGTTCATAGAGGGCTGTTTTCCAGGGAAAATCATCCCTGTATGTGGCACCCAGGAGATTTGCCAACTCTTCTGAGTGTCCTAGGGTCTCTCGAATGTTCAGGAATACTTGGCAGTTACCTCCTTGGAGGAGTTCAAGAAGAAAACCAGGGGATCCCTGAGACTTAGTGTCCCAGTCTAGGCCATGTTAAATGGACTTAGAGAGTCCACATTCTAGTACGTGATCTTAACAGTACCATTGCCAATGGGAGTGCAAATGCATAACCTCGAGATGTAAGACTTGGTCTTCATCTACCTTCTGCATTTTCTTCTTTACCTCAGTGCATGGGCACAAATAGTTGAGGCTAGAAAACCTTCAAAGAAAAAGCTTCTGGCAATTGTAGAATGCAAAACACATATGTATGCTTGGAGCAAACCCTGAAACAGCAAGGGGTGTTTGGGAAATATGAAGTCAGAAGTAAGACAAAAAAAGAATCCGAATCCGAAAGGCAGCTTTGTGTATAGCTGGGTGGTTTCTATATGAAAACTAATATAAAATGCATATGTAGCAAAGCTGAAATTATCATTGACCTTTGTGTAGATCTAAATAGTGATATCACAAATAGCACATTGAGAATTTATTGTGAATACAACACCCACTCCTGCTACATGCTGATAGTCAGAGATAAGTAGCAGTTCACAGGTGTTACTTACAGTTATGGAATCCTGTTGTATGTTTCAAGCAAAAAAACATGTGGTTCCTCTCCCTCCCGCCTTCACCCCCTGCAATGTGCGAACACACAAAAATTAATCAGAAAGTGTTAGAAAGCAAATAAGTTTGTGAACCTGAACATCTGCTACATGGAAACTTTAATAAAACTTAATTCACTTTACACCTTTCTCTCCCCGAACTGCAAAAATTGAGCAGAACAGAACAGCCGCGCAACAGATTTCAATATCTACTGTGTTCCTTCATACAAAATGGCAACACGGCAAGAAATCCCAGGGAACAGGAATGGAGATTTACTTACCTCCGGAGCAGACATCACTCCTCCATGTCAGTCCCAAGCTCCGATATTGAGAAAACAGAAAAACATACAGATAATGAAAACACAAAAAAATAAGAAAGGCGGCAGATATGGGAAACACCGGGAAGAACAGGAAAAGTTATTAGTTTACATTCTGATACTTTGTTTCTGGCTGCAAACAAATAAAACTTTATAGGAAAGATGTAATTTCTATTGTTATAGGAAACCCTCACTTCATCATCTGATGGTCCAGAGATTCTCATAGTCTGGCACTTACACTATTCCAAAGAAGGGTAATCTGATATAAATAATCAAAATACCAAGGTAATGTAATGTATGTACACACTAAAAATACAAGCCAAACAATAAGTGCAGCTCTGGAGTATAATACAGGATATAACTCAGGATCAGTACAGGATAAGTAATGTATGTACACAGTGACTGCACCAGCAGAATAGTGAGTGCAGCTCTGGAGTATACTACAGGATGTAACTCAGGATCAGTACAGGATAAGTAATGTATGTACACAGTGACTGCACCAGCAGAATAGTGAGTGCAGCTCTGGAGCATAATACAGGATGTAACTCAGGATCAGTACATGATAAGTAATGTAATGTATGTACACAGTGACTGCACCAGCAGAATAGTGAGTGCAGCTCTGGAGTATAATACAGGATGTAACTCAGGATCAGTACAGGATAAGTAATGTATGTACACAGTGACTGCACCAGCAAAATAGTGAGTGCAGCTCTGGAGTATAATACAGGATGTAATTCAGGATCAGTACAGGATAAGTAATGTATGTACACAGTGACTGCACCAGCAGAATAGTGAGTGCAGCTCTGGAGTATAATACAGGATGTAACTCAGGTTCAGTACAGGATAAGTAATGTATGTACACAGTGACTGCACCAGCAAAATAGTGAGTGCAGCTCTGGAGTATAATACAGAATGTAACTGAGGATCAGTTCAGGATAAGTAATATAATGTATGTACACAGTGACTGCACCAGCAGAATAGTGAGTGCAGCTCTGGAGTATAATACAGAATGTAACTGAGTATCCGTACAGGATAAGTAATGTATGTACACAGTGACTCCACCAGCAGAATAGTGAGTGCAGCTCTGGAGTATAATACAGGATGTAACTCAGGTTCAGTACAGGATAAGTAATGTATGTACACAGTGACTGCACCAGCAGAATAGTGAGTGCAGCTCTGGAGTATAATACAGGATGTAACTCAGGATCAGTACAGGATAAGTAATGTATGTACACAGGTGACTACACCAGCAGAATAGTGAGTGCAGCTCTGGAGTATAATACAGAATGTAACTGAGGATCAGTTCAGGATAAGTATATGTATGTACACAGTGACTCGCACCAGCAGAATAGTGAGTGCAGCTCTGGAGTACTAATACAGGATGTAACTCAGGATCATGTACAGGATAAGTAATGTATGTACACAGTGACTGCACCAGCAGAATAGTGAGTGCAGCTCTGGAGTATAATACAGGATGTAACTCAGGATCAGTACAGGATAAGTAATGTAATGTATGTACACAGTGACTGCACCAGCAGAATAGTGAGCTGCAGCTCTAGAGTATAATACAGGATGTAACTCAGGATCAGTACAGGATAAGTAATGTAATGTATGTACACAGTGACTCCACCAGCAGAATAGTGAGTGCAGCTCTGGAGTATAATACAGGATGTAACTCAGGATCAGTACAGGATAAGTAATGTAATGTATGTACACAGTGACTCCACCAGCAGAATAGTGAGTGCAGCTCTGCAGTATAATACATGATGTAACTCAGGATCAGTACAGGATAAGTAATGTATGTACACAGTGACTGCACCACGGTACATTCACTTGACTTCAATGGGGCAGCAAAAATAAATAAATAATGACTCTGTGTGCATTCCGTGTCTGTATGTCCACATGGCCGTTCAGCAAAATGATAGAACATGTCCTATTATTGTCGACATTACAGACTAAGGATAGGACGGTTCTATTAGAGGCCGGATGTTCTGTTCCGCATAATGTGGAATGCACACACCCGGTATCTATGTTTTGCGGATCCGCAATTTGCAGACTGCACAACCTCCAAGGGTCGTGTTCATGAGCCCTTACAGTGATAACAGAAATAAGAAGTATGATGGCGGACAGTCACAGCAACATGCACAGACATACATGTGGCAGAATGTACACATATATGGATATCCTGCACTTAAGTTAGTCAGAAACAAGACACACGCAGCGCACGCCAATCACTCATTGGACAGATGTGAGACACAAGACACTTATACGTGGCTCACATGCCACTGAGGCATATGTCACATGCTGCACATACACCACTGATACATAGAACATATATAGCACACTCCAATCACACATAGGAAACACGCAATGCACACACCAAGACATTTATGCCTAACCCTCGTGTAGCACACTTAAGGGGTTTTCTCACTTCAGTAAATGGCATTTATCATGTAGAGAAAGTTAATACCAGGCACTTACTACAATGTATTGTGATTCTCCATATTGACTCCATTACATTATACTCGGCACGTATCCGTGGTTTTGACCACCGTGTAATCCAGCAGCGGTGGCCGTGCTTGCACACTATAGATAAAGGTGTTGGCCTATGAGCACTTCCAGCCTTTCCCTATAGTGTGTATATAAGATAGGGCCAGGGGCTATCCTTAGTATTCAGTATATTGGGCAGACTAGATGGGCCAAATGGTTCTTATCTGCCGACACATTCTATGTGTAAGCACGGCCACCACTGCTAGATTACACGTGGTAATAACCACGGATACGTGCTGTGTATAATGTGATGGAAAGGAGGCAACATGGACAATCACAATACATTAGTAAGTTCCTTGTATTAACTGCATGATAAATGCCATTTACTGAAGAGAGACAAACCCTTTAACCCCTTTAAGCATAAATGTCTGGCATGAAATTTACCAAATCTTAACCTCCTCATATTGCACATAATCTACATTATAATTAAAAGGGTTGTTCTACCATAATGACCTATCGCCTAGCTACAGGATCGGTGATAAATATCAGATTGCTGGGGTCTGACTGCTGGAACACCCACGGATCATGAAAAAAGGGGCCCTGAGACAACCAATTACATTACCACCAATCTATGTACACAAGGGTCTTAAGACCACGTTTCCTTGATCATGGGGGTCCCAGCAGTCAGACCCCACCAATCAGACACTTATCACCTGTCGCCACATAGCTGTTTCACCTTCTCACATTCCCTATCCTTAAAGGTTTGCTTTGGGTGTAAAAAAATAAAATATATTATTTTTTTTAATCTGGCCCAAAATATGTGTCAAACTAAAATAGAAATTCTCGCCTGTTAAAGAGCCAGTGTCCACTTTCCAAGTTATCCTCTATCCACAGGATCGGGGGTAACTAAGTGATCCGTGGGGGTGTGAACGCTGGAGCCCCCACTGATCCCCCTTCTTGATTGAGTGGCAGGTCGAGCATATGTCCTGCCTCTCCATCCATTCTCTATGGGGTCGCCGGAGATGGCGGAGTACAGCGCTGGCTATTTCCAGTGGTCCCAAAGAGAATGTATGGAGCAGCAGGGCGTATGTGTGGCCTGCCACACCATCAAAAAGGGGGAACAGGACCCGTTCCTGGGATCAGTGGGGGTCGCAGAATTGGACCCCACTAATCATATAGTTAAGCCCTATGGTGTGGAGAGGATAACTTGAAAACCTGGCCAACCCCTTTAAATCCTCCACCAGCAGTATCTCTTTACATGGCAGCAGTGATGCCTGTAAATACAGAATATCATCACTGCCGCCATGTAAACCATACGTGTTAATACTGGAGAATGTGACGCACTGTGCAGAATTTTTCGGGCATAAGTGCAACCCCCTTTGCAGGTCATAACCTTTAACAAAGCCCAAGCAAAGGCGCTGGAGGAGCAACGTGAGCAAAGGGCACAAACGGAGGGTCATAACTGAAGCAGAGGCATTAGGGTCACCTGAGGCCGGGTAATAGTGGGGATCCTGGAGCAGGGGCAACTGGAGAAGAGGCCATATTAGTAGTACATTTAGAGTGGGGGCATCTGGAGCTGGGGTATTTATGGGGTGCACCTAAAGCAGAGGCATTAGGGTCGCCTGAGGCAGGGTAATAGTGGTGATCCTGGAGCAGAGGGTGAAAGGGGGGCAACTGGATAGGAGGCAAAATTAGGGGTGCATTTAGAGTGGGGGCATTGCGGGCATCTGGAGCTGTGCTACCAATGGGAGTGCACCTAAAGCAGAGGCATTGGGGGGGACCTAGGGCAAAGTCCCCCAATGCCACTCTGAACTCTGCAGATCTGTGTCTACTATAAACAAATCCCCTATTCCCCCTTGCAGTCTCCTACAGCTCACTACTGTCACACACCTAAGAGATCAGCCCATTTGAGAGCAGTGGACTCAAAGGAAGGACCCAGCGGCAAGGAGACGGCAAAAAATGACCGCCCTGGCCTGCAGCCTTGGAGGAACACCCGGGATGCCATGCATGCAGAGATCCAGTTGGAGGGTGGCAGAGTAGAGTGGGATAGGGGCCCAAAGAAGAGTGGGGCATCGAAGCCGGAGAAGAGGGTCATGACACAAGTAATGTATAATTAATACTTTGCCTTGCCCCTTAAATTGTATGAATACGATCTGAATAGTATTATATCCTGGAGGAGAATAATACAATTTATATCCATAAAGTGAAGGGTCGAGAGACATTTCTCCTCTGAAATTGTGTGCAGGAGAATTTACCGCTGCCGACCTCCCATAGACCTCACGTTTTTCCATTGAAGGTCTGACATTTAAGGACCTCTGCAGAGAGAATTATCCCAGAGAAAAGATCTTTCTTACTAGATACAAGAACGGACTCACCTTTCCCTGTGGATATACAACATTCCTCCTCCACAGATGACAATGCCTTAAATAATCTTCATTCTAATGAAAGTGGAGGTCGCAGCTTCTGGAGAAGAGAGTAGAACATAAGTTAATGCCCGGGATCGGCGTCTGATTCTTCCATAACTCTTCCCCAATCCCCATATAAATATCTCTTGACTTTTTCATTGTATGAATAAATGACTACAAGGCAAGGGCTTCCAAAAGGTTGCGGATTAAAGTAGCCTTTATTGTTAGGAGCATAATTAAATATTACTGGAATTTATTCTCGCTCTGTTCAGGGGAACTCGTTCTCCTAGAGAGAAATTAGCTCTCAACTAACAGCCCGGGAAAGTCATTGCATTGATAGGAACTTTAATTATTTTATATGGCGGCTGCCTTATTTGTTCTCTCTGATAGAATCTAATGAGATGGCGGCTCCGAAGTCAGCTCCATTGTAAGGCTCCAGCCAGGACTCTTCATAGGGCTACATGATGATTGTAGGGCCACCATCAGAAATATCAGCGCCCGTGAACTGCCTATTATGTCTACCTCCATCTCCAAGACAAAACCTTTGCTTCAAGTAGAGCGCTGCCAACACAGTAATTAATCAAAGTGAATGAGGTTCTCTGGATTCCTTGAAACTGTCATGGTAACTTTTAGGGTGAAACATGACCTCATTTAGTTTCATTGGTTGCGAAGCAGGCAACAGTACTTAGTCTGTGCAATGTGTCGTGGCCAAAGTGCCTTCTATCCTTAGCCATAGATTTACTCTAGCTTCAAATTAAGGGCACCACATTGGGGACCAGCATTGCCCATGAAATAGCCTTTTCATAGCTTCTATTGGTTAGTGGAAACTCACAGGTGAGATATGACCCTTGTTTGCTAGGACCCCTGACAGCAGTATCTCCTACCCTGCCCTAATGGCTGCCATTACACAGATGCCAGTGCCCATTGGACTTAGGGTGCTCATCCAAGAGGAGGTAACCATGATCTTCACTGAGAATTCAGAAGACAGGCATCCCTACTAGTTACTGGAAGGTCTTGTATTATAAGGGTATTTTAATGTACTGGTTGCTTCTGTCCCCTTTAACTTCTGTCCTCTTTCATCTTACGTTTAATACTCTGTGTAATAAAGTTTTCCTTGTAATGTAGTGGGTTAGAGATAGTACCCACCCCCACTTGTGCTGATAAGAACACATTCCTGAGTGATCTCAGAGACATGCATGATGCACACTGGAGGAGGGGCTGATGGGAATAACTTTGGTCTGCACTAACAATTACTTGGCACTCCATTGAAGACTTCATTCTAGGTAGGATGGAAGTATTGATTTGCCCTATCTGTTGTACGACCCTGGGGTGTCATCCATGTGCTACAACGTGGCGACCGGTGTTCCACCCCATATTGCATGTTGCATATTTAGGTTAGTGATGTTTATTTTATTATTCTGTATGTGATTTGTTTCTGTTATCGTATTGTTAATCACATTTAGTAAATATATTTATTCACTTAGCCTGCGTAAACTTATTTATTCTCAAAACTTTTGAATTCACATTACAGGTCCACATGTACCTTGAGCCAGTTTGGCATCCATCAGCCCAAAAACACTTCAAGGCTCCTGTCTGGAAACCGACTCCTGCAGGGCACAATTGGTCCTTGTTCCAGGAAACCCCCAACTGAGAAGTTTAGGAGGAAACACTAAGATAGAAGAGCTATAAAAAAAAAAACATATCTACTCCCTTCTGCAACCACCGCACCATACCTGTCAATAGGATGTGTGTGGTATTGCATTCCATTAAAGTACATGTAAATGGGACTGGGCTGCAGTACCACACACAATGCTAGCAGCCATCTTTACCTATCCTGTTTCACTGCTTTACAGTTATTCAGTATTTTACTGGGGTAATTATATAATTGTATAATATTAAATGTTAATCAGTAAATGACCCTAGAACACTGGGAAGGGGGGGGCGGTCTGTGACCCAGTAAGCCTTCAAACCCACCTTAATTACTCATATTTTGCCTGTAAAAGAAAGATTCTAATTTACTTAGGATGATGTGTCATGGTGTATTCCCTCAGGCTATCACTCCCTGGGGTAGGAGCAGTGAAGGAGGGGCACCTTGTTCCCTCAGAGCACTCCCTGTAGTTGTGAGGCTCCCTGCCTGATGGTGGTTCAGGTGTGCCCTTGATGTTAATGTCCGTGTGGCTTCAAGGTAGGGCATACAATGATGCAATGTCCAGTGTGTGGTGTTATAGCAGTCAATAACCAGGCCAGGTTTAGCGAACAGAATTGTAGTCCATCCAGAAATAATCTGTACACAGTGCAGGATCCTAACCATATGGCAATGCACTGGGTTAGGCAATGCTGGAAACTCAGGTTGGTGGCTATTTTATAGCGTCTGCAATGCACACAGCTGCATGCAGGTCCAAATGATACGACTGGCCAAGTCATTCCTGTGTGTAGGGTGTCTTATCATGTTTCCCCTCCACAGCAGTAGAGTCTGGAAAGAGGAGCTATGCAGGTTACCTTGCTGACTGACTCCCCACTTGGTGATGCAGGTTCTCATCTTGTCTTTCTTTATCCCAAGGAGCTAGCAGAGATAATGTACAAGTGACTCGAAGGATTAGACCGGAAGACCCTGAGAAGAGGAGCATATTGAGTCTGCTCTCTACCTCCAATTAACTAGAATCCCCTAGAACTCTCTAGCCAGGGGGTGAGCTCCTAAGAGGGCCAAGCCAGAATTATTAACTCTGTCTACTCCTACCTCAGCCTGTGGCTTGCAGCATGACACACAGTAGTCTGACTGCCAAGAAGAAGCTAAGTGCATGATTTGGCACCAGTGCCCATCCCGGTTAGCGGGACAGCAGCAGGGCAGAGCGCCACAATAATAAGCAGCCCAAATGACTGGTATAGCAAAGCTAGACAGCCGATCTAGCAGTGCTTGATGGCTGGGGTAGCAGATCTAAGCCGTCATTGCAACATAGTCATTGTGGTCCAATATAGCAGCGGTGTAGCAGATGTAGCAGTGCAGGATGGATGATGTAGCAGAGCCAGAGGACCTAAATACCAGTTTTAGATGGCCATGTTAGCAGGGATGCAGGAAAAAAAACCTGTATAATTGAGTGGAGTAGCTGCCGCCGGACATGCGTTTAAGTAGTCCAGCTGGATGACATCGTCAGAGTTTTCACGAGTTGCCATGGCAACCCAATGCACTGAAGGAGAGATAGAGCAGGCTGGAGAAAAAGAGCAAGGTGGCGAGAATGCTGTAAAAGTTGACAGGTGAGGAACAATTTATTTTCTCAATAAAAAAATCTTTTGTCTCCTTTTTTCACTAAAAGCTACAATTTATCAGAATTACCATGCAATGGAAAATGGCGCGAGATTCTTATTGACATCAGAAATGGCTACAACGGTCCCATATGGTTTGGAGGTTGAAGGTCATTTAGAACAAAGTAAATTGCATATACAGTATAGAAAAAGGTTGTTTTTAGACTGAAAATCCCAACTGCATTGCGGAGTCTCAATGGGCTGACTTCAAAAGGACACTTAAAGTCTTTGAAAAGTGCCAACGTGTCCAGTACATTCTCTCTTTGAGACGTGTACAAATGGTAATGACGGAGCGGGATGTGCACCCTTACTTTGAGCCAGGCACTCACAGCTGTGTTTCTTATCCTTCTTAAAAGCCAAAGTGAATGAAGGAAAAGAATCTTTCTGGAGTAAAAGAACATTAGAACATTAGGTCAGGAAAATAAAGTGCAATAAAGCAGTTGTTACTTTGTATGGCTAGTAGGAGATTTTACGAAACAGAAACAGTTAATAGAGAGTTTTATATATAGAATTTATCTATAGAAAATGTTCAATCACTTGTTTAATATAGCACTATGCATCTCTCACTTTGTACTGATCCTGAGTTACATACTGTGTTGTACTTCAGGGCAGCGCTCACTATATTGCTGGTGCAGTCACTGTGTATATACATTACTTATCCTGTACTGATCCTGAGTTACATCCTGTATTATACTCCAGAGCTGCACTCACTATTCTGCTGGTGCAGTCACTGTGTACATACATTACTTATCCTGTACTGATCCTGAGTTACATCCTGTATTATACTCCAGAGCTGCACTCACTATTCTGCTGGTGCAGTCACTGTGTACATACATTACTTATCCTGTACTGATCCTGAGTTACATCCTGTATTATACTCCAGAGCTGCACTCTCTATTCTGCTGGTGCGGTCACTGTGTATATACATTGCATTACTTATCCTGTACTGATCCTGAGTTACATCCTGTATTATACTCCAGAGCTGCACTCACTATTCTGCTGGTGGAGTTACTGTGTACATACATTGCATTACTTATCCTGTACTGATCCTGAGTTACATCCTGTATTATACTCCAGAGCTGCACTCACTATTCTGCTGGTGCGGTCACTGTGTATATACATTGCATTACTTATCCTGTACTGATCCTGAGGTACATCCTGTATTATACTCCAGAGCTGCACTCACTATTCTGCTGGTGGAGTCACTGTGTACATACATTACTTATCCTGTACTGATCCTGAGTTACATCCTGTATTATACTCCAGAGCTGCACTCACTATTCTGCTGGTGGAGTCACTGTGTACAGTCAGGTCCATAAATATTGTGACCGACACAATTCTAACATTTTTCGAAAATGGAGCAAAACATGAAAAGTCACTACATTCAAAGCAAAAGCAGAGCCATGGCGCTTGCACCACTACTAGGAGCACGGACGCCAGGTTATCTGGACCGGGCAACATGTCTAGCCCTGTAACTCAATCAACAGCAGGCGCCTCTTCACCTGTAGGGACAGCCCTTCACAGGTGAAGAATTTTAATGAGACAAATCAATTGACTCATCCCTCTGCCAGACGATATAATATAACAAGACTAAACAAGGTCACCAGGAAATATAACTAGACCAGAATATGCCACCAGTGACCAGACCAAACAATATTACCAGACCAAGCTCAACCTGTGAAGCAGACAAAACCACCAGACCATATAACATCTCAAGACCAAACAAGGTCACCAGACAAGACCACAAGACTAGCCAGTACCACCAAATTAAACAAGACCACCAGACCAGACAATGCCACCAGACTGAAGAACAGCAGCAGGCCAGACAACACAACTAAAGAAAAAACCGAGCATTGCCACCAGAAAGGAAACTATCACCAGACAATAACACCAGTAGTTGTCTTCATTCAGCCCCTCTGCTGGGTCTCCACAAGTTTTTATGATCACTGTGTATTATATTTATTATTATGCTCTTCATTCATAGATATTTTCCAGATGTCCTTAGGCGCACAGTTTAAAGGGGTTGTGCCATGATTGACATAAAAAATGCAAACATCATACATCTCTTTTGAACAAAGCTAGAACCAGCCCTGTACCTCACATGGAACCCGTTGTTCTGCTAGATTATGGCTGGTGGTGCTATACAGATACTGTAGATTTTATTGAATAGCTCAGTGGCTAAACTAAATTTTTCATTACATGCAATTAGAAAAGTACTCAGATCCACTGGCTGGTTTGAAAAATGTAGACTGTGTTTCGTGGCACAACCCCTCTAAGAGCTGTCACAACAACTTTACAAAAATTCATCCTTTGCCATGTTCGAGAGGACCTCTTCTGAGGTCGATGTGATGATGTCATCAGTCACGCATTGGGCGCCCCCCCCCCCCCCTTCCCTCTCAGTTTCTTCCTCTGTGTATCACTTTGAGGAGACTTTAGTTCCGTGACAAAAGTTAATAACCTATTGATTATTTTTTTTTGAAGGACATGTCATAATTTATTTATACTGCCTTCAGAGCTTCCTTAAACTCACCATTATGGGATGGGAGCCCATCTAGAATACAAAGCAGGAGTCCCGTGTGCAGAGGTGTTCCTATTTTCCCTCACAGAGGAACACTGTTTCAACAAATGTATCACATCTTCAGTGTCCTTTTTGGCCCATTTCCCTTTTTCTCGGCTTGGATGCCGTCAGCAGGTTGCTGTTGACAGATCTGCTCTTCTCGTTATTACCTCTTTTAATTTGCCAATTTCTATGCACGTCGAAGTCCGGTTGCGAATGAACCTTGGGTGTGATAGACTCGTTATCTCCTAATACTCCCTGCAGCCATGGCTGGTTAACACTTGACTGCCCGGCGCTGGTATTAAGGGAGTCATATTGTACTGTGCCCCATATGTAATATATAATCAGAGTAGAACATGCTGAATGCAGATACAACTCTATGAGCCTTCATCTGACTGTCCTCCTGCATTGTAATGACCTGTCAGGCGATGTCGTGTGAATGAGCTTTTGTGATTCTCCCAGACAGAGAAAGTGCCGGGAAGATATATGTAATAATTGGAATAGCCTCACCTGCTTTTATTATAGGTGATCCCACAGGTGAAATATGGGGCTCTTCTCCCAATTGCCTGCCTGAATGCAATTACATTAACAAAGAATTGATAAAGTGAGCAGCGGCGGCTATTTTCCATGGTAATAGAATACATTAGGCAGAGGCTTGGAATAATGGATCGGGCGCAGCATCTACATACAAACAATCCCGGTTTTATTTTAACCATCTGCTGACTTTTTCTCATAGACGATAATGTTGTTCGTAAACTCACAGCGTTAATCCAGATTTTTTCCTATTGCAACGTTAGTCCACATTTTTCAAATTTTTGTAAATTCAGAATCTATCATTATAGAAGTCAGATCTCACTTTTTTCTAATGCAGAACTCCAAAAACCCTGCATAGGAAAGAGCTGAATAATATGTTTTTTACTTCTTGAAGCCACCACCAGGAGGAGCTCAGGAGCTTACTGCATACTGATTTATTATTGAGTTCAATGCATAAACAGTATGCATTAGAGGCATAAGCTCCCCCTAGAGGTGGCTGCAGACAGAATGCTATCATTTCATTCTTTGTCAATGTCAGGGGAGCTCTGTATTTCATCATGCAGGCTTAATCCCTTCGCACTCCACCCAAATTAGTGCGGCACAATGGGAAGGTAGTTATTGCACGATGCACTGTTATGGTGAAGTGATGGCAGAAGCTCAGGAGGTGTACCCGCGTCAGGACTTGCAGGTGCTAACACTGTAACTCTGGCAACCTGCAGACATCAACATCTCAGTGGTTAGAAAAAAGAAGGGGGTTCCCTCTGTCAAACAGTCCAAACACTACCAAGCTGCAGATGTGGGGCTCTGAAGGCTTTCCATGCAAGTCTGAGATCTAACAATGGCCTCCAAGCCTGACATCTACTGTATGTATTTATAATACAAGATATAACTCAGGATCAGTATAGGATAAGTAATGTATGTACAGTGCCTGCACCAGCAGAATTGTGAGTAAAGCTCTGGAGTATAATACAAGATATAACTCAGGATCAGTACAGGATAAGTAATGTATGTACACAGTGACTGCACCAGCAGAATAGTGAGTGCAGCTCTGGAGTATAATACAGGATGTAACTCAGGATCAGTACAGGATAAGTAATGTATGTACACAGTGACTGCACCAGCAGAATAGTGAGTGCAGCTCTGGAGTATAATACAGGATGTAACTAGGTGATTTTCCTAGTCTATGACGGAAAGTCATGGTTTTATTAAAGACACGGAGGCGAGTATTGCTATCTCCTTCTTTACTGTCCACCAATAGCAGCAAAGAAAAATTTTTACATCACATAACGTAACCATAGTAACATCACCCTCCCCTCACAGTCCATATAACAGACGGCTCCTCCTCTCAATCCTCCTCTTTCTTTACGAGCCTGACACCATGACCGGAACCACCGAACACGAAACCGGAACCTGGAAACGGGAAACGACCAGCACGGAACCACCGGAACATCCCAACGAAAACCAGCAACCTGGATCACCGGATCTTCTTTTCAACGAAAGCCAACATGGCTATAACTGGAACTAGGTCAATGGAGACCCGAAGCGAATCAACTTCCTCCTGAAAGCAATAGACAGGTTAAGTAATGGGCAGAATAAAACATCGCAAGTCAAACGCGATTCCTGCCAGAATAAACATCTCGAAGTCGACACAGCATACATAGCATGCAAATCATACTGTAAACCACAGAAATACATAGTAAGGGAGGGAACCCCAGGGCGGGCAATACTCGCCTCCGTGTCTTTAATAAAACCATGACTTTCCGTCATAGACTAGGAAAATCACCTAGTTTTACAGCAAGACACGGAGGCTCCTATTGCTAAGTTTAAAGTTGAGCAATAACAGCAGAAAACAAATGAGGAGGCGGCCTAAAATAATACTCCCTGAATGTTGACGCCGAAGACCAGTCCGCCAGACGTAGGATATCCTCCAAACGAGCACCCGAAACAGCCAAAGCGGTAGCCGACGCGCCTCTAGCGGAATGAGCAGTAAATATGGAAGTATCAATTCCTGCCAACGACATAACCCACTTCATCCAGCGAGCCAAAGTAGGGCTGGAGACAGGACCAAACGGATGCCGAATGGACAAGAAAAGCTGAGGAACCGAAGACGACCGGTAAGCACGCGTCCGGGACTCGTACTCCTTCAAACAAGCCACCGGGCAAAGAGCCGGCGAAGAAGGAAAAGACGGATAAGACACCGACCTAATGTTGGTCTTCGTACGTCTGGAAATATTGAAGGTGACCCCCTCCGGAGTAAAGGACCTGGCGTCGTGATCAAGCGCTCGAACATCGGAAACCCGCTTGCAGGAAATAAGGCAAAAAAGAACCAATAACTTGGCCGACAACTGCCTCAAAGTGAGATCAGGGTTACCAGGCCAGTTGGACAAAAAGGACAAGACGACCGACACGTCCCAGGTCGTGGTGAAGCGAGGCCGGGGAGGACGAGACATGCGGGAACCGCGAAGCAAACGGCACACAGAAGGATGCTGTCCCGCAGGGACGCCCTCAAAACCCTGATGCGTGGACGAAATCGCGGACCTGAACAAATTAATCGTCCGATAGGCCTTCCCCGCCTCGAAAAGAGAAGTAAGAAAGTCCAAAAGATGAATCACAGGGGCCGAAACGGGATCCAAGTCCCGTTCCACGCACCAAACAGCCCAAGATCGCCAGGCTGCCCGATAAGATTTTCTGGTGCCGGGAGCCCACGCGTTGTCCAAAAGGCGTCTAGTTGCTTCAGAAATATCGACGACCTCTCCAGGCGTCCTGAGATTCGGCATGCCACCAGGCGCAGGGACCCGTCCGACAGAAGAGGGTGGTGAAAACCCTGAGGGTCCTGGAGGAGATCCGCCCGAGTCGGAAGAAGAAGAGGAACATCGATCAGGAGAGACGGGAACCAAGCCTGAGTCCCCCAAAAGGGGACCACCACCACCAACTCGGCCAGCTGACGACGCACCTGCAACAGCATCCTCGGGATCATCGCGAACGGGGGAAATGCGTACATCAGGAACCCGGACCAGGACTGGAGAAACGCGTCCACTGCCTCCGCCGCCGGATCCGGACGCCAGCTGAAAAAACGCGGGAGTTGGGTATTGAGGCGTGAGGCAAACAGGTCGATCCCAAACGGACCCCAGTATCCGGACAACACGGAGAAGGTCTCTGGCGCCAGCATCCAATCGCTGCTGTCCTTCAGGTAGCGAGAGCCCCAATCGGCTCGGCCGTTGTGAAGGCCAGGGAGATATTCCGCCTGAACCATGACCTCCCGGGAGAGACAAAACGACCAGAAGTCCTTCGCCAACCGGGCCAAAGTCGCCGAGCGTGTTCCTCCCAATCGGTTGATGTATCGCACGGCAGAGACATTGTCCATCCGCAAACGAATGCACGCGTGAGCCATACCACTGGTGAAACTCCGAATGGCAAACGAACCGGCCAGGAGCTCCAACGCGTTGATATGCAGCCGAGTCTCGTCCACAGACCACCGACCGCCTGTGGAGATTCCATTGCAGTGGGCCCCCCAGCCGTGGAGACTGGCGTCCTGACTCGATCGTGAGTTCTGGCTGGAGACCGAAAATCGCCCTGCCGTTCCACGCCCTCAGGTTGTCGATCCACCACACGAGCTCCTCCCTTGATTCTGGGTCCAGGATCAGAGTGTCTGCGAAGGAAGCGCCAGCACGGAGGTGCGCGATCTTCAACCGTTGAAGAGCCCTGTAATGAAGAGGGGCCGGAAACACCGCTTGGATCGAGGAGGCAAGGAGGCCGATGATCCTGGCCAAATGGCGGAGGGATAATTGCGGTATGGCGAGGGCACGTCTGAGTTCCTTGCGAATGGAGACTAATTTCGACGTGGGTAGAGAGAGGGAGGTCAGTACGGAGTCCACCGTAAAGCCCAAGAACTCCATCCTCTGAGACGGGGTCAAACACGATTTCTCGTGGTTGATCAGGAACCCAAGACGGGAGAGCAGGTCCGTCGTCCAGCGCAGGTGGACCAGTAAGGTCGGGGCCGATTGATGCATGAGAAGCATGTCGTCCAGGTAGATTATGAGGCGGACCCCGCGACTGCGGAGCCATGCCACTACCGGACGCATCAACTTCGTAAAACACCACGGGGCCGAGGACAGGCCAAACGGGAGACACGTGAATCGCCAGATCTCCCCGTTCCACAGGAAACGCAGTAAGTCCCTGGAAGGAGCGGCAATAGGAACCGTCAAGTAAGCGTCCTTGAGGTCCAGCTTCACAAACCAGTCGCCCGGCAGGAGAAGATCCCGAAGTAGATGGATGCCCTCCATCTTGAAGTGGCGATATCGGACAATCGCATTCAGAGCCCGCAGGTTGATGACCGGGCGCATCTGACCCCCCTTCTTCTGGACCAAGAACATGGAGCTGAGCACCCCCCGTGAACCCCGCGGGGCCCTTTCGATGGCCTGCTTGTGGTAGAGGGAAAGAGCTCCAGATCCAACTGGGCAGGTGCCGGGGTGGGAGAAACGGGAGGTGGGAGGTGGGGCAATGAGGTCTGGAGAGCCCACCAGTTCCACGTGGAAACCCTCCACCGTGGACAACACCCAGGGGTCGGACGTTATCTCCGCCCAAGCGGGGGAAAAACGACGGAGTCTGCCCCCTATGCAATGATCCAAAGAATCCCCCGAGGGGGGAGGACTTACCGTAAGGGCGTCGTGAAGATTGATTTCCTCGATAGGACCTGCCACGCCATTGTCCACCTCTGGCCGGGAAGAAGGGGGATGGGAACTTCTGTTCCTGAAATGCGGGACGTTGATGGTAGGAGCCTCTGCCCGCATTACGGGCTTGGAAATTGGAACGGCCGGACAGACGGCCCCTAGTACTGCCGGCCCTGGTGGAGACCCGTCCCTGAAACACTCTCCTAATGGAGGACTGGGCCTTATCTAGGGCCGTAAAAGCCCCTACGAAGCGGCTCAGGTCCTTAATAAAGGAGTCGCCGAACAGATGACCCTGGGCGTCTGCGCCGGACTCAGTAAGAGCCAGGTTGGCCAATTTGGGATCCACCTTAAAAAGGATGGACTTGCGCCTCTCTATTGATAGAGATGTGTTGGTATTCCCAGCGATGCAGATCGCACGCTGAACCCAGCCCCTCATCTCTTCCGGGTCAATCTGGGACCCATCCGATCTGGCGCTCTCCGCCAATTCAAACAACTTGGCCAGGGGACCAAAGATATCCAGGAGCTTATCCTGGCAGCTACGGAGAGCTGAGTCCAGACCCTTGCGGGGGTTCCAGCCCGACTTGGCCAGAAATTGGGTGACTTTGGGGTCAACCACGGGTGTGTCACACACCTTGTTAGGCACAATAGGCCTGGGGCATTCAGCCCTCATCTTATTGCGCGCCTCCTTACTAAGGGGGCGGCGGACCCAATACTCCAGATATTTCCCCACATGATCTGCAGGAAGCCATTCCGCCGATCTGGGATGGTGGAGGACGTCAGGGTCAAACATGGGTTCTCCCAACGGGTCAATAAGGGAAGATGCAGGAACAGATACAGAAGAGGCATCCTTCACTTGGGAAGTAGAAGGGGTAGGGCAAGGGGCGTTACTGGGCCCCGAATGAGCCTCTTCCTCTGAACCTGCACTGGCTCCAGCAAAAGCCTCCTCATCTGACCCAAGTTCGGCGTCAGAATCACTAATCAATTGCGCTCTAGCGCTTTTCCAAGACCGCGCCCGTTCTGCCTGGCGTGGATAGGCCCTTTTACGCGAATCTATGCGCGTGTTCATGGGTGGCCGGAGGCGCACCAGTCAATTGGTCCTGTGGCACAGGAGGTTTCATAACTGGAGGTTGCTGAGCCAAAGGAGCCGCAGGCAGCACAGGCCCTGAAGCAGGGTGGCCAGCCAGTGCCTGTGCTATCGACTGCGACAGCACAGAGGACATTGAGTCCATCGCAGCAGAAATTGCGGCAGAGACAGAGCGCTGCAGCGCTACTGCCTGGGTGTCATCCATAATCTGAATATCCCTCACAGGGGATGAAGGAGCTGCAGCCTCAGGGGTAGGGTCTGAGAGCGGCATGGTAGGGATGTAGTAATATATATAGGGTAACTGCAGGGACCGCTAACTAGCCTCAGGGTATAGGAGGGAGCAGGGGCAAGAAGCTGAGGGTAGGCAAGCTAATGGGCCGACAGCAGGGCAAGGAAGCAGGGTTAGTCACCCGTCAAACCGGAGCTCCGGAACGATGCGACCGCACAGCCGGAGGAATGCGACTGAAAGAAAATGGCCGCCGAAGTCTCGCGAGACCCGGCGGCAAGCACTGAACTAAAACCAAAATGGCCGCCGAAATCCCGCGAGAACAAGCGGGAGGCGGCCGAAAAGGGGTACCAAGATGGCCGCCGAGATCTCGCGAGATCTCGCGGCCATAGAGAAGACGGTAGCGCGGGAACGATGCGCCCGAACAGGTAAAAAATCCACTGGAAGGGGAACAGAGGGAGAACCGGAGACCCCGCAAGCGGCACAAAAAGAGGGGGAGACCGAAGGATCAAACCATAAACGATAAATAGGATAAATACCTCCAGAAATAAAAACGGCCCCAGGGTAAGAAACCCTCAAGAGGCCACAACACAATAACTGCACAGGGAACGTGCAGAAAATCACAAACACGTTAAAATAAGCCAAAACTATAGAACAGGCACAATTAGATTAAACATAAATGAGCTGCCATAAAAAACATGTACTTATCTTGGTGGCAGCAGCAAAGAAAGAGGAGGATTGAGAGGAGGAGCCGTCTGTTATATGGACTGTGAGGGGAGGGTGATGTTACTATGGTTACGTTATGTGATGTAAAAAATTTTTCTTTGCTGCTATTGGTGGACAGTAAAGAAGGAGATAGCAATAGGAGCCTCCGTGTCTTGCTGTAAAACTCAGGATCAGTACAGGATAAGTAATGTAATGTATGTACACAGTGACTGCACCAGCAGAATAGTGAGTGCAGCTCTGGAGTATAATACAGGATGTAACTCAGGATCAGTACAGGATAAGTGATGTATGTACACAGTGACTGCACCAGCAGAATAGTGAGTGCAGCTCTGGAGTATAATACAGGATGTAACTCAGGATCAGTACAGGATAAGTAATGTATGTACACAGTGACTGCACCAGCAGAATAGTGAGTGCAGCTCTGGAGTATAATACAGGATGTAACTCAGGATCAGTACAGGATAAGTAATGTATGTACACAGTGACTGCACCAGCAGAATAGTGAGTGCAGCTCTGGAGTATAATACAGGATGTAACTCAGGATCAGTACAGGATAAGTAATGTATGTACACAGTGACTGCACCAGCAGAATAGTGAGTGCAGCTCTGGAGTATAATACAGGATGTAACTAAATGATTTTCCTATTTCATGACGTAAAGTCATAGTTTTATTAAAGACACGGAGGCGAGTATTGCTATCTCCTTCTTTACTTTCCACCAATAGCAGCAAAGAAGAAATTTACATAATCATAACAATAAAGGACCCTCCCCTCTCAGATCCTATAATAAGCAGTGTCCTCTTCAGTAACTTCCTCTTTCTTTGTATCCGTGACACCAACCGCATAACCGTAACTGGAACTGGAAACTGGAACTGGACCCGAGAACGAACCATTCTGGTCCATCACACTGTAGAATTCAAGCCAACATGGCCAACACCTCAGGAAACCTGGGACAACGGAGAAGTCCATACGCCGAGGAAACTTCAACCTGAAACAGAGCAAATAATATAGCCAGTTTAAGAATCAGGCAGAAACTGAGCAAGATCGACCCTGGAAACGGTCGTACATTATAAGGTCGCTGAAAACAGAACCATAAACAGTCATTAATACAATTATACGTAATAAATAACCATAAAAGACAATGTAAACAGTCCAATAATAATCACACCACAAAAGGGCGGGCAGGAAAAACCCAGGGCGGGCAATACTCGCCTCCGTGTCTTTAATAAAACTATGACTTTACGTCATGAAATAGGAAAATCATTTAGTTTTACATCAAGACACGGAGGCTCATATTGCAAGTTCAAAGCTGATCAATAATAGAAGAAAACACATGAGGTGGCGGACGAAAATAAAATTCCCTAAACGTCGTGGCCCTAGACCAGTCAGCCAAACGCAAAATGTCCTCCAAACGAGCCCCCGAAAACAGCCAGGGCAGTGGCAGCCGCGCCCCTGGCCGAATGAGCGGTAAAGACCGCCGTATCAATCCCCGAAAGGGACATGACCCACTTCATCCAACGCGCCAAAGTGGGACTAGTCACCGGGCCAAAAGGATGGCGAATAGAGAGGAACAACTGTGGAACGTCCACAGAGCGGTGAGCCTGAGTGCGCAACTCATATTCCCGCAAGCAGGCAACAGGACAAAGCGCCGGGGAAGACGGGAAACAGGGATAAGACACAGACCGAATATTGGTCTTGGTGCGCCCCGTAACGTGAAATGTGACGCCCTCGGGAGTAAGGATCTCGCATCATGATCCAGAGCCCTGACATCGGAAACCCTCTTACAGGAAATGAGGCAAAAGAGGGTCAGCAACTTGGCCGACAGCTGACGGAGGGAAAGAGCCGCGTTTTCAGGCCACGCAGAGAAGAAAGAAAGGACCAGGGAAATGTCCCACGTAATGGAGAAGCGTGGCCGAGGAGGCCGAGCCAAGCGTGAGCCACGCAGAAGGCGTGACACCGAAGGGTGTTGACCCGCCGGAACACCATCAAAACCCTGATGAGTAGAACAGATCGCTGAACGGAACAAATTAATGGTCCAATAAGCTCTTCCTGCCTCAAAAGAGACGTAAGGAATTGTACTAAATGGGTCACAGGCGCCGAAATGGGATCCAGGTCCCGTCCCAGGCACCAGCTAACCCAAGATCCCTAAGCTGCCCGGTAAGACTTTCTGGTGCCGGGAGCCCAAGCGTTGTCCAGGAGGCGTCTAGTTGCCTCCGAAATTCCCTTGACCTCTCCGGGAGTCCTGAGAGTCGGCACGCCAGAAGTTGAAGGGATTCGTCGCCCAGCAGGGGGTGTGGAGCACCCAGAGGGTCCTGGAGGAGATCCGTCCGATCCGGAAGGAGGAGAGGTGCATCCACTAGGAGTTCCAGGAGGATCGGGTACCAGGCTTGAGACCCCCAGAAGGGGATCACCACCACCAACACCGCATGCTGACGACGAGTCTGTAGCAACATCCTCGGGATCATGGCAAAAGGTGGAAACGCGTAATGTAGAGCTGATGACCAGTCCTGGAGAAACGCATCCACCGCCTCCGCCTCCGGATCCGGGCGCCAGCTGAAGAACCTGGGCAGGTGAGTATTGAGCCAGGACGCAAAGAGGTCTATGGCACAAGGACCCCAGGCTTCCGAGACCACGGAGAACATCTCCGGTGCGAGCCTCCAATCGCTGCCGTCCGTGAAGCATCTAGAACTCCGATCCGCTCGGTAGTTGTGTAGACCCGGAAGGTACTCCGCCTGTACCATGATGTCCCTGGAAAGACAGTAGGACCAGAACTCTTTCGCCAGTCGGGCCAAGGTAGCCGATTGGGTGCCGCCCAGGTGATTGACAGAGCGGACCGCCGACACATTGTCCATGCGTAGACGGATGCACGCATGTGCGATGTCCTTGGTAAAACTCCGGATGGCAAGGAGCCCGCCAGAAGTTAACAGAGTTCCTCCCGAGCCTCTTGATCCAGAACCACCGCGTCCGCGAACGAGGCCCCCGCACGAAGGAGGGCGATCTTCAGGCGTTGTAGAGCCCGATAATGGAGAGGAGCGGGGAACACCGCCTGGATAGAGGAGGCCAACAGGCCAATGATGCGAGCCAGGTGGCGTAAGGATAGGGAGGTAGCTGAGAGAACATGTCTCAACTCCTTGCGTATCGTCCGCAATTTCTCTGACGGAAGACTGAGAGATTCCGCGACAGAGTCCACCGCGAAGCCTAGGAACTCCATCCGTCGAGACGGCGTGAGGCAGGACATCTCGGGGTCCAGCAGAAAGCCAAGAGCCGTAAGGAGGTTAGAGGTCCACTGAAGGTGGTGAAGCAGCGTCGACTGACATTGATGCATAATGAGGATCCCGTCTAGATAGATGACTAGACGCACACCCCCCGACTCCGTAGCCAGGCCCTGACCGGGCGCAGAAGTTTGGTAAAGCACCAAGGCCGAATGGAAGGCAAGTGAAGCGCCACACTTCGCCCCTCCACAGGAAGCGCAGGAGATCCCTGGACGTGGAGGCAATTGGGACCGTCAGATATGCATCTTTGAGGTCCAGCTCCACCATCCAGTCCCCCGGAACCAGCAAGTCCCGAAGGAGGTGAATTTCCTCCATCTTGAAGTGGCGATAGCGCACCACTGCGTTAAGGGCACGGAGATCTATCACCGGACGCATTTGTCCGCCCTTTTTCTGTACCAGAAAAATGTTGCTGAGTACACCCTCCGGAGTAGGAGGGGCCCTTTCTATGGCCCTTTTTTGAAAAAGGGAATACAGTTCTGAGTCCACGAGTTCCCTGTCTGGTCGCGCCAGAGGAAGTGGAGGGGGTGAAGGGATAAGATTTGGCGAATCCGTGAGTTCTATGTGGAACCCCTGCACAGTGGTCAGCACCCATGGGTCTGATGTAATTCCGGACCAAACGTGGGAACAAAGACGGAGTCTGCCCCCGACACAAAGATCCAAAGAAGTCCCCACAGGGGAAAGACGTACCGTAGGACTTTCGGAAAGACGGATTCCCTCGAACGGACCTCGATCGCCATTGGCCGCCTCTGGCCGGGAAGAATGGAGGAGGGTTCCTCTGTTCCTGAAAGGGCCGACTTTGCGAAAAGGAGCCTCTGCCCCAGCTACGGGCCTGAAACGTGGAACGGCCGGACAGGCGGCCCCTACTACCGCCGGCCCTGGTGGAGACCCGTCCCTGGAACACCCTACGCATGGAGGACCAGGCCTTGTCTAGTGCCGTAAATGCCCCCACATATCTGCCGAGGTCCTTGACAAAGGAGTCCCCAAACAGTAGGCCATTAGCGTCCTTTCCTGCCTCGGTAAGTGCCAGGTTAACCAGTTTCGGGTCAATTTTGACCAGTATGGCTTTACGCCGTTCAATGGCCAGGGACGAGTAGGAGCTGCCCGCGATACAGATGGCTCTCTGTATCCATCCAGCAAGCTCCTCCGGGTTTATTGGAGGGCCGTCAACTCTGGCCGATTCGGCCATCCCAAAAATTTTGGCCAGGGGACCAAATATGTCTAGGAGCTTGTCCTGGCAACTCCTTAGTGCCGAACCCAACCCCTTACGGGGGTTCCAGCCGGTCTTAGACAGGAACTGGGCCATTTTTGGGCCGACTGAAGGTGTCTCACAGACCCTGTAGGGAACTAGTGGTCTGGGACATTCGGATCTGAGTTTGCTGCGCGCCTCTACTGAGAGGACGGCGCACCCAGTGCTCCAGATACGTGCCCACATGAGCCGTCGGCAGCCACTCCGCCGATCTAGGGTGGTGGAGGGCATCAGGGTCGAATAAAGGGTCGCCAGAGGGGTCCACCAGGGCTGGTGCCGCATTGGGAGTGGTGATGGCAGGACCCATAGACCCAGAGGTGGAAGGCACGGGGTCAGTAGTGCCCGGAATGTCATATTCCAATTCCACTTCCAAATTGCCGCTCGCCTCCGCATCAGAATCCAACTCTGATTCCACATCACTGTTTTGTGCTCTAGCACATTTCCACGTGCGCGCCCTTTCTGCCTGGCGCGGTAAGGCTCTATTGCGCGATCTATGCGCGCTATCAATGGTGGCTGAGATCACACCAGTCAGGTTCTCCTGTATATTAGGAGTATCACAAGCGGCAGGCTGCGGATGAGGTATAGCAGGCGTTTGATTAGAGGGGCCAGGAGCATGGGCAGATAATGAGCCTGGGATATGGTTTGGGATATCATGGAGACATGGATCCCATGGCTTCTATTATTGCGCTTGACACAGAGCGCTGCAATTCCAGGGCCTGCACCTTTATCTCAGACCTTCCGGGGTCCCCAGATGTAGGGGGGGTAGGCCCGGATGGGGATCGGTCGGATGACATGTTTAATTCTATAAGATAATAATAATGGCAACACAGAACCTAAGGGGAGACTAACAAGGGTAGAGGTAGGCCTAACAGAACCCAAGAACTAACCAAGAGAGGGGTTAATCACCCCAGTAGCCGCAGAGAGTAGCCGATACCGTCCGGTGCACAAGCAGAGCCGAAATCCCGCGATAACACGTTCGGGAGCTCCCAAAATGGCCGCCGAGATCTCGCGAGGAAAACCAAGCCGGGCCTGCGCCGGAGCGAAACTAACAGCGTAGCACTGAGGAAAAAGGTAAGAGGGGAGAAAACCCTCCGGCTGCAGGACAGGCCGCAGGCCAGGAGGAATATATAAATGGTGAGAATCGCCAATAGCAAAGCGCAGCCGGAAGAAAAACCGGCACTAAAACAATAGGGTAACGCTAAATAGGGGGAGAAACCCCCCCAAGAAGGTAAAGAGGGCCCAGAAATCAACAAGATATAAAGGCCCAAGTAAAATAACATAAATATAAGGGGATAAAACCCTATAAAGCAAAACAGCATAAAATATGGCACCCTGAGCAAACTAAAGCTCAGAGATTAACCCTTAAATCGCAGTAAAAGCAATAACCATATAGTGAATAGATGTTACTTAGCTTTGGTGGAGCAGCAAAGAAAGAGGAAGTTACTGAAGAGGACACTGCTTATTATAGGATCTGAGAGGGGAGGGTCCTTTATTGTTATGATTATGTAAATTTCTTCTTTGCTGCTATTGGTGGAAAGTAAAGAAGGAGATAGCAATATGAGCCTCCGTGTCTTGATGTAAAACTCAGGTTCAGTACAGGATAAGTAATGTATGTACACAGTGACTGCACCAGCAGAATAGTGAGTGCAGCTCTGGAGTATAATACAGGATGTAACTGAGGATCAGTACAGGATAAGTAATGTAATGTATGTACACAGTGACTGCACCAGCAGAATAGTGAGTGCAACTCTGGAGTATAATACAGGATGTAACTCAGGTTCAGTACAGGATAAGTAATGTATGTATGCAGTGACTGCACCAGCAGAATAGTGAGTGCAGCTCTGGGGTATAATACAGGATGTAACTCAGGATCAGTACAGGATAAGTAATGTAATGTATGTACACAGTGACTGCACCAGCAGAATAGTGAGTGCAGCTCTGGAGTATAATACAGGATGTAACTCAGGATCAGTACAGGATAAGTAATGTATGTACGCAGTGACTGCACCAGCAGAATAGTGAGTGCAGCTCTGGAGTATAATACAGGATGTAACTCAGGATCAGTACAGGATAAGTAATGTATGTACGCAGTGACTGCACCAGCAGAATAGTGAGTGCAGCTCTGGAGTATAATACAGGATGTAACTCAGGATCAGTACAGGATAAGTAATGTATGTACGCAGTGACTGCACCAGCAGAATAGTGAGTGCAGCTCTGGAGTATAATACAGGATGTAACTCAGGATCAGTACAGGATAAGTAATGTATGTACACAGTGACTGCACCAGCAGAATAGTGAGTGCAGCTCTGGGGTATAATACAGGATGTAACTCAGGATCAGTACAGGATAAGTAATGTATGTACACAGTGACTGCACCAGCTGAATAGTGAGTGCAGCTCTGGAGTATAATACAGGATATAACTCAGGATCAGTACAGGATAAGTAATGTATGTACACAGTGACTGCACCAGCAGAATAGTGAGTGCAGCTCTGGAGTATAATACAGGATGTAACTCAGGATCAGTACAGGATAAGTAATGTATGTACGCAGTGACTGTAGATTAATTCTATATGTAAACTGTAACAGAGGAGATATTGTAAATACAATTCAAGTGCAATTTCTTCTACTGATTCATTTCTTTCATTTCTTATCAAATCTGTCATGTGCAGAAAGGTTTGTCAGATGTAACAGATCCTATCATTTTCTTTAGGATCACATTTATGATTTGCATGGGGCTGCAGAAAAATTGCAATGCACCAATATTGCAAAATTTTGTTCTGCTACATTTGCGGATTCCTCATTTCTAACCTTAGTCTGCATTCCTCTTCAGTAACCAAAGGCAAATAGTAAATTCAAAGCAAAAGATGAAAAAAAATAAAACTCCTATAATGCAGAATCTGATAGATGGCGGCACTATATGGAATGATATTTATTTATTATGATCACTGTGCCATGAACAGTTATCTAAAATTGCCCAGGAATGCGGCCATGAAATACTCCAACTATCTCCTCGTACACACACTAATAACTCTATTCTTTTCAATAAAACTTTATATTTCACAATAACCAACACCAGGGTTCAAGCTGGAAGGGATTTTTTTTAGTGTCATGCGGACAGGTATTTTATCTGGCAAATGATTCTAGTCGCGCTGCAGGCGAAACAAGAACATTTCTCCCTCCTTTACTGTATACATATATATATATGAAGCAGCAACAGATTCATTTATTTATGACCTTTCTGAAGAGTAAGTCAATAAGCATTTATTATGTTCCGGGAAGCAATGAATCTGCTTCTGACACCGCTATAAAATGCTTAGAAAGAGCAAATGCTTAGGGTCGGACATTAATCTTCCGGATAGTTTTATGCAAATGGAAGGTGTGCTCACCGCACGGCGCGGGCTTACCTGGCTCCAAGGCATACGACGAGACTCCTTAGAGAGCCAAATGCTCTAGAAGAAATGTAACGCTCCCCCCCCCCCCCATCAGCGTAAACTGTGTCCTATTAATATTCTACGATGAATTCTTTCCCGCATGTGTGTTAAAGTGTAACTGTCATGCTCTTTTTTTATTTTTCTAATGTATAAGGGCAGTGATACTGACCATTTTTGTAATATACTTTAATTACCGAAATTGTACATTTCTATTAGAAAAATAGCATTAAAGTAGCCCATTTTGTGCCTTAGCAACGCTCCTCTGTTTACAGAACTGAAGAGACTTGCTCAACATTGACTGTTATGTAAACAGAGACAGAGGAGCGTTGCTAAGGCTTAAAATGGGCCACTTTAGAGGTATTTTTCTAATAGAAATGTACAATTTCAGTAATTAAAGTATATTACAAAAATCGTCAGTATCTCTGCCCCTACACATTACAAAAAAAATAAAAAATATGTCAGTTACACTTTAAAATAATGGGAGTTAAAGGGGTTGTCCCATCTCAGACAATGGGGGCATATTGCTAGGATATGCCCCCATTGTCTGATTGGGGTGGGTCCCACCTACACTGAGAAAGGAGCCCTGAAAGGGGTGGAGAGCGCACTGTGCATGCGCGGCTGCTCGCCAAACATAGGTGAGCACTGGTTCAACTTTTTTCGTCTGGGCCATAGAAGTGATTGGGAGCAGTGGTGGCTCATGCGCAGTGAGCTCCTAGTCACTTCTATAGGGAGAGCGTTTTGGTGGTGGCCGGACCGGAGTCCTCCAGCCACCACTTTCCCAGCTCCGTTCTCGATATAGGTGCGGGTCCCACCTATCAGACAATGGGGACATATCGTAGCGATATGTCTGAGATGAGCCAACCCCTTTAACGGACAGAAAAGTGATAGACTAAGAGCAAGGTTTTTAGGTTGACATTTGGCCGCACCATTCTGCCGGTAGCACCACAGATTTATATGCGAAACCACAAGGCCATTAGCAATGAAGCTCATGGTGGACCCCATTGACTACACAGGATAGGTGATAAGTGATCACTTCGTGTCCCAGCACTGGGAGCCCCATTGATCACAAGAACAGGGGTCATGCATAGAGGAGGAGTTTCGATGGAGTGGCAGCTGAGCATGCCCACTACTGCTCCATTCGAAATCTATGGGACTAGTGGAGAAGGCCAAGTGCATACTCCTTTCAAAGTCCTTATCACTGAGGTAAAGAGGCATGTGGGACACAGAATCCCTGTCCATGTGATCGGTGGGGGTTCCAGCACTGAGGCCCCAGGGATCAGACAGATATCACCTATCCTGTGGTTTGGTAATAAATTTCAATTTTGGCAAAAACTCCTTTAATCGGAGCAGTACCAATCATCTGCAGTGAGCTCATTAGTAAAACTTGGGCCAATTTTGCTCATTATCTTTGAGTTCCAATTTATTGATTGAAGATTAAATTGCAATACTCCGTCTGACCAGATGGTGTGCTGTTACAAAGGAAGATCCCGTGAGCAGCATAGACACAAAGCACGTTCATTTACACTCAAGTAGTAAATTATTCTACAGCTCCACCTAATGGTAGTTCATTATTATACATTACATTATGTATTCTTTTGTAGGAGTTTTCTAGGATCTCGCAAACACCCACCTCTCTTCAGTATGAAAACTCAGTAGAAGAAAGTTTGTAATATACTTCCTGGTACAAAGTTGCGTGGATCAGCTTCTCGGGAACCTGATCTAATGACACACCTCTTCTGATGATCCAGCTTCTGCCAACATCACGTCCTTTACCATGGTTCTGGCCTCGGCGATGGACGGGATGTCACTTCCACTGTGAACAGGGCCCTAACTATTCCTCTCCTGACGCATGCGCAAACTCTTAAATCCACTTCATCTGTGCATGCGCATGGGAGAAGAAGAAAGTGATGTTCCATCCATAGCCCACGCCGAAAACCCGGTAAAGGAACAGGTGAGCGGGTTCCGTGAGGCCGATTCACGCAACGTTGGAGCGGTAAATATATTATAAACTTTTTTCTACAGGTGTGTTATGTCTAATAAAGGTGGGTATGTGGGACCTGATGGATCCTGGAAAGACCCCCATCTGTCAGCAGATTTGCACCTATGACACTGGCTGACCTGCTTCATGTGCACCTGGCAGCTGAAGACATCTGTGTTGGTCCCGTGTTCATATGTGCCCGCATTGCTAAGGAAAATTAAGTTTTAATATATGCAAATGAGCCTGTAGGAGCAATGGGGGCGTTGACATTACACCTAGAGGCTCTGCTCTCTCGGCAACTGCTGCGCCCTCTGCACTTTGATTGACAGGAACAGGAATTCACTGTCTGGCCCTGTCAATCAAACTGCAGAGGACGCGGCCGTTGCAGAGAAAGCTGAGCCTCTAGGTGTAACGGCAACGCCCCCGTTGCTCCTACAGGCTCATTTGCATATATTAAGCAATGCGGGCACATATGAACATGGGACCAACCAGGGGCATCGTTAGGTCGAAACATTCGGGGCTTGAGCCCCGGATGTTTTGTCCAGTGCCCTGAATATTATGCTGGTAGCATTTATTATTTGGCTATTCCAGGGCCCTTTAATATTGATTGGACCTGGGCAACCCCACAGATGATCGCCCCACCCCCCTTGTACTTGTTCCGCTGATCCGCTACTTGTTCAGTCACTTCTGTGGGGAGGGGATCTAAGGATCACGCAACGCAGGACGGGATTGCGCACCGAAGTGACTGAACTCATGCCCGCGCAGCCCGCAAGTAGCGGATCAGCGGAACAAGTACCAGGGGGGTAGGGGGATGATCTGTGGGGTTGCCCAGGGTCCACTCCCATCGGGTTGCCCAGGGTCCACTCCCATCAATATTAAAGGGCCCAAGCAAAGATTTCTGCAGTGGTGAGGAAATGAAACAGATATTGGAAAGTTACCGAATGTTGTATTATATGGAAGAATAAAATCTGTTCTTTAAGTACATTGGCTTGTATGTTAATTCTTATTATGCAAATTTTAACACAGTGGGCTTGTGCCCCGGATGTTTTCAGACCCTAGCAACGCCCCTGGGACCAACACAGCTGCCAAGCGCACATGTAACAGGTCAGCCAGTGTCATAGGTACAAAACTGCTGACAGATGCCCTTTAATGTGTGACAACTGAAAAATGAATTTATTAGATGAAAACCCCCGCTCATGTGCTGAGCATTCTGTAATACGTTCTCCCCTCCCATGTCCCTTTTTTTGGAGCTGCTCTGTATGAGCCTCTATAAAGTTCCTTAATTTAATTCCACACTCGGCTCGCCTTAATTTGTGTCTGGCATCTGCTGCGCTCTATCTAGGCGTTGTCTCTCGACAACAGTTGAAGTTGCTGCCTGCTCGTTTCATAAGATAAAAGTACTCTATATCTACCATGTAAGTAGAAGCATTTCCTATAATAGAGTGTAACAGATGGCTTTCACTTCAAGACTCACTCGGCTGCTCTGTGAAATGTAAAAAAATATCACCAATTTTTATATTGCGAGGACTAAATGCCACTTAAAGCTCAATAATTCTGGCTGCTTAAGATTACATTATGATTGCTTTTCTCTTGTCTTACGATATTACACTTGTGGAATGTGTTCCTGGGATGTGGAACTAAACTACAGAAGCTTCTTTAAAGGAATAAAAGTAACAAAAAGAAAATATGCCATTTTGTTACCATGGTCTCAATGAGATGGTCATGCTATGCCCCAGAGGAAGGGGCTGTATTTGCCAACAGTTTATTCCCGTAATGTTATTTGATGTTATGTCACGTTGTTAATGCCCCCAGTATAACTGATGGCACAATCCTAGCTCAGTCCTTGTAGGAGGTTAGGTGTGGGCTTGTAGGAGATTCTAGATTGGAGTTTGTGGAGAGAGGAAGCTGTGACTTATGCTCCCTCTTCGTAAGCCCAGAAAGCTTCAGAGACTAACCGATCTCTAAATGATCTACAGAAGAAGAGAGGCAGAGAACCTGCAGTCTGCATGGCCGAGCATTGGAGTCAGTAAGGTAGCCTGCTACCAAAAACTGTTAAGACTTTACTGCAGTGAGGGACACTGTTAAGGCACTCTTCACACCTGGACATGTCCTGGCCAGTCAAATCTCTAAAACCCTCTATCCCTCAGTGGACATTACCACCACCATACTGTAGATAGAGCACTATTGCCCACCAAGTAATCTACAAGAAGATAGAGAGGGTGTAACTCCCATCCTTGCCTAAATCCATACATCAATGTTTGGAACTGTGTTTTGCTATCGTTAAATGTACTACAACTCCTGCTTTGCACTACAGTAAAGAGAGATGTTTATTCTGCCACATCTGACCTGGTTACTGATTCCTGCTCCATAAAGCGACCATTGCACTCTACACTCCCTCAGGGGCGTCGTTAGGTCAAAACATTTGGGGCTGGAGACCCGATGTTTTGTCCAGTGCCCCGAATGTAGGGCCGGCGGGGGCCCCCGGCCCGCGGTGCCGCCTCCTAGCTTAATTATTCACTTCACTTGCCTCTGTGTAATCTCACACAGGCGCAATGGCAGAGGCATCTTCCAGCGCACCTCGATCGACGATGCCTCTGCCAGTGCGCCTGTGCGAGATTACACAGAGGCAAGTGAAGTGAATAAATTAGCTTGGAGGAGGCACTGGGCGGGGAGGGGATCTGTGGATGACATTTATGGGGATCTGTGGTGGATGACACTTAGGGGGATCTGTGGATGACATTTATGGGGGATCTGTGGATGACACTTATAGGGGATCTGTGGATGACATTTATGGGGGATCTGTGGATGACACTTATGGGGATCTGTGGATAACAGTTATGGGATCTGTAGATGACACTGATGGGGATCTGTGGATGACACTTATGGGGGATCTGTGGATGACACTGATGGGGATCTGTGGATGACACTTATGGGGAATCTGTGGATGACACTGATGGGGATCTGTGGATGACACTTATGGGTGATCTGTGTATGACACTTATGGGGGATCTGTGGATGACACTGATGGGGATCTGTGGATGACACTTATGGGGGATCTGTGGATGACACTGATGGGGATCTGTGGATGACACTTATGGGGGATCTGTGGATGACATTGATGGGGATCTGTGGATGACACTTATGGGTATCTGTGGATGGCACTGCTATGGATGATCTGTGGGGTTGCCCAGACAGCTAGGCCCTTTACTGTAGTTATTAACCCCATTCAGCAGTCCCCCATTCACTGAAAGGGGGACTGCTGAAAGGGGTTAATAAAAACTGTGAAGGCCTCCCCGGTGGTGATGAGGGCGTGGCTTCATGGGGTGGGGGCGTGGGCTCGTGCAACGGATCTCTTCAGACTCTAGCAACGCCCCTGCACTCCCTGCCTTGCCCATACAATCACTTATCATTAGGGGCAACCCAAACTACCATCATCAGGAACCCCAGAACCAGGGTGTGCCCCGAGGGAAGAAAGGGTGCCCCCTCATTTGACTGCATGGCCCTAGGGGCTGTGACAGCCGGAGCCACTGCCACTCCCATCCTCTGCTCTGGCTCTTCCTGGGCTCACTGTATTCATGTCAACAAAACCCCTGTCCATATGTCCTATTAGAGTAAACAGACTTCATGGAGGAAGGGGCCCCCCCTCAGATCTCTAGTGGACTTGGCTCATCCAGGTAATACATGGTCGGCCAGCCGTTTTGTAATATATGAGCAATAACAGGTTCCTGAACAGTAGAACAATACTGTAAATATTAGTAGGTTGACGTAGGCATGGCCACCTGTAGGATTCTTCAGGGTTGGCTAGGAGGCAGCTTGCTGAAACAGAAACCTTCCCAACTAGTCTGTCCACAATGGAGAACAAGCAAGACTAAAGCTAGCCATACATATAGCTGAACAGTTATCTTCCCCGAACCCCTCCACACTCCAGAAGTTTTGATACGTGTTCCCATTCACGTGACCCTCCAATCCATGTGCAAGCATAGCATGTGACCACTGAGGCTAGCTATCACTGTCATTCTATTTCATTTTTTATTTTGGTTGGACAACCCCTTTACAACATTACAGCTAAAGTTATGAGACTGATCATGTATCATAAAACTGATGACATCATCATTTTGATCCTTAATCTGTCATCCCATCGACTTTACATAGTAGTAATGGTTGGAAAATGTATATTTGCAGAGGAATATCTACAGGTTCAGCATGGGGGACCAAACACATCACAGGCCAGAGTGATCCCCCAGCCCTGGAACCGCCACACCAGAACCACTACAAATACCACTACATAGTGACTGAATAATTTTAACATACTATTACTGAACAGACCACTGTTCAATGATCAGTATTAGCCCATACAGTGACCACATAGTGCTAGATACCAGCTCTGCACAGGCCATACACTTGATGCAAATGTTCTCTGATTCTCTAGCCGTTCCCTTTCCCCATCTTGCCCGGACCACTATGACAACTTCTTCCTGCAGAGTTTGCAATAAAGCCCCCAGGTTTAAATCAACCTCTTTCAATACATGACAGTATTCTGCAGACCTTAGGAGCAGCAGATTGACATTGTGCTACTATTTAGTCTATGATTGACAAGCTCTGCACGCCCGGGGTGGACATTGACAACACAGGTCCCCTGTGCAAGAAGTGTCTTCCAATGACAACAAAATCCCAAAAATGAATGTTGTGTGTGAAATAAAAACAATTATGCACATGCATCATCTACACACTAAACACGTGATGCGCCCCACCACTTATACACTGGGCTAATGGTGCTTATGGTGCAGATGTCCCCCTATGCTATGGGCCAATCATGACATGTGGCACCCACACCATGGACCCTTGTCACACATGGACCACCCATACACTTCTCTTGCCTCTTACATACTGTAGGACACATCACACACAAGTCTTTTTCTGTAGCCTGCAGTCTTTGGACATCTTCCATAGACCGCACAGCACTACAGAGCTTAGTGTCATCTGCAAAAATAGTAACGGTGCTAATAACCCTCAATGTCATTATTAAAGCTAATTATTAGGGGCCCCCGCACTGAGCCTTGGGGTACACCAGTTGTTTAACAAACCAATTTCCACACAACGTATTAGGGAATTGTGGGTAATGAGGCGGCTCTATGTTCAGGACCTTCATCTCTTGGCCAGACTAAGCAAGAGTGTCTCTTATTCTGGAGGACCTTACCTGTCCTGAATTATAGAAACAATCACGTGATCAGAATAGGCAGAGTGTAATGTGTATCTTCACATGTGATAGACAGACAGACTTGGATATTAGATAGATATGAGATGGATAGATGGATAGATAGATAGATATGAGATAGATACAGTGCTGCCCATAATTATTCATACCCCTGGCACATTTTGACTTAAAGTTACTTTTATTCAACCAGCAAGTAATGTTTTGAAGGGAAATGACATAGGTGTCTCCCAAAAGATAATAAGACGATGTACAAGAAGCATTATTGTGGGAAAAAAAACATTTCTCAGCTTTTATTTACATTTGAGCAAAAAGTGTCCAGTCCAAAATTATTCATACCCTTCTCAATAATCAATAGAAAAGCCTTTATTGGCTATTACAGCAATCAAACGCTTCCTATAATTGAAGACCATCTTTTTGCATGTCTCCACAGGTATTTTTGCCCATTCATCTTTAGCAATGAGCTCCAAATCTTTCAGGTTGGAGGGTCTTCTTGCCATCACCCTGATCTTTAGCTCCCTCCACAGATTCTCAATTGGATTCCAGTCTGGACTCTGGCTGGGCCACTCCAAAACGTTAATGTTGTTGTCTGCTAACCATTTCTTCACCACTTTTGCTGTGTGTTTTGGGTCGTTGTCATGCTGAAATGTCCACTGGTGCCCAAGGCCAAGTTTCTCTGCAGACCGCCTTAGGTTGTCATTGAGAATCCTCATGTATTGCTCTTTTTTCATGGTGCCATTTACTGTGATTAGGTTTCCTGGTCCATTGGCTGAAAAACACCCCCAAAGCATTTGGTTCCCACCACCATGTTTGACAGTGGGGATGGTGATCTTTGGGTTAAAGGCTTCTCCTTTTTTAATCCAAATGAAGGAAACATCATTGTGACCAGACACATCAATTTTTGTTTCATATGACCATAACACAGAAGACCAGAAGTCTTCATCTTTGTCTTCTCTGTTCAGATAGATAGATAGATAGATCGGATCCTAAATGCCTCTAAGGGAGATGCCGGATTCTTATCCACTCCAACGGTTTTGGACACCAAGAGAAATCTGGAGAGACTATCCAAATGAATTATATCTGTGGAACTCCATTTGACCACTCTCAGTGAGTATTATAAAGCTCAATGTATTCCAAGGGGCATGCGGACACATTCCCAGCCCACAATGTACATGAATGACAATGACTTTGTACTCGTTATGAATCAATTGCTAAAAAATTATTTTTGATTTGATATTACTCAATATTGAGTTTCTACAGAAAGATTTATGTGACATGCTAAGTAAAAAAAGTGAAACTTGAGAATATGCTAGCATCTTTACTGTCGGGTGATGAAGTTCAAGATTATTTAACTAAATCTAAACCTATATATGAGAAATTCAACAAGGAGATCCAAGAGACCAAGCACAATAAATGGCAACGGGGTTGCTTGGACTATAATACTGGAACTTTAAATAATTGGAAATCCAACTATCAACAATAGCTTCCATTTTCCGCTAAAATCGACAGAAAGAAAAATCATCCAGAGGCAGATTTTCCTTTTTTAGGAGACACAATGAATGCACAGACAGAAAGAAATTCACCAGAAGAGGAGGTTGTAGGAGACATCGACAGCAGAAAAACCAGGGGAAAGAGGACCCAGAAGCGGAGGAATTGACAAGAATGGACACTGTGGTAAATATCTCTTCACATATTTTAACTCCTGTACAACAACAAGTATAGGCGAAGGGTTTAAACATTTGTCCGAAGGGTTTAAACGTTTGCATGAACTGTTCAGACGTCTAAAATTGAAGATTTGGTTTTCTGAACACAAGGATGGTAAAGATGATTCTAAAGGATCTGAATTCTGTTTTTTGGACCCAGGTTTGTTTGTGAATTTTAATCCCATAGTCTCGTCCTCTGCTATTGAATTATTACTAATGCTGTTTTACGTGATGTAGAAGCTTTGAGTGTGACTAAAAATAACTAATTTAGACATCCTAACATGTCTTCTCAAGAATGGAGGGCCCTTAATGAGTTGGTGGTCCGTGGCCACAGCCTCACCATTAAACCTGCTGATAAGGGTGGTGGGGTCATGGACACTCATAAATATATAGCAGAGGGTCAACGGCAATTATCTGATGAAACGGTATATAAGAAACTGAATGATGATCCAAAGTGGGATTTTCAGAGAAAAATATAATCTATTGTCAATGAAGGTATACAGGCTGGATTTATTGATGTTAAATTCAAGGAATATCTTTTAGTTTCAAATCCTGTTACGGTAACGGGGCACCGAAGGCGCACTCGGTCTCCCATCAGCCGCAGACCTGCTGCTTAGCTTCGGGAGCGAGGATCTCCGTCACCTAGGGCGGGTGATGCAAGTAGGCAGGGACAGAGGACCGGGTGGCAGCTCAGGGGGTGCACCTCCACTCTATCTTGATTCCCGTGACTCTACCCGTGACAGTTACTCCTATGGTATATCTATTACCAAAAATTTACAAAGACCTAAACAATCCCCCGGGTACGCCCATCGTATCCAGGAGGGGCTCTTTGTTGAGCAATGTTTCTGTCTTTTTAGACAAAATACTATGTAATTTTGCTACCTCAGCTAGATCATATATTCAAGATACAATGGATTTTTTGACAAATTATCGGAGGTAATCATTCACCCGGGGGCAATTATAGCCTATTTTGATGTAGTTAGCCTGTATACCTCAATTAGACACGAATTTGGGCTCAACGCTGTGAAAGAAGCCCTGTCTAAGTCTGAATTCACACCAGGATGTCAAGATTTCACTTTGACCTTAATACATCTTGTACTCACATGTAATAATTTCTTATTTGGGGACCATATTTACTTGCAGCTGAAGGGGACCGCCATGGGTTCGAATGTGGCGCCAACTTACGCTAACATGGCAGTCTCCTTCCTGGAGGATTCCTTCATCTATGTATCACCCCACTTTGACCATGTGTTAAGGTGGTGGCAATACATAGATGACATTTTTCTTATTTGGACAGGCACGGAACAACAATTATTGTCCTTTTTTTCTTTTATGAATGGCAATGATAGTGATATCAAATTTACACTCAGTCACTCGACAAAACAGATCATTTTTCTCGACACCTTGATTACCTAGTAAGATGGACGTTTAACGACTAACGTTTATGTTAAACCTACCGACAAGAACACTTATCTAAAGTACGACAGTGCCCATCCCAGAGCCATAATAAAATCGATTCCTTTAAGCCAATTCTTACGGGCCAAATGTATCGTTAGTGATGAGACACAACTTTATTCCACATTACAAAACATTACCAATTCCTTCTTGGATGGCGGTTTTCCACAAACATTTTTTAAGTCCCACCTAATGAAGGTTTAAAGGAACGACAGATCAGATTTATTGACCAAAAAATCACAGAAGAAATCCTTAAAAAGAATTCCGATGGTGACCACGTACTCTGAGGATAGCAACCGTATTATTGAAATTATAAATAAATATTGGCAGATTCTAAAAAGCGGGCATAACAATGTAAATGCTTTTAATGTGCCTGTTTTGTTTTCCTATAGAAGACCTAGCAATTTGAGAGACAAGTTAGTATGTACTGATATAGGCCCTCAGAAACATACAGGCCAAAGCCATATACGTCCCCAAAAATTTGGTTGCTACCCATGTTTATGTTGTATTAATTGCCGTCAAGTACAAAAAGGCAGTACATTTATTCATCCCACCACGCACAAACAATTTCAGATCAAACATTATTTAACTTGTGAATCTTCATTTGTTATCTATATACTCTTGTGTCCATGCAACCTATTATATATAGGTGAAACCTCACTTGATTTCAAAACCCGATTGAATCAACATCGGTATACTATCCACAAAAAGTGAATGGATCTTCCTGTATCAAAACATTTGACGGAGTTTAACCATAAAGAAAGCCAGTTAAAATGCATTTTGATTGATCATGTGCCCATTTCAAGTAGCAGTAATTGATTGGGGCTAGTGGTTAACCAAGCCTCACTGATATTTCAGGGTTCAATATGCGAAAAGGCCCAACACTAGAAAGCGTGGGGAAATATCCTTGTTAAAATATAACTTTTATAAAGTATACGTTAAAAATACACCAAGGGATGCATCAATGTGACATACAAACATTTAGGGGGTCCAATTAGGTACCCCACCGCTGGTAGAGAAAAGGTAAGTAAATGGACCTGCTGCGCCTGTGAGGACGCAAGCAGTCTTACCCGACCAACCAGGTGGCTAGGATCAGTAAGGCTCTTTTTGTTGCCTGGACCGGACGGTGTCTTGGATTGGCAGGTTATCAGGAGGAGTGGTATTCCTGTACCCTATCTCACCCTTACAAACGGGGGAAGGGGGCTGCTCCCATACTGCCTATCTAAACAGAGTTCGCCCTTTTCAGGACGCCCCGTCCGGATACCTGTCCCTGGTTATGGACCTGATCCTGGCACTATAAAAATGCAATTTTCTTCAGACCTCCCGACGTGGCCCGTTTCTGTCCAATCGACTCCTCAGGGGAAATTGGTACGCGGAAAAAATAGCATATATCATATGTGACCACAAGTGGCAAAAAAGAGACAACTTGTGGTCAAATCAATGAAAAATTGGGGATGAAGAAGGTTCCTATAAATAAAATAGAATAGGAGCCAATATAATGACACCCCTGGTGTTGGAGTGCCAAGCCGCAGGGAAAAAGATAGTCCACTGCTCGTTGGTGTGTGGGATACGGTGGTCCTCACTAAAGGTGATGTCCCTCTAACTTCAGGGGTTCCTCTACATCTACCAGCCACGTCGATACATACCTGCATTGGGTTTAAATGAAGCCCATCCGCGCCTCTATTGGTCGGACCGCCCTGCGATCGTCCACGCCGGCGTCTGACGTCATGCGCATGCGCAGCGCGAAAATTCGTCATGCGCGGCGAAAAAACGTCAGAGGCCGGCGCCGGCATCACGTGATAGCGGCGGCCAATCCCAGTCAAGATAGAGGTAATGCGGAGGGAGGGTTGCCTAGGAGATTAGATCAACAGATCGGCAACCTTATGGAGCGCTTCCTGATAAATGCGTCCATAATGACGCTGTAACACAAAATCACAGCAAGATGAACTAGTATTTCCTGCAGGGTTATGGCGACCAGGGATGATCGCATAAACTGCTGCATGGTACACCAAATGTCAAAGGGAGAGGATTATTGGAGGGGAACCTGGATGTTTTACATGGGTCCATCCCAACATTCAATTAGATGAAACACCCATAGTCCAACCTTTCATTAAGGCCGCGGGGTGCAGAGGTTTTTAGGCAAAAGATCCAGCGTGATTCGCGCTGGAGGAGGAGCCTGTCCCAGTCGCCCCCTCTGGGAGGAGACTTCACCAGGTCGATGCCCATAAATCTCAAAGAGGCACTGCCATTATGGATGGTATGTACGTGTTTGGATAATGGGGTGTCCCTTTTATGAGAGATGTCCCCCAGGTGTTCCCCTATCCTCCTCCTAAATTCTCGTATGGTCTTCCCTATATACTCCATCCCACATTCGCACTGGATACGGTATACAATCCCTCTGGATTTACAGTTAATGAAATGTGGGATGGAGTATTGTTTCCCTGTAACATGACTTACAAAGGTTTTTGTAGTTTGTATATATCTGCATGCTACACAGTTACCACATCTGTGGCTACCCACAACTTTGGACCGCAACCAAGTGGAATTTGCGCGATTGGGTGCATAATGGCTGTGCACCAGTTTGTCGCGCAAATTGGGTCCCCTTCTATATGTAATTTGCGGTTGGTCACCAAGCACGTCTTTCAGGTCCGGGTCCATTTTGAGGACCTCCCAATGGCTTTGTATGATGTGCTTGACTTGTTTAGACCCTCTATCAAAGTTTGTGATGATTCTCAGAATTTTCACCTGAGGGGTGGAAGACTGATTTGGAGTCAAGAGGGAGGATCTTGGGCGGGATAGCGCTGTCTGGTACGCAGACCTCAAGACGTAATCGGGATACCCCCTTGACAGGAACCTCCTCCTCAAATCTGCTGCCTGTGTGACGAAGTCATGTGTGTCTGAACAGTTACGTCTAAGACGTAGATATTGGCCCCTAGGGATCCCTCTCCTGAGTGGGAGCGGGTGGTTGCTTTCCCACCTCAGGAGGGAATTTGTGGAGCTGGCTTTTCTAAAAATTGAAGTGTCCAGTTCACCCCTGTTATTCCTGGAGATTTTTATATCCAGGAAAGATAGTGTATTGGGATGCGATTCGCATGTGAAGTGCATACCAATCTGGTTCTGATTGAGATGCTGGACAAAGGCCTGAAAGCCTGCCTGATCTCCATTCCAAAGAATGAAAATATCGTCGATGTATCGCGCCCACAGGCCAATTTCAAATGTGTCCAATGCTTCGTCCTCCCTGAAAACCAACGTCTCCTCCCACCAGCCCAGGAATAGATTGGCATACGACGGGGCACAGGGACTCCCCATCGCCGTACCCCTGAGCTGGTGGTAGGTTTTACCGTCAAAGGAGAAGAAGTTTCGCGTGAGTGTGAATTTCAGGATGCAAAGGACAAATTGGCTGTGGGCGCGATACTGACAACCCCGTGATCTAAGAAAATGTTCCACGGCGGTTAGGCCCAGATGATGTGGTATGGACGAGTAGAGCGCCTCCACATCAATACTGGAAAGGAGGCATGACTCCTCTAATGTCAGACCCTCCAAACGTTTAAGGAGATCGGTGGTGTCTCTGACATGGGAGGGGAGAGCCGCCACAAAGGGTGCCAATATCCGGTCAATATATATTCCAAGGTTCTGATTAAGGTTGTCCACCCCGGAGACAATGGGTCTCCCTTTGAGTGGGCGGACCCCCTTATGAACCTTGGGGAGGCTGTAGAATGTAGACCTGCGTGGGTGTGCTGGAAAAAGGAAGGCGTATTCATCAGATGTGATGATGTTGGAAGCCTTAGCTTCCTCCAGAATCATTTTCAATTCCCGCCTATAGCCTTCTGTGGGATCCCTGTCAAGGATTTCATACGTCTCTGTGTCTTTTAATATATCCCTACACATATTCGTATATTGCGCTGAGTCCATGACCACAATATTACCCCCCTTGTCAGCAGGTTTAATGACAATATGGGGGTCATCTGCTAGTGTAGAGATGGCAGTGGTCACAGACTCAGCGCAGTTGGAATAGTGTGTGGACACTCTTAGGTCCTCTAGATCCCTGGTGACCATGTTTAGGAATACATCAATACAAGACACTTCGTTCGCAGTGGGTGGCATCTTTGTACTTCTCAACTTGAGATTAGTGAATGGGCCCTTGCCCTGAGTGGGACCCTTTTCAGTATTTAGTGACTGCAGTAGTTGTACATCAGCCAGCAGGTCAGTCGGGATCCCTAGTTCTAGGCATTGGCGCCGATCCATGTGTCTGAAGTGTTTGTGCCACCTGAGTTTGCGAATAAATAGATTGATATCTTTGACGGATGAAAATCTATCGAATTTTGGGGTGGGCACAAAAGAAAGGCCTAATTCCAGGGTTTTGATCTCGTCCGAGCTGAGTGAGCGGGAGGAGAGATTGATAACCTGAGGTCCCTGAACTAAGTTGGAGGTTGTCGGGTGCCGCTGCGAAGTTGGTAGTCCAGGATTTGGTTGGACTGCCCTAAAAAACGGTTATCACGTCCTCTATATGCACCCCGGGATCTACCCCTTCTGGGGTTGCCTCTGTTGGGGTATTTGTTTGCCTTAGGGACCGTTTCTTTATCAGAGTCAGACACCTCAGTCTCAGTAGAGGATCTCTCGGAGTTACTGGGTATCGCCTCCCTTCTAGTATTACCCAGGGACGAGTATATACGGTTTTCTTTGAAGTCCGAGAGATCTCTAATAAACTGACGGTGTTTCCTCTCTTTAAGATGATACTGGTATTTTTCAAGTGTCAGTTGTAACTGTTTTTCTTTGTTCTGAAACTCGGCTTCTTGCGAAAAAGTCTGCACTACCTCCGTATATTCTGTCAGTTTCTGAGTGAGGGTGGCTAGCGTATCTCTTTCCTCCTCCAGCAGGAGCCTCATGAGTCTGAGGGAACTGCTGGTGGCTTCATGTTCCCACTTGGTAAGAAAACCAGGATGCCGTGAGCGAGCCGCTGGGAGGAGAGAGATACGCAGCCCCCTAGGGACAATATTGTTTTTAATATAGTTATCCAGGCTTTGCACCTCCCACCAGGATGTAATCTGTTCCTTATAGACCTGGGTAAGGTCCGCAAAAGCAGTTTGAAAAGAGGGTAGGTATTTTTTCTGATGGAACTGTTTATCCGAAAAAATATCTTTGGCCTCATGCAGCCAGTTCTCTGCGTCGAACCCTGTCGCCAAGAATCCTGCCATACCAGTGTAAAGTAACAGTAATTGATTGGGGCTAGTGGTTAACCAAGCCTCACTGATATTTCAGGGTTCAATATGCGAAAAGGCCCAACACTAGAAAGCGTGGGGAAATATCCTTGTTAAAATATAACTTTTATAAAGTATACGTTAAAAATACACCAAGGGATGCATCAATGTGACATACAAACATTTAGGGGGTCCAATTAGGTACCCCACCGCTGGTAGAGAAAAGGTAAGTAAATGGACCTGCTGCGCCTGTGAGGACGCAAGCAGTCTTACCCGACCAACCAGGTGGCTAGGATCAGTAAGGCTCTTTTTGTTGCCTGGACCGGACGGTGTCTTGGATTGGCAGGTTATCAGGAGGAGTGGTATTCCTGTACCCTATCTCACCCTTACAAACGGGGGAAGGGGGCTGCTCCCATACTGCCTATCTAAACAGAGTTCGCCCTTTTCAGGACGCCCCGTCCGGATACCTGTCCCTGGTTATGGACCTGATCCTGGCACTATAAAAATGCAATTTTCTTCAGACCTCCCGACGTGGCCCGTTTCTGTCCAATCGACTCCTCAGGGGAAATTGGTACGCGGAAAAAATAGCATATATCATATGTGACCACAAGTGGCAAAAAAGAGACAACTTGTGGTCAAATCAATGAAAAATTGGGGATGAAGAAGGTTCCTATAAATAAAATAGAATAGGAGCCAATATAATGACACCCCTGGTGTTGGAGTGCCAAGCCGCAGGGAAAAAGATAGTCCACTGCTCGTTGGTGTGTGGGATACGGTGGTCCTCACTAAAGGTGATGTCCCTCTAACTTCAGGGGTTCCTCTACATCTACCAGCCACGTCGATACATACCTGCATTGGGTTTAAATGAAGCCCATCCGCGCCTCTATTGGTCGGACCGCCCTGCGATCGTCCACGCCGGCGTCTGACGTCATGCGCATGCGCAGCGCGAAAATTCGTCATGCGCGGCGAAAAAACGTCAGAGGCCGGCGCCGGCATCACGTGATAGCGGCGGCCAATCCCAGTCAAGATAGAGGTAATGCGGAGGGAGGGTTGCCTAGGAGATTAGATCAACAGATCGGCAACCTTATGGAGCGCTTCCTGATAAATGCGTCCATAATGACGCTGTAACACAAAATCACAGCAAGATGAACTAGTATTTCCTGCAGGGTTATGGCGACCAGGGATGATCGCATAAACTGCTGCATGGTACACCAAATGTCAAAGGGAGAGGATTATTGGAGGGGAACCTGGATGTTTTACATGGGTCCATCCCAACATTCAATTAGATGAAACACCCATAGTCCAACCTTTCATTAAGGCCGCGGGGTGCAGAGGTTTTTAGGCAAAAGATCCAGCGTGATTCGCGCTGGAGGAGGAGCCTGTCCCAGTCGCCCCCTCTGGGAGGAGACTTCACCAGGTCGATGCCCATAAATCTCAAAGAGGCACTGCCATTATGGATGGTATGTACGTGTTTGGATAATGGGGTGTCCCTTTTATGAGAGATGTCCCCCAGGTGTTCCCCTATCCTCCTCCTAAATTCTCGTATGGTCTTCCCTATATACTCCATCCCACATTCGCACTGGATACGGTATACAATCCCTCTGGATTTACAGTTAATGAAATGTGGGATGGAGTATTGTTTCCCTGTAACATGACTTACAAAGGTTTTTGTAGTTTGTATATATCTGCATGCTACACAGTTACCACATCTGTGGCTACCCACAACTTTGGACCGCAACCAAGTGGAATTTGCGCGATTGGGTGCATAATGGCTGTGCACCAGTTTGTCGCGCAAATTGGGTCCCCTTCTATATGTAATTTGCGGTTGGTCACCAAGCACGTCTTTCAGGTCCGGGTCCATTTTGAGGACCTCCCAATGGCTTTGTATGATGTGCTTGACTTGTTTAGACCCTCTATCAAAGTTTGTGATGATTCTCAGAATTTTCACCTGAGGGGTGGAAGACTGATTTGGAGTCAAGAGGGAGGATCTTGGGCGGGATAGCGCTGTCTGGTACGCAGACCTCAAGACGTAATCGGGATACCCCCTTGACAGGAACCTCCTCCTCAAATCTGCTGCCTGTGTGACGAAGTCATGTGTGTCTGAACAGTTACGTCTAAGACGTAGATATTGGCCCCTAGGGATCCCTCTCCTGAGTGGGAGCGGGTGGTTGCTTTCCCACCTCAGGAGGGAATTTGTGGAGCTGGCTTTTCTAAAAATTGAAGTGTCCAGTTCACCCCTGTTATTCCTGGAGATTTTTATATCCAGGAAAGATAGTGTATTGGGATGCGATTCGCATGTGAAGTGCATACCAATCTGGTTCTGATTGAGATGCTGGACAAAGGCCTGAAAGCCTGCCTGATCTCCATTCCAAAGAATGAAAATATCGTCGATGTATCGCGCCCACAGGCCAATTTCAAATGTGTCCAATGCTTCGTCCTCCCTGAAAACCAACGTCTCCTCCCACCAGCCCAGGAATAGATTGGCATACGACGGGGCACAGGGACTCCCCATCGCCGTACCCCTGAGCTGGTGGTAGGTTTTACCGTCAAAGGAGAAGAAGTTTCGCGTGAGTGTGAATTTCAGGATGCAAAGGACAAATTGGCTGTGGGCGCGATACTGACAACCCCGTGATCTAAGAAAATGTTCCACGGCGGTTAGGCCCAGATGATGTGGTATGGACGAGTAGAGCGCCTCCACATCAATACTGGAAAGGAGGCATGACTCCTCTAATGTCAGACCCTCCAAACGTTTAAGGAGATCGGTGGTGTCTCTGACATGGGAGGGGAGAGCCGCCACAAAGGGTGCCAATATCCGGTCAATATATATTCCAAGGTTCTGATTAAGGTTGTCCACCCCGGAGACAATGGGTCTCCCTTTGAGTGGGCGGACCCCCTTATGAACCTTGGGGAGGCTGTAGAATGTAGACCTGCGTGGGTGTGCTGGAAAAAGGAAGGCGTATTCATCAGATGTGATGATGTTGGAAGCCTTAGCTTCCTCCAGAATCATTTTCAATTCCCGCCTATAACCTTCTGTGGGATCCCTGTCAAGGATTTCATACGTCTCTGTGTCTTTTAATATATCCCTACACATATTCGTATATTGCGCTGAGTCCATGACCACAATATTACCCCCCTTGTCAGCAGGTTTAATGACAATATGGGGGTCATCTGCTAGTGTAGAGATGGCAGTGGTCACAGACTCAGCGCAGTTGGAATAGTGTGTGGACACTCTTAGGTCCTCTAGATCCCTGGTGACCATGTTTAGGAATACATCAATACAAGACACTTCGTTCGCAGTGGGTGGCATCTTTGTACTTCTCAACTTGAGATTAGTGAATGGGCCCTTGCCCTGAGTGGGACCCTTTTCAGTATTTAGTGACTGCAGTAGTTGTACATCAGCCAGCAGGTCAGTCGGGATCCCTAGTTCTAGGCATTGGCGCCGATCCATGTGTCTGAAGTGTTTGTGCCACCTGAGTTTGCGAATAAATAGATTGATATCTTTGACGGATGAAAATCTATCGAATTTTGGGGTGGGCACAAAAGAAAGGCCTAATTCCAGGGTTTTGATCTCGTCCGAGCTGAGTGAGGTTATCAATCTCTCCTCCCGCTCACTCAGCTCGGACGAGATCAAAACCCTGGAATTAGGCCTTTCTTTTGTGCCCACCCCAAAATTCGATAGATTTTCATCCGTCAAAGATATCAATCTATTTATTCGCAAACTCAGGTGGCACAAACACTTCAGACACATGGATCGGCGCCAATGCCTAGAACTAGGGATCCCGACTGACCTGCTGGCTGATGTACAACTACTGCAGTCACTAAATACTGAAAAGGGTCCCACTCAGGGCAAGGGCCCATTCACTAATCTCAAGTTGAGAAGTACAAAGATGCCACCCACTGCGAACGAAGTGTCTTGTATTGATGTATTCCTAAACATGGTCACCAGGGATCTAGAGGACCTAAGAGTGTCCACACACTATTCCAACTGCGCTGAGTCTGTGACCACTGCCATCTCTACACTAGCAGATGACCCCCATATTGTCATTAAACCTGCTGACAAGGGGGGTAATATTGTGGTCATGGACTCAGCGCAATATACGAATATGTGTAGGGATATATTAAAAGACACAGAGACGTATGAAATCCTTGACAGGGATCCCACAGAAGGTTATAGGCGGGAATTGAAAATGATTCTGGAGGAAGCTAAGGCTTCCAACATCATCACATCTGATGAATACGCCTTCCTTTTTCCAGCACACCCACGCAGGTCTACATTCTACAGCCTCCCCAAGGTTCATAAGGGGGTCCGCCCACTCAAAGGGAGACCCATTGTCTCCGGGGTGGACAACCTTAATCAGAACCTTGGAATATATATTGACCGGATATTGGCACCCTTTGTGGCGGCTCTCCCCTCCCATGTCAGAGACACCACCGATCTCCTTAAACGTTTGGAGGGTCTGACATTAGAGGAGTCATGCCTCCTTTCCAGTATTGATGTGGAGGCGCTCTACTCGTCCATACCACATCATCTGGGCCTAACCGCCGTGGAACATTTTCTTAGATCACGGGGTTGTCAGTATCGCGCCCACAGCCAATTTGTCCTTTGCATCCTGAAATTCACACTCACGCGAAACTTCTTCTCCTTTGACGGTAAAACCTACCACCAGCTCAGGGGTACGGCGATGGGGAGTCCCTGTGCCCCGTCGTATGCCAATCTATTCCTGGGCTGGTGGGAGGAGACGTTGGTTTTCAGGGAGGACGAAGCATTGGACACATTTGAAATTGGCCTGTGGGCGCGATACATCGACGATATTTTCATTCTTTGGAATGGAGATCAGGCAGGCTTTCAGGCCTTTGTCCAGCATCTCAATCAGAACCAGATTGGTATGCACTTCACATGCGAATCGCATCCCAATACACTATCTTTCCTGGATATAAAAATCTCCAGGAATAACAGGGGTGAACTGGACACTTCAATTTTTAGAAAAGCCAGCTCCACAAATTCCCTCCTGAGGTGGGAAAGCAACCACCCGCTCCCACTCAGGAGAGGGATCCCTAGGGGCCAATATCTACGTCTTAGACGTAACTGTTCAGACACACATGACTTCGTCACACAGGCAGCAGATTTGAGGAGGAGGTTCCTGTCAAGGGGGTATCCCGATTACGTCTTGAGGTCTGCGTACCAGACAGCGCTATCCCGCCCAAGATCCTCCCTCTTGACTCCAAATCAGTCTTCCACCCCTCAGGTGAAAATTCTGAGAATCATCACAAACTTTGATAGAGGGTCTAAACAAGTCAAGCACATCATACAAAGCCATTGGGAGGTCCTCAAAATGGACCCGGACCTGAAAGACGTGCTTGGTGACCAACCGCAAATTACATATAGAAGGGGACCCAATTTGCGCGACAAACTGGTGCACAGCCATTATGCACCCAATCGCGCAAATTCCACTTGGTTGCGGTCCAAAGTTGTGGGTAGCCACAGATGTGGTAACTGTGTAGCATGCAGATATATACAAACTACAAAAACCTTTGTAAGTCATGTTACAGGGAAACAATACTCCATCCCACATTTCATTAACTGTAAATCCAGAGGGATTGTATACCGTATCCAGTGCGAATGTGGGATGGAGTATATAGGGAAGACCATACGAGAATTTAGGAGGAGGATAGGGGAACACCTGGGGGACATCTCTCATAAAAGGGACACCCCATTATCCAAACACGTACATACCATCCATAATGGCAGTGCCTCTTTGAGATTTATGGGCATCGACCTGGTGAAGTCTCCTCCCAGAGGGGGCGACTGGGACAGGCTCCTCCTCCAGCGCGAATCACGCTGGATCTTTTGCCTAAAAACCTCTGCACCCCGCGGCCTTAATGAAAGGTTGGACTATGGGTGTTTCATCTAATTGAATGTTGGGATGGACCCATGTAAAACATCCAGGTTCCCCTCCAATAATCCTCTCCCTTTGACATTTGGTGTACCATGCAGCAGTTTATGCGATCATCCCTGGTCGCCATAACCCTGCAGGAAATACTAGTTCATCTTGCTGTGATTTTGTGTTACAGCGTCATTATGGACGCATTTATCAGGAAGCGCTCCATAAGGTTGCCGATCTGTTGATCTAATCTCCTAGGCAACCCTCCCTCCGCATTACCTCTATCTTGACTGGGATTGGCCGCCGCTATCACGTGATGCCGGCGCCGGCCTCTGACGTTTTTTCGCCGCGCATGACGAATTTTCGCGCTGCGCATGCGCATGACGTCAGACGCCGGCGTGGACGATCGCAGGGCGGTCCGACCAATAGAGGCGCGGATGGGCTTCATTTAAACCCAATGCAGGTATGTATCGACGTGGCTGGTAGATGTAGAGGAACCCCTGAAGTTAGAGGGACATCACCTTTAGTGAGGACCACCGTATCCCACACACCAACGAGCAGTGGACTATCTTTTTCCCTGCGGCTTGGCACTCCAACACCAGGGGTGTCATTATATTGGCTCCTATTCTATTTTATTTATAGGAACCTTCTTCATCCCCAATTTTTCATTGATTTGACCACAAGTTGTCTCTTTTTTGCCACTTGTGGTCACATATGATATATGCTATTTTTTCCGCGTACCAATTTCCCCTGAGGAGTCGATTGGACAGAAACGGGCCACGTCGGGAGGTCTGAAGAAAATTGCATTTTTATAGTGCCAGGATCAGGTCCATAACCAGGGACAGGTATCCGGACGGGGCGTCCTGAAAAGGGCGAACTCTGTTTAGATAGGCAGTATGGGAGCAGCCCCCTTCCCCCGTTTGTAAGGGTGAGATAGGGTACAGGAATACCACTCCTCCTGATAACCTGCCAATCCAAGACACCGTCCGGTCCAGGCAACAAAAAGAGCCTTACTGATCCTAGCCACCTGGTTGGTCGGGTAAGACTGCTTGCGTCCTCACAGGCGCAGCAGGTCCATTTACTTACCTTTTCTCTACCAGCGGTGGGGTACCTAATTGGACCCCCTAAATGTTTGTATGTCACATTGATGCATCCCTTGGTGTATTTTTAACGTATACTTTATAAAAGTTATATTTTAACAAGGATATTTCCCCACGCTTTCTAGTGTTGGGCCTTTTCGCATATTGAACCCTGAAATATCAGTGAGGCTTGGTTAACCACTAGCCCCAATCAATTACTGTTACTTTACACTGGTATGGCAGGATTCTTGGCGACAGGGTTCGACGCAGAGAACTGGCTGCATGAGGCCAAAGATATTTTTTCGGATAAACAGTTCCATCAGAAAAAATACCTACCCTCTTTTCAAACTGCTTTTGCGGACCTTACCCAGGTCTATAAGGAACAGATTACATCCTGGTGGGAGGTGCAAAGCCTGGATAACTATATTAAAAACAATATTGTCCCTAGGGGGCTGCGTATCTCTCTCCTCCCAGCGGCTCGCTCACGGCATCCTGGTTTTCTTACCAAGTGGGAACATGAAGCCACCAGCAGTTCCCTCAGACTCATGAGGCTCCTGCTGGAGGAGGAAAGAGATACGCTAGCCACCCTCACTCAGAAACTGACAGAATATACGGAGGTAGTGCAGACTTTTTCGCAAGAAGCCGAGTTTCAGAACAAAGAAAAACAGTTACAACTGACACTTGAAAAATACCAGTATCATCTTAAAGAGAGGAAACACCGTCAGTTTATTAGAGATCTCTCGGACTTCAAAGAAAACCGTATATACTCGTCCCTGGGTAATACTAGAAGGGAGGCGATACCCAGTAACTCCGAGAGATCCTCTACTGAGACTGAGGTGTCTGACTCTGATAAAGAAACGGTCCCTAAGGCAAACAAATACCCCAACAGAGGCAACCCCAGAAGGGGTAGATCCCGGGGTGCATATAGAGGACGTGATAACCGTTTTTTAGGGCAGTCCAACCAAATCCTGGACTACCAACTTCGCAGCGGCACCCGACAACCTCCAACTTAGTTCAGGGACCTCAGGTTATCAATCTCTCCTCCCGCTCACTCAGCTCGGACGAGATCAAAACCCTGGAATTAGGCCTTTCTTTTGTGCCCACCCCAAAATTCGATAGATTTTCATCCGTCAAAGATATCAATCTATTTATTCGCAAACTCAGGTGGCACAAACACTTCAGACACATGGATCGGCGCCAATGCCTAGAACTAGGGATCCCGACTGACCTGCTGGCTGATGTACAACTACTGCAGTCACTAAATACTGAAAAGGGTCCCACTCAGGGCAAGGGCCCATTCACTAATCTCAAGTTGAGAAGTACAAAGATGCCACCCACTGCGAACGAAGTGTCTTGTATTGATGTATTCCTAAACATGGTCACCAGGGATCTAGAGGACCTAAGAGTGTCCACACACTATTCCAACTGCGCTGAGTCTGTGACCACTGCCATCTCTACACTAGCAGATGACCCCCATATTGTCATTAAACCTGCTGACAAGGGGGGTAATATTGTGGTCATGGACTCAGCGCAATATACGAATATGTGTAGGGATATATTAAAAGACACAGAGACGTATGAAATCCTTGACAGGGATCCCACAGAAGGTTATAGGCGGGAATTGAAAATGATTCTGGAGGAAGCTAAGGCTTCCAACATCATCACATCTGATGAATACGCCTTCCTTTTTCCAGCACACCCACGCAGGTCTACATTCTACAGCCTCCCCAAGGTTCATAAGGGGGTCCGCCCACTCAAAGGGAGACCCATTGTCTCCGGGGTGGACAACCTTAATCAGAACCTTGGAATATATATTGACCGGATATTGGCACCCTTTGTGGCGGCTCTCCCCTCCCATGTCAGAGACACCACCGATCTCCTTAAACGTTTGGAGGGTCTGACATTAGAGGAGTCATGCCTCCTTTCCAGTATTGATGTGGAGGCGCTCTACTCGTCCATACCACATCATCTGGGCCTAACCGCCGTGGAACATTTTCTTAGATCACGGGGTTGTCAGTATCGCGCCCACAGCCAATTTGTCCTTTGCATCCTGAAATTCACACTCACGCGAAACTTCTTCTCCTTTGACGGTAAAACCTACCACCAGCTCAGGGGTACGGCGATGGGGAGTCCCTGTGCCCCGTCGTATGCCAATCTATTCCTGGGCTGGTGGGAGGAGACGTTGGTTTTCAGGGAGGACGAAGCATTGGACACATTTGAAATTGGCCTGTGGGCGCGATACATCGACGATATTTTCATTCTTTGGAATGGAGATCAGGCAGGCTTTCAGGCCTTTGTCCAGCATCTCAATCAGAACCAGATTGGTATGCACTTCACATGCGAATCGCATCCCAATACACTATCTTTCCTGGATATAAAAATCTCCAGGAATAACAGGGGTGAACTGGACACTTCAATTTTTAGAAAAGCCAGCTCCACAAATTCCCTCCTGAGGTGGGAAAGCAACCACCCGCTCCCACTCAGGAGAGGGATCCCTAGGGGCCAATATCTACGTCTTAGACGTAACTGTTCAGACACACATGACTTCGTCACACAGGCAGCAGATTTGAGGAGGAGGTTCCTGTCAAGGGGGTATCCCGATTACGTCTTGAGGTCTGCGTACCAGACAGCGCTATCCCGCCCAAGATCCTCCCTCTTGACTCCAAATCAGTCTTCCACCCCTCAGGTGAAAATTCTGAGAATCATCACAAACTTTGATAGAGGGTCTAAACAAGTCAAGCACATCATACAAAGCCATTGGGAGGTCCTCAAAATGGACCCGGACCTGAAAGACGTGCTTGGTGACCAACCGCAAATTACATATAGAAGGGGACCCAATTTGCGCGACAAACTGGTGCACAGCCATTATGCACCCAATCGCGCAAATTCCACTTGGTTGCGGTCCAAAGTTGTGGGTAGCCACAGATGTGGTAACTGTGTAGCATGCAGATATATACAAACTACAAAAACCTTTGTAAGTCATGTTACAGGGAAACAATACTCCATCCCACATTTCATTAACTGTAAATCCAGAGGGATTGTATACCGTATCCAGTGCGAATGTGGGATGGAGTATATAGGGAAGACCATACGAGAATTTAGGAGGAGGATAGGGGAACACCTGGGGGACATCTCTCATAAAAGGGACACCCCATTATCCAAACACGTACATACCATCCATAATGGCAGTGCCTCTTTGAGATTTATGGGCATCGACCTGGTGAAGTCTCCTCCCAGAGGGGGCGACTGGGACAGGCTCCTCCTCCAGCGCGAATCACGCTGGATCTTTTGCCTAAAAACCTCTGCACCCCGCGGCCTTAATGAAAGGTTGGACTATGGGTGTTTCATCTAATTGAATGTTGGGATGGACCCATGTAAAACATCCAGGTTCCCCTCCAATAATCCTCTCCCTTTGACATTTGGTGTACCATGCAGCAGTTTATGCGATCATCCCTGGTCGCCATAACCCTGCAGGAAATACTAGTTCATCTTGCTGTGATTTTGTGTTACAGCGTCATTATGGACGCATTTATCAGGAAGCGCTCCATAAGGTTGCCGATCTGTTGATCTAATCTCCTAGGCAACCCTCCCTCCGCATTACCTCTATCTTGACTGGGATTGGCCGCCGCTATCACGTGATGCCGGCGCCGGCCTCTGACGTTTTTTCGCCGCGCATGACGAATTTTCGCGCTGCGCATGCGCATGACGTCAGACGCCGGCGTGGACGATCGCAGGGCGGTCCGACCAATAGAGGCGCGGATGGGCTTCATTTAAACCCAATGCAGGTATGTATCGACGTGGCTGGTAGATGTAGAGGAACCCCTGAAGTTAGAGGGACATCACCTTTAGTGAGGACCACCGTATCCCACACACCAACGAGCAGTGGACTATCTTTTTCCCTGCGGCTTGGCACTCCAACACCAGGGGTGTCATTATATTGGCTCCTATTCTATTTTATTTATAGGAACCTTCTTCATCCCCAATTTTTCATTGATTTGACCACAAGTTGTCTCTTTTTTGCCACTTGTGGTCACATATGATATATGCTATTTTTTCCGCGTACCAATTTCCCCTGAGGAGTCGATTGGACAGAAACGGGCCACGTCGGGAGGTCTGAAGAAAATTGCATTTTTATAGTGCCAGGATCAGGTCCATAACCAGGGACAGGTATCCGGACGGGGCGTCCTGAAAAGGGCGAACTCTGTTTAGATAGGCAGTATGGGAGCAGCCCCCTTCCCCCGTTTGTAAGGGTGAGATAGGGTACAGGAATACCACTCCTCCTGATAACCTGCCAATCCAAGACACCGTCCGGTCCAGGCAACAAAAAGAGCCTTACTGATCCTAGCCACCTGGTTGGTCGGGTAAGACTGCTTGCGTCCTCACAGGCGCAGCAGGTCCATTTACTTACCTTTTCTCTACCAGCGGTGGGGTACCTAATTGGACCCCCTAAATGTTTGTATGTCACATTGATGCATCCCTTGGTGTATTTTTAACGTATACTTTATAAAAGTTATATTTTAACAAGGATATTTCCCCACGCTTTCTAGTGTTGGGCCTTTTCGCCCATTTCAAGTAGGACAGGGAACAGAATCTTGTCAAGGCTTGACAAAGGCCATCAAAAGTTGTCTGGGAAATAAATTGGGTCATCATCACCTTTTCACCTGAAGTCGGAGCTCAGGAGGAATATTAGTCTGGTATAAAGAGGAGCTCCATGAGCAGATCAGACCAGTAAAGAGAGGAGACAGCCACATCTGGGTAAGGATAGCCCGCTCCATCCTCACCTCTCCGGCTGACGTCTACCTCTGTGCAGCATACATAGCTCCACCAGAGTCTCCATACTTCAATCCCGACAGCTTTGATATCCTACAGAGGGAAACTGCCCATTTCCAGGCCCTGGGCAATGTTCTCATCTTTGGAGACCCCAATGCAAGAACAGGGAGGGAAATGGAATACCTGACAACTGACAGAAATGTCTATATATTTGGAGCAGACACTGACTGACAGCTCAGTGCACAGCAAGAGGAACAGCTAGGACAGCACAGTAAATAAAAGTGTCAGAAAATTGCTGAACTTATGTCGAAGCCTCAGACTTCATATTCTCAATGGCCGCACCGAGGGAGACTCTCTTGGTAGACATTCCCTAAACTCCCACGTAGACAACAGTGTGCTAGACTATGCCATCACAGATATGAACCCCAAAAATGTTGGGGGCTTCATAGTCACCCCACAGACACACCTCTCAGACCATAACCAACTGCTCCTATACATTAAATTCACAACTAAACCACCGGCACAAACATCACAGCAGACCGGTCTCTTCAGCCTACCTCCATCTTTTAAATGGTCCAAGTTGTCAGCCCCAAAGTATATAGAGACCATAAACAGCGCAAAGATCCAGGAGATGCTCCATAACTTCCATAGTACAGTGTATGAGCTGAACCCAGAAGGAGTAAATCTCGCGGTAAGGAACTTTAATAATATACTTTACACCATGGCGGAAATGTCTGACCTCAAAAGATGCAACAAAAGGCCAAAAAAGCAACAACCCAACAATTGGTTCGACCGGGAGTGTAAAGATATAAGGAAGGCGCTAAGAATGGCCTCAAATAGGAAACACCAAGATCCAAACAACCCCAGTCTGAGGGAAGCCTACAACAACATACAAAGGCAATACAAAAATATCCTCAGAAAGAAAAAGCAAGGCAACATCTCAACCAAGCTCCTCCAACTTCAAGACGCTCTCCAGGACAACTCCTTCTTGGAACTATGGAAGCACATGGACAAAACCAGCAAGAACACCAACCTCCACTGTCACAGTCCCTTCCGTGACAGAGGTGAGGGATCGGATAGACTTGCTGCATGTGAGGCTATCTGACAGGTCTCTCTGTTTTCCTCTTTGTATGTTGTTTGGCAGGATCTCACCTCTTCTCAGGTTCTGCTTGCTCTCAGTGATGAGGCTCTATTTAGGTCCGCCTCACACTGCTGACCATGCGGTTGATATTTTCTCTTGGAGTTGCAAGTGCTTGTCTGTCTTGATCTCCTGCTTCTCCACACATCTCAAAGCTAAGTACTAGTTGTCTTTTCTGTTTGTTGTCCTCGGGTGAGTTTTGGTTCTAGGCCTCAGGGAGATGCGGGTTTCTTCATCTGGGAAGTAACCAGCTGTCTCGACTCCTGCTACCTATTCTAGGGCTGGTCAGATTTAGCAGAGCATAGGTACCCGGCGTATGAGCATTTCCACCATGATCATTTCCACCATCAGGATCTGCTCATACTGGCAGAAGTTAGGGAAAGGCCTAGGGATTACCAGGAGGTCACCATTCCTCTTCCTTTGCTTTTGAGGCCTAGGCTGTTGTCTATTTCCTTTTGTGTGTATCTGTGTTTTCCCCTTCCCTTTTATCCGTGACATCCACATATAAAACGGCAACATCTGGCTCCTGTACTTCAAGGATCTTTACAAAGCCATCTCGAGAGAGGACCAAAGCTCAGAACAAAACAAAAATCATGAAAAAGCTGAAGGATATAGAGGAAAAAAATATAAGATTTCCAAAACCATCTAGACACACCGATCACACTGCAGGAGATAACAGAGAGGATCTCAGTGATAAAGAGTAAAAAAGCCAGTGGCCCAGATGGGATCCTTCCAGAAATGATCAAATACAGCCCGCCAGGTATCCAGGCTGCGTAAGTAAAACTCTACAATGTTGTGCTGAGTGCCGGCTACTTCCCGCCAGAGCTGTCAGCAGAAACCTGGGAAAACTCCTCAGCAGGATCCTGAATAAGAGGATCCTCAGATTCCTCACCCAGCACAACATCCTCAGCAGAAGCGAAGCAGTCTTCATGCCAAACCACCGCACCACGGACCACATCTACACCCTGCAGAGCCTCATCAAGAGCCATGTCCACAATACAAAGCATGGAAAGATCTATGCCTGCTTTGACTTTAAGAAGGCCTTTGACTCGGTGTGGCACCCAGGCCTATTCCTGAAACTTCTTGAAAGCGGAATAGGAGGAAAAACATATGATGTCATCAGAAGTTCCTATACCGACAACAGATGCAGCGTGAAGGTAAATGGGAGGGGAACGGCTTATTTACAGGGGAGCCGAGGAGTGAGACAGGGCTGCAGCCTCGGTCCAACCCTCTTTAACATCTATATCAATGAGCTGGAATCCTCCTCAGCACCCGGTCTCACCCTCCATGACACCGAGGTGAAATTTCTCCTTTATGCAGATGAGCTTCTGCTACTATCACCAACTGAGAAAGGTCTCCAAGATAACCTGAAAATCCTGGAGAAGTTCAGTAACACGTGGGCACTGCCCATCAATCAAAAAAAAAACAACCTCATGGTGTTCCAGGAAAGAAACCGGAAAGCAGCCGGGCGTCCTCTCTTCCTGCTAAACAACTGTCCACTTTCAGAAACTGACATCTACACCTATCTGGGCCTAGAAATCAGCCAATCGGGGAGTTTTAAGAAAGCCATGGAAACACTGAAAGACAAGGAGTACAAAACCTTCTATGCCATCAGAAGGCGTCTGTATCACCTTAAAGCACCAGTGACCGTCTGGCTAAAATCCCTGACACCATCATTGCCCCAATCCTCCTGTATAGCAGCGAAGTCTGGGGCCAAGACACATACCCAGACTGGGCAAAGTGGGACTCTGGGCCAACAGAACTTTTCCACCTAGAACTCTGCAAACACCTTATCCAGGTCCACAGGTGTACCTCAAACAGCACTTGTCGAGCACAACTGGACAGATTCCCACTCTACTTTGCTCTTCAGAAGATCATTAAGAGCGAATCTGCATAGCAGCAGTCCCAGCTCCTACTATCACAAAGCCTTGCTACACCAAGAAGCCCCAGAAAAACAAAGCACCCTGCAACAAGTCACCTAAACCCAGCCTGCCCAAGCCACCAACCAATACAGCCTGGCAAAGGGGGAAATCCAGAGGACGATACACAAGGGCAAAGAGGAGTATATCAACGTCTGGAGGAACAACGTAAGAACATCATAGAAGCTGACAGTATACCAGAGCATGCAGAGGGAGTACAAACTGGCCCCATATCTGGAGAAACTCCCAAATCCAAGAGACCGACAGATCCTGAGCCGGTACAGACTGAGCGCCCATAGCATGCTCATTGAATCCGGGCGTCACCGACAGAGGTACATGCCCAGGGAGAGCAGACTGTGCCAGCAGTGCGACCAGGAGGCCGGGGAGGACGAGGCTCATTTCCTGCTGCGGTGCCCCAAATACTCAGCAGTGAGAGAGACTGACTTCAGGAGACTGTCTGATCTCTGCCCAGACTTCACCTCCATGGAGGAGGAAGAGAGACTCTCCATACTGCTGGGGGAAGAGGAGAACACAGCGGCCACAGCAGCACAATATATTACTGCCTGCCATAGACTGAGAGGAGCCTGATATACCATGGACAACCCACCCTTGACGTGTCCCCATTCCCCAACCCTACCCAATTATTTCCCACTTGCTTTGGCAATACTAAAATGTATTTAGTCCTGCCAATAAAGCTGATTTAATAGATAGATAGATAGATAGATAGATAGATAGATAGATAGATAGACAATCCATTGATCTAGTGTAATGCTTCATTTTACCTGTGGTGGCGCTGCAGACAAATTGAACACCAATTGCATCCGATCACCAGGGATCAGGGATCAGCAGAGGCCCTAATGTGTATAACCTATAAGGAGTAAAAACCCCAATATTACAGCAGGTGAGAAGTCAATATTTGCAGACTATTTCTGAGGCTTAATATTTCATTGAAACTTTCATTCCAGATAAAAGACAAAAAAAGGCAAAAACTCAATAAGAATCAGACTTCACAACCATTAAACAAAGTGTGTTTGAAAGGAGGATGAGAAGCGGCAGGAATTGCTATAGATCCACCAGTGAATTATCAAATGGTGAGCGAGGGAGAGAAGCTTTTTAGCAGCGATGGGATTAGGAAAATCCATTTTCTATGATGAAGGAAAAATGTAATTTCAAGTTCTAAAAAGCACTTTATTTTTCAATTAAATTCAGTTGTAATATTCTTCACTTTATTAAAAAGCGGGTCCCTGAGCGGGTGCCGATCACTCACAAAATTAGCTGTCAGACATCATTAGGTTAATTTAGCAGAATGTTGAAGACAATGTGCCCGTGTTATGAGCAATGGGAGAAAACACGCGGAGGGGGTGACCTTCCTGCTGTCTTTTACCTGTCAGAACGTTTTTGGGGGTTTTTTTTTGCACAACATTTTTGACCATGTCTATTAAAATTTGTAATTTTATTTTTAAATTTATGATAACAATAGATACAAATTCAACTACACGTTGGGTCGATTTAATATGTTCTATAAAATGTGCTCTAGAAGAATCTACAGTTAGAAAGCAAAAGAAAAGTCAATTAAAGGGGATGTCTCATGACATAATGCCCTTTAAAGTAAGAGCCACCACAGCAAGGAGCCGATCGTCACCGATCCGGCTCCAGCGATCCCCAGCAAGCAGCTGATATTACCATGGAAAGTTGCTCATTTCCCCTGCAGTGGCCACTAGTGGCGAAATATAGTATTACACTTTGCTAATGCGGCTCTCTTAGGGCTCATGCACCCAACCGTATTTATTTTGTGGTCCGCAAAAAATACAGAGGTCCATTATTAGGGCGTGTCCTGATGCAGCAAGAAGCGTAAAAACTTACAGCACTCATACGTTTCTACCAACGATTTCGAAGGAAAAGGAGGTCTCATATGTCCCTGGAGCCTCCGTCATGTGGACCTCGTGGCTGGTTTGGGTGGGAAGGATGGTAAATCCTATTAAAGAGTCTCCTGATTTAGTAAATACGTGTATTCCCCATCCGTAATATAACAACAGTCCATCATCTTTGCTTATAGCTCTGATGTTCCTCTGTTATTCCTCCAGAATATTTTGACAGCTGGATTCCCCTTGCCAACGTCTACACACTCTGCTACTGTTTGGACACTGTCAGACTGTGGATGCCCTGAACTCCCAGTTGTCATTTTATCTAGAATTTTCCAGGAGGAATAACAGAGTAATGGCAGAATGTAGAGTGCTGAGAAAAGATGCTCAAGAACTGAATTCCTCTTAAAGGAGGGGAATTGCTGCCATAAAATCAAAGGAAAGTCTCTCTAGAAGAGGTTTTTCCCGCTGGCGATACTTATCCCCTATCCACAGGATAAGGCCTCCTCCACATGAACGTGTGCGCCCCGCGTCCGTGCTGTGGCCCGCAAATTGTCACAGCGGATCTGGGACCAATAGGTCCGTGATCCGCCGTTTCCGCAAAAAGATAGGACATGTTCAATTTTTTTGCGGAACGGAAGAACGGGACAAAACCCAACGGGAGCACTATGTAGTGCATCCATAGGTTTCCGTTCCGTGCTTCCATTCCGTACCATCCGGATTTGCGGATGCGGAATGCACTCGGAACGGTGCCCGTGTATTGCGGATCCCCAAATGCTGGTCCGCAATACGGCAACGGGACACCTACAGGTCGTGTGCAGGAGGCCTAAGGCATGAATGTCCGACTGCTGGGGGTCCTACCCCTGGGGGGTCCGACCGCTGGGACCCCTAGCATTCATGAAAATGGAGGCCCTACTGCTGAGACTGGTGGAGATAGCGCTGAGGACTGTGATCGGCAGTCCCATAGAGATGAATGGCGCAGCGGTCACATATACAGTACACACCACCTCTATGTTTTCCTGTGTTTTCAAGATTGATGGGGGTCCCAGCAGCTAGACTGGGGGTAAGGGGGCGGCAGGGGGAGTTAGTATGAAAACTACGATACTTAAAAAATATCAAAAGTTGTAAGATTGTAAAAAAAAAACTTACCAGTAGTTCCTTAATTCATTTGAATGGAGCTGCGATACCAGACACTGCCTGTGGTCAAGAGTGGCGCTGTTTCTAGGAAGAAGGCAGCTAGGTTTTGCTAATTTCATAGAACCTGTTTGATACAAAAAGGGATTAGACAAACAGTAGGAAACACGTCTTTCCATGGTCCGCGCCTCATGCGCCCCCACTTCTGGGGTATCATAGCATAGTTTGACATACTGAGCACGGAGGTGGGGATCTATAGGCCGCCCTGACCTTTCCATGAATTTCCAGTTTCTCATGGTACAGATTTGATACATTGTTGCACAGACACATATAACATAAACAACGTGAGACAAAGTAACCCTTCTGTTTCCCTCTGTTACCCCTTTCTGCACCTCATCAGCGCACTTCATGTATTTTTAGGCGTAAAGACAACACCCTAGTTATCCAATTTCTGAGCTGCGCCCGCCATTCTATTCAGGAGAGACGTCTCATTTGCGTAATAAGTCGCCGATTTCCCTCTCCGGCTTTTAATAGACGTATTCACCATTATCAAACCAGCGTCGTCCCAATTTTTTAATTTAAATGTTAATGCACTTTTGGAGTCTATTGGCTCTTTACTTACAAAATAAATCCAATATACAGCAAAGTATGAAATTGTGTTAAAGTTATGTTAATGTACAACTGCAAATTCGCTTAGTCTTAAGGGACGCCCAGCCAAAAAGCCGGGAACGGAGGAAATATCTAACTTTTGTAAAAAGAAAAAAAGAAAAACCTGCAAATATACAGTGCAATTATAACAAAGGCATACAGCCGACTCTGGGAGCGCAGATAGCAAGCAATGCAATTTGCATGCATATGTCCAACAATTTCCCACTATATTTCCTAGGAGAATCGCACGTGATTACGTTCCGGAGAAAGAAGAAAAAAAATAACAGAAAAATAGATGAAGCAATTAAACAGAAGGAGAACTCGCGCAGCCCCGATCCTGGAAGGGCAATTTAATTACCTATATTTCTGGGATTCTTAAGTTCGGTGGCGGTTGAAATTCACGACCGAGCGCAATCATCTGGTCATTAGCATAGTTCGTAGGTCGCTCGTGTTGGGACCGAATCACTGGACAAACTACAGGAGCTGGCGATATTAAGGAGGGAAGTCAATGTATCACCACTAGGGATGAGCGTCAATTCGTCAATTCACATAAAACTTTGTTCTAATACTGTACGAAGCAGGAGCTCCGTACAGTATCAGAATGTATTGGCTCCGATGAGCCGAGACTTCCCGCAATAACTTCATAAATTGATTTAAATTGATTTATATTGTAAAAAAAAAACATTTCCCCAACTTGGGTTCGGTTCCACGTGGTACCAGAGCCAATACATTCTAATACTGTACTGAGCTCCTTCTCCGGACAGTATTAGAACAAAGTTTTATGCGAATCGACTTCGGATGTTTCATCCGAAGTCGATTCACTCATCCCTAATCACCACAAATGGCTTATAATTGAAGCATAAATCAATTAAATAGTAGGGGCTCATTCACGCGACCATATCCATTTTTGAGGATCCCGAAAAACACGGATACAGGCCATATTTTTCGGAACTCCCTTTTCCATGATAGAAATGTCTATCCTTGCCCGCAAATACAGAGAAGAATAGGACTTGTTCTATCTTTTTTGCGGGGCCACGGAAAGTGGCGCCATTGAAATGAAAGGGTCGGCATCTGATCCGAAAAATTGCAAAACATATGCCGACAGAAAGATATGGTCGTGTGAATGGTCCCTAATAGTAATAGATAGACAGATAGATAGATATAGAAAGGTATAGATATGAGATAGCGATAGATACAGTTGAAACTAGAAGTTTACATACACTATATAAAAAGACACATATTCATGTTTTTCTCAATATCTGACATGAAATCAGAATAAACCTTTCCTGTTTTTGGTCAATTAGAATTACCGTAATAATTATTATTTGCCAGATGACAGAATAATGAGAGAGAGAGAGAGAATGTTTTAAGGCATTTTTATTACTTTCTGCAATTTTAAAAGTTTCCATACACTAAGATTACTATGCCTTTAAACAATTCTGGACTGCTCATATGTTGATGTCATGTGTTTGAAGCTTCTGTGAGGTTTATTGGCAACATCTGAGTTAATTAGAGACACCTGTGGATGTATTTAAATGCACACCTGAAACACACACTGCTTCTTAGTGTAGCATCATGGGAAAGTCTAAAGAAATCAGCCAAGATATCAGGAAGATAATTGTGGACTTGCACAAGTCTGGCTCAACCTTGGATGCAATTTCAAGATACCTGAAGATGCCTCGTTCATCTGTACAACCAAGATGGGAATGTCCAGCCATAATACCGCTCAGGAAGGAGACTGGTTCTGTGTCCCAGAGATGAACGTGCTTTGGTCCGACATGTGCATATCAACCCAAGAACAAAAGCAAAAGACCTTGTGAAGATGATGGCGGAAGCTGCTAAGATTGTGTCAGTATCCACAGTGAAACAAGTACTTATCAACATGGGCTGAAAGGCCACTCTGCCCGGAAGAAGCCATTACTCCAAAAGAAACGTAAAAAAGCCAGATTAATGTTTGCAAATGCACACAGGAACAAAGACCGACATTTTTGGAGACATGTCCTGTGGTCTGATGAAACAAAAATTGAACTTTTTGGCCATAATGACCATCGTTACGTTTTGGAGGAAAAAGGGAGAAGCTTGGAAGCCTAAGAACACCATCCCAACTGTGAAACACGGGGGCGGCAGCGTCATGTTGTGGGGTTGTTTTGCTGCAGGAGGGACTGGTGCACTTCACAAAATAGATGGCATCATGAGGAAGGAAGATTATGTGGAAATACTGAAGCAACGTCTCAAGACATCAGCCAGGAAGTTAACCCCTTAGTGACTAGACTATTTTGGGCATTACTGACCAAGCGTCTTTCTTCCTTTTTTCATCGTCGCGTTCCAAGGGCTATAACTTTTTTGTAGCTTTATAGTCTATATAGCTTTATGAGGGCTTGTTTTTTGCAGGACAAGTTGTAGTTTTTAATGGCACCATTTTGGGGTACACATAACTTTCTGATTAACTGTCATTAACTCTTTCTGGGAGGGAGATGGGAAAAACAGCAATACTGCCACTGCGTTTTCACATTATAAATTTTACGGCGTTTATTTTTCAGTATTAATAACATAATATCTTTATTCTCTGGGTCAGTACGAATACAGTGATACCAAATACATATAGTTTGTTTTACATTTTACTACTTTTTTGCAATAAAACTTTTTTTTTTTTAAGAAAAAAATATCTTTGCATTGCCACTTCCCAAGACCCATAACTTTTTTATTTTTCTTTATATGGAGTTGTGTGATTGATTTTTGGGGGACAACTTTTATTTTTCATTGGTATCATTTTGGAGTAAATGGCGCTTTTTGATCACTTGTTATTGCGTTTTTTCGGGGGCAACTAAGAATACATTTTCTGTCTTTTTTTTTTCTTTTTTTTTATACGGCGTTCACCGTAGGGGATAATTTATGTGATAGTTATATAGTCCGGGTCATTATGGACGCAGCAATATAAAACATATGGGGAAGATTTTTATTTAGCAATTTTTTTCATTGAAAAGCGTATTTTCAATAGAAAAAAGCATAATTTTTTTCCGGGAATTTTTAAATTGAATAAATGAGGGTTTTTTTTACATTTTTTTACCACTTAATAGTCCCACAAGGGAACTATAACATACAGCTTTTTGATTGCTTTTAAAAAGCAATGCACTATCCCTTTAGTGCATTGAATTTTAATGGCAATGCTATTCTGACATTGACCAGCAGGCTGCGCCAAAGAGGTGCAGCCTGCTGGAAATTACTCAAGGCAGGTCTGGGGCCTACATCGGACCCCAGGTAGCTTTCACACACATCGGCACCCCGCGATCGCATTTGCGATGGGAGACAGAGGGAGTCAGCTCCCTCTGCCAGCTTTTTACATGTGGCGGGTGCCATTGCCCGCGGCATGTAAAGGGTTAAACAGCCTGGATCGGCACTCCTGCCTGTCCGGGCTGTTAGAACAGGGCTGCGGCTCTCATGTGAGAGCCAGGTCCCCTCTCCCCGCTGCACTGCCCAGCCTAAGGCCTCTTAGTGACCGCCGTAAAAACACGTATGGGAGGTCATTACGGGGTTAAAGCTTAGGCGGAAATGGGTCTTCCAAATGGACAGTGACCCGAAGCATACTGCCAGACTGGTTACAAAGTGGCCTATGGATAACAAAGTCAATGTTTTGGAGCGGCCATCACAAAGCTCTGATCTCAATCCTATTGAAAATGTATGGGCAAAGCCTAAAAGGCCGGTGCGAGCAAGGCGACCAACACACATGGCTCAGTTACACCAGTTCTGTCAGGAGGAATGGGCCCAAATTCCGAGCAACTATTGTGAGAAGCTTGTGGAAGGATATCCAAAACGTTTGACCCAAGTCATACAGTTTAAGGGCAACGATACCAAATATTAATGAAATGTATGTAAACTTTTGACTTTGCAGAAAGTAATAAAAATGCCTTAAAACATTCTCTCTCTCTCTCATTATTCTGGCATTTGGCAAATTATAATAATTACGGTAATCCTAATTGACCAAAAATAAGAAAGGTTTATTCGAATTTCATGTCAGATATTGAGAAAAACATGCATATGTGTCTTTTTGTATAGTGTGTGTAAACTTCTGGTTTTTAACTGTAGATAGATATGAGATAGATAGTGTAGAGGGAAGGGTGATATTTAAATATATATATAGATATGTATATAGGCCTTAAATGGCCAATAAGGATGTGTGTATATATATACTGTATATATATATAATACAGCTAGTTAGTGGGAGATAGTCAGTGTAGGTTATATCCTGATACAGTGTAGCTGTTCCAGTGCAGGGTGTTAGGTAGTGTGATAGGTTCTTCTGTCCATACATACATGCAGACCTGCTAAAATGTAAAGTTTCACGTATAGCGCCAAAATATTTTCATCATTAGTGCCGATTAGCGCAATCGCGAATATATTGGAGCCCTCTAACTGCATATAAAGCCATTTATAATGTTCTGCCGTGCCGACCATTTTCTCCAGTATCAGGAAACTTCTAGCAGCTTGAAAAATGTAGCAAAAGTGACCCACGCCTGTATTTGGCGCGCATTACGCGAATATTACAATGCCCATTTTTCGCAATCAAGAAAATAATCTCGAATTCGCAAATATATGATGAATATTTGCCCAAATATTCATGAAATATCACAAATTCGAATATAGCCCCTGCCGCTCATCACTAGTCAGGAGTTTACCCTGCCAAGATACTGGACACGGCTATGCTGGGAGGATGATCAGTTAAGTCCTAGCTGATCGGCCTATTGGTGAGGCTGGAAGCTGAGTCCATCGGCTAGGCGGGGGATTTTAGTGCGCTTCTCAGTGATTGCCAGTTGCCTGTGATTTTTTTGTCTCCTGGCTCCTGCGCTGTGCACTACTCATTACTACTGCACCAGAACTGGTAATCTGACTGTGGCTTGTTTTCAGGATTAAACACTTGTTTGCTGATTTGGCTTCCAGAGGGTCCTTCCATGGAAACCATATAAAAAGGTGTGATTTGTTAAAAGGGGGTGTGTTACTTTCACATACCACAATATATAAAAATATTGAGTAAGGTAATTTTCAGCTTGCTGCTACAGAGTACCGTGAGATATATCACCGATATAAAGCAGCTCTGCATTCCTCATTCTCCCGAAAGTTCAATTTCAATTATCCATTTATCATTTCCTTCTCGTATGAGAAATAATTATTAATACTTCAGTTATTTGCTCTTCTTCATTAACATTGTCACACTCTCAAAGTACAACAAGATCTGAGACAGGATGTGAATTATTCACGTCGATGTCTCACATGCCGCCCTTGGGATCTGCACCTAGTTAACATGGATACTGCTGCATGTGACATCTCAAACAGGAGGCAAGAATTATTATGTGCAAAAAAAAACAACTTGTTTTCTCTATTGTCTAATTTAATAATTTAACAAGGCGGAAAAAAAAGTCCTGGTGTGATATTCATAATCGTTTAAGATGTGCGAAATGGGGAAGAAAGAGAGAAGAGCTTCTTAAAGAGAACCTGTGAGCTCTCCAAACCGCCTCCACTTAGTGACTCTTCTAGAGTCAAGAGGGTGGAGACATTCGAAGAGAAGTCAAGTGGATTGTCCCAAGTCCCACCCCCGAGGACTGGTTCCCAACCCTGTTCAAAATCCTGCGCAGCCGCCATTGTCTTCTAGTTCTAGCACAAGAGGAGTGAGGCTGGGTGTATTTGTGCTGGCATCATCTGTGCACTGTGCATTTTCTTAAGCAGGGGCAAGTATACGCAACTCCGCTGTGCTTCAGCTGGAACTAGAAGACTACGGCGCATGCGCAGGATTTTTAAACTTGATATGACGTACTCTGTCCTCAGAGATATCAATGAAGCTAGCAAATCTCTACATGTTCATCTTAAGGATGTAATAAATATTACTATTTTATTGAAATTTCGAGTGCCGAGATCCTCTACATTCTGAGCACCATACGTTAAAGAAGTGGCGTGCCAACCATCCCTACTAATAAAGCTAGCAAAGACCGGATTAGGGCATGCCCAGCTAGATATCTCTCCCTAGTGTCTACTCCGCCTCCTTGACTCTAAAAATTTAATGATCTCCCTGCAAGGATTCAAGATCTTTTTTAACAAATCCTGTATCTGCTTAGCGAATACGGACACCTTTGGAAAACAAAGGAGAAGAACGGTCAGCTAGAGCGGGTTTTTGGAGAACAAAAAGCTAAAAAGCCATAGCCCTGGAGCAGACGATGATAATTTAGGGTTGTACAGGAAGGATCTTTTTATCAAGATGTGGCCCCTCCAGGAGCCCTGTTTGCCCTCAGATTCCCATAATTCTGTACATTTTTTTTATCTCAGAGGAACATTTGGTCTACTGTCTGCTTAAAGGGGTTGTCTCATCACACCACTGGGACCTGCAGGTATATAGAGAACAGAGCCCCGAAAATGGTGGAGGGCTCACTGCGCATGTGCAGCCGCCCTCTATTTATTTTATATGGGGCCACCGAAAATAGCCAAGCGCTGCCTCGGCTATTTCCGTCGGGCCCATAGAAGTAAATGGGAGCGGTGGACTGTCATGCGCGGTTTGTTCCCATCCACTTCTATGGGGAGAACGCTTGGTGGTGGCCAAACCACTTTGCTGGGATCTGTCCCACTGCTGGGATCCGCACCTGTAAGACAATGGGGGCGATATGCCCCCATTGTCTGAGATGAGACAACCCCTTTAATGAGGGAAGGGCACTAAATATTCACAGACAGAATTCCACTATGATGATGTCACCATAGAGCTTGTCTACAGCCAGGCAGAGTTCCATTGTGATGATGTCACCATAGAGCTTGTCTACAGCCAGGCTGAGTTCCATTGTGATGATGTCACCATAGAGCTTTTCTATTCACAGGCAGAGTTCCATTGTGATGATGTCACCATAGAGCTTGTCTACAGCCAGGCTGAGTTCCATTGTGATGATGTCACCATAGAGCTTTTCTATTCACAGGCAGAGTTCCACTGTGATGATGTCACCATAGAACTTGTCTACAGCCAGGCAGAGTTCCATTGTGATGATGTCACCATAGAACTTGTCTACAGCCAGGCTGAATTCCACTGTGATGATGTCACCATAGAGCTTTTCTATTCACAGGCAGAGTTCCATTGTGATGATGTCACCATAGAGCTTGTCTACAGCCAGGCAGAATTCCACTGTGATGATGTCACCATAGAGCTTGTCTACAGCCAGGCAGAGTTCCATTGTGATGATGTCACCATAGAACTTGTCTACAGCCAGGCTGAATTCCACTGTGATGATGTCAGCATAGAGCTTTTCTATTCACAGGCAGAGTTCCATTGTGATGATGTCACCATAGAGCTTGTCTATTCACAGGCAGAATTACACTGTGATTATGTCACCATAGTGCTTGTCTACAGCCAGGCAGAGTTCCATAGTGATGATGTCACCATAGAACTTGTCTACAGCCAGGCAGAATTCCACTAGTGATGATGTCACCATAGAGCTTTTCTATTCTGAGGCAGAGTTCCATTGTGATGATGTCACCATAGAACTTGTCTACAGCCAGGCTGAATTCAACTGTGATGATGTCACCATAGAGCTTGTCTACAGCCAGTCAGAATTCCACTGTGATGATGTCACCATAGAGCTTTTCTATTCACAGGCAGAGTTCCATTGTGATGATGTCACCATAGAACTTGTCTACAGCCAGGCAGAATTCCGAGATGATTTCACCATAGAGCTTGTCCGTTCACAGGCAGTATAGGGCATGCATCAATTTCACTTAGCCTCTCATAGAAATGGAGATTTTATTCAAAAGGGTTTTCCAGGAGTACAATTCCGATGACCTACCTTCACGATAGGTCATCAGTATCAGTTTATGGGGGGTCGACATCCGGCACCACCACTGATCAGCTGTTTGAATAGGCCACAGCACTTTGAGGAATGACATGAGAAAGAAATATAGAGGGGACATTCCCTGGCGTAATACCCTCAATAGGCAAGAGAAAGTATATAAGTACATGTACCTTACCTACCGTAGGCACAACACTAGAGAAGAATAGGAATATTCCTACAAGGGAAACAGTAGTGGGCTGCTGCGCTCGTGTGTCGGTCTGACCTCTCTGCAAGACCAGTTGCTCCTGAGCAACTGGTGTGTGCCATGGCCTCCTCACAGCTTACCATTAACAGCGCCACACATTGTATAGTGGTTGTGCTTGGTATTGCAGCTCACTGGAATGTGACTAATGAGCATGACCTCTCACGGCCTCATCAAACAGCTGATTTGAGGAGGTTCCAGGAGTCTGAACCTCACTGATCAGATATGGATGACCTATCCTGAGGACAGGTCATCAATATTCCACTACTGGAAACCCCCTAAAGTGAGGACTCTCGATTGAGCAGAGCTGTGGCGGTGACAGCGCATCCACCACTAATTATTCATAAACTCCGAGCATTATTTTAACTTTTTCACAGAACGTTTCCGGCATAATACCTTTCCCTTTATGTTTTTCGTAATGATCGTTTTATTATCTTGTTTACCTTTGGAAAGGCGTAAAGTGCCTTTAGTCCCACCAGCAGAATGCCACGCTGACAGTCTTTTTCATTATGACTGTTATTACATATTGAAAAGAACGCGCGACGGGATTCATCGCTACGATTATGACGGCTGAAATATTACATTAGGGCGAGATTTGTAATACAACGCAACATCCTACAAGTGGCGCCCTCCTGTGGGCTGTGGAAGAATCGTTCTCACTCCGAAGTGGGTCATCCGGTTTACAACACCCCTTTAAGAAAAGGAGGTCCCTTATTCAGGACCCTTAAAGAGGAGAATGGGTATAAAGAATGTGTATTGTTCTGAAGGGCCCGTCATGTCCATGTAGTACTATGCAGTGCTCCATTTCACAGGCAGACGAAGGGTTAGGCAAATTGCCTAAGGCGACTTTAAAGAGCACCCGTTTGCAGGATCAGCCCTTTTAAAGAAGACGTACTGCCTGGTAGGGTTGATCCTGCTGATTAAAATAATACCTGACTTGTGAAAATCAGTTGCGGCGTATCCCGAGTAAAAAGGTTTTTATTTATTATCCAAATGAGGGTTTTAGTGCACTGAGGGGCGGAGCCAGCTCAGGTGCACCGAGAGGCTAGGCTCCACCCCTCGGTGCACTGAAACCTTCATTTGCATTCACAATAAAAGTATTTTATTCTGGGGAACACCACAACAGATTTTCACAAGACAGGTATTATTTTAATCATCAGGATCAACCCTTACAGGCAGTATGTCCTTGTTTAATCCAGTTGATCCTGTTGATAGGGACTCTTTAAGGGAAGAGCTTTAAAAAAAATAAAAATAATGTGGTGTGTGGTTCTGCACCCGACTCTCCTTGAATTGAATGGACAAGGGATGCAATACCAGACACAACCTACGGACGGGTGTGGAGCCGTTTTTGGAAGACGGCAGCCATATTGTTCTAATCGTAGAGAACCCCTTTAAGTAAATGATTGCCAAGTCAACTATCAGTATCTAGGCTGCAAGTCACAGGCCATGGGTGACGGGGGTGCATTGTGAAACTCCTGCACCAACAGAGCTAGTCATGAGGTGGCGCTGTAGGGAAAGAGGACACTTGCCACCAGTTTCCACCGTAGATTCCAACCGATCACTGGGCGTCCAAGTTGTGGAACATCTGTGATTCATCTAAGGATACTTTTCGAAACATTAACAATGAAACATTAGTAATGATTTTCCCTCTCTTCTCGTCTTGTTCTTCTCTCGTAGACTGCCAGGTCTCTCTGAGTCTGACATGTAAAGACATCTCCACGAGGCAGCAAGTTGTGATGAAGCGTCCTCTTTTACCTTCACCTGTCCTCAAGAACACCAGGAGGAATTGAAAAAAACACCTAAAAATCAAACGCGGTCCACATATGACTTAAGCAAGTCTTTCTGTTACCCAGCATGCCCCTGTGCTGCACGCTCACCATGTCCGCGTGATCTCTGGTTGACAATTTGGTCTGTGCTGTTACTTCTAGAGCCCAATTACAAGTCATTAGCGCTTCTGTGATAGGATTCTCTGCTTCAATAATCTTCTGCCATCGCCAATAAAACGTACACGGACTCCGCAGCCTTATTTGCACTTTAATTTTAATGAAGTGCTCCTTCAATTTGCATTCCAATTGATTTTATTATGGTAAATATTTTATTCCGGATTAACGTAGTGTAATTACGATGCACATGCCATGGATCAAACTCAAGAACCTGACCTTGTCAACCAGCTGCAGGCACCTAATTATTGTCAGCTGGTCAAAGCTGGAAGCTGTGGGAACGGAGATGAAGGGGAAAGATGGTCAGGGTTGTCTTTCTTTGCCGATAACCCCTTTTCGTTGGCCCAATAGGAACATATGGACACCATAAAGGGGGTTCTCCTACTCTCCCCCCTCTAATAACCAGAGCGGAGAACCTCTAACATGGGGTGACTGCCGTTCTGGTGGACAGGGTCATCTATGTACGACTTGAATGGCTGCATGTAATGCTACACTGTAGTGGGCACCCCTGGCAAAACCAGTGGTTTATTGGGGTCTGAGGAGCAGGATTCTATAGCAGAATTCATTTACGATGAGGCCACCATAGCAGGTGTCTATTATCATACAGAATTCCACCCTGATGATGTCACCATAGAGCACGTTTATTCCCAAGCAGAATTCCACCGTGATGATGTCACCACAGAGCTTGTCTATTCGCACATTGTATAGTGGTTGTTCTTGGTATTGCAGCCCACTTGAGTGGGACTGAGCTGAACATACGTTATGTGACTAATGAACATAACCTCTCTGGACTAGGGGGGCTGCAGTGCTCACCAGAGTGCCGCAGCCTCATCAAACAGCCAATTTGAGGAGGTGCCAGGAGTCTGAACCCCACCGATCAAATCTTGATGACCTATCCTGAGGACAGGTCATCAATATTCCACCACTGGAAACCCCCTTTAATTTAATATTTTCATAGTGATGACTCTCGATTGAGCAGGTGTCTATTCTCATACAGAATTCCACTGTGATGATGTCACCACAGAGCTTGTCCAATCACAGGCTGAATCCCACCTTGATGATGTCACCATAGATCTTGCAGGCAGATTTCTACTGTTATGATGTCACAATAGAACTAATATGTTCTCTGATGGTATTCCATGTGATGATGTCACAATAGCTCTCGTCTATTCCCAGGAAGAATTCAATTGTGATGATGTCACCACAGAGCTTGTCTATTCACAGCCTGAATTCCGCTGTGATGATGTCACCATAGAGCTTGTCTGTTCACAAGCAGATTTCCATTGCAAGGATGTCATAGGCTTTTGTCTCCATTTCCAGTCAAATTTCTGTTGTGATGTCATAATAACGTATGTCTATGCACAGACAGTCTTCCATTTGAATGATGTCACAGTAGCCTCTTTCTTTATTCCCAGACTGTAATCCATCTGATGATGTCACAATAAAAAAAGTCTTTACTGCAAGTCAGAACTCCATTGTAATATCTCTATAGCCGGGCAATAAACCACTGTGATGATGTCATCATTGCCTTTATTCTCAGGTAGAATCTAATTGTGATGAAACGGTGCCGTTTGCCTTCATTCCCACGCAGCAATGAAAGGGGTTACTTCCAAAAACCGCACTACTTTTGTCCATAGGACCAGACTGCTAATTTGGCACTTCTGGCAAATCACAGATCGGCCAGTGCCGGAAAACAACCACTTTCGCTAGGTTAAAACAAATGGGCTCAGGCACCAGATATTCTGCTCAGAGCCCTGAACATACTAGTCGCTGCAGCTACAAGCCTATCGCCATCTTCGGAACAGCAATACAATTAAATAGTGCGGCGGGGACATAGGAGGCAACGGTTCGCTGACCGCCGTAAATCATTCTCGAGGGCTATAGACCACTAGGCTGGTGGACACAAAGCAATGACATAATCACGACCAGGTCCTAAAGTGGTGTGATGACGTCATCATGCCAGGACACAGGTAGTACGATGACCGTCTGCGCCTTGACCTGGGCAACTCTTCACAGATAGAAGCATGGGGCGTGAGTATATTTTTCCTGTCATTTGGGGCATCATACTACTGGGGGATCGGCACTGTAGAAGGGTGTTATAAATAGAGGGGGCATTACAAGTACTTAGGGCAGTACAGGGGGACAATATAAGTACTGGGGCAAAAGAGGGAATGATTCAAATTACTGCAGGTACTACAGGAGGATATTATACACACTGGGGAGGAATGTGGGGGACATTATATACTGGGTGCACTACAGGGGTGCAGTATAACCACTAGGCAAAATAAAGGGCATTATAATACTGGGTGCACTGCAGAAGATATTATAACTACTTGGGGCACTATACTCAAAGACTATTGTTTACTTTCATCATATTCGGGACTCCCTAGTGTTACTACTTAAAGGGGTTGTCCAGGTTCAGAGCTGAACCCGGACATACCCTTATTTTCACCCCGGCAGCCCCCCTGAGCCTAGCATCGGAGCATCTCATGCTCCGATGCGCTCCAGTGCCCTGCGCGAGATCGCGCAGGGCACGGGCTCTTGTGTTTTCAATAACACACTGCCGGGCGGTAACTTCCGCCCAGCAGTGTGTTCGGTGACGTCACCGGCTCTGAGGGGCGGGCTTTAGCTCTGCCCTAGCCGTTTTACTGGCTAGGGCAGAGCCAAATCCCGCCCATCAGTGCCGGTGACGTCACCGGGGTTCCTGTCAGCCCCATAGAGAGCCGGGTACGTCACCGGAACTCAGAAAAATGCCTTTGCCCTGCGCGATTTAGCGCAGGGCAAAGGAGAGCATCGGAGCATGAACTGCTCCGATGCTCATGTGAGGGGGGCTGTCTGGGTGAAAATGGAGGGCTGTCCAGGTTCAGCTCTGAACCTGGACAACCCCTTTAAGTCCGCCTGATGCTCAGGTATACTAACCTCGCAGTACCTCCTCGTGTAAGAAATACTGTATCACATTACATATCCTGTATTAATGCCTTGTATTATCACGTTATTGTATCACTGGAAAATATTGAAACTTAATAATTTAATAAAAATAAAATTGAAAAAAAAGAAAGAGAGGCCTTATTACTACTGGGGGCATTAACTACTGAGGTACGATAGAGGGGCCTTATGTCATGCCCCGTTCTGACGATGTGCGGAGGTCGGCCAGGATAGCAGCACGAGTTTAGTGTTTGTTTTGGAGCCGCGCTGGATCCGCCTCTCATCAGGTGCACTGGGTGGGGTCATTAGTTTAAATAGCACACCATCCCAGTGCTCTGAGCGGATTATAGGAATCATTGTGGTCTTGGAAGCTAGGAAGGAAGGTTGTCTGTTCCAGCTCAGAAAGATAAGTGTGATTTCAAGTTTGGTTGTTTTGTGTCATCTCTCCCATCCAGGTTCTGTGCGAGCAGGCTGCTCCTATTTCCCCTTTTCACCATCTCAGGGAATTTAGGGTGTTTTCAGCCCAGGCACGGGGACACATCATTCCTACCATTAAGGTCTGCATGTGGGCTGAGCAGTGCAGGGAAAGAGGTCAGGGATTAGCTAGGAGGTGACCCTTCCCCTGTCTCTCGCCCAGAGCCTGGTTGGTGGGTTATCTGTGAGTCTGAGTGCACGCCCGCCGTGACACCTTAATACTATTTTGGGGGGTTCCAGGACCTTATGGAGGGGCTTTATTAATACTGGGGGCACTTTACAGGGCATTATAACTACTGGGACACTATAGAGGGGCTTCATTACTACTGGGGACACTTTTGGGGGCCTTATAATTACTCAAAGGAACTACTACTAATGGGAGCACTAATGAAGAGCATTATCACTTATGGGGTACTTTTAGTAATGAGGGCACTTTGGGAGGGAATTACAATTTGTGGGACTTTTGGGAGCACTATTGAGTTGGAGTGGACTATCTGTATGGCACTATAATTTCTGCAGTATAATACTTTGGGGCATTGAGGAGCACAGCGGACAGAGTATTGGGGGTAACAGAAGAATAACAATTTGCCGGAGGGGAGGAGGATAGAAAAAGCGAGGAATCTAAGATGTCTGTGTGGCAAACTCTGCATAGATAAGACATGGTGGAAAGAAGTCATCATGGTGGATCGGGCCGATTGGAGAAGATGAGAAAAGAGAATGTCTATATCAGAGGAGGCATCACTGGATATAAGATGCTTGCAATGCTGTATTCTCCTGTATGTTTGGTAGTGCTGAATGTAATGTCCATCCAAATTTGGCATTAGCACTGGGATGGGGGAGGAAGCACAAAAACATATTTCACATTCATCACCGAACAATCAGTCCTGTCTGTTCTAAAATACCAGGACTAAATTTCAGTCCCAGTCCGGCCTTGGGTAGAACATGGTATTGCAGCTTAGCCCCATTACATTAAGGTGAAGTTACTCAAAGTTTTCCACCTCGGGATTGTAGTAATGCTGACTACCCCATGGATTATTATCGTTAATGACATATAATGATGTCATCAATAATACCACAAGTTATTAAGATTTCATTGTAAAGTAGATTCCATTTAATGACCCTCCTCCATTTCCTCCAGGGGTCTGGTTTAATGAGGTCATTATCTTTCTCATTAAAATCTTACTTTTAGCCTGAACCTACAAAATCTTACTCAAGTGAGAGCAGAGTTCAGCTGAGTAAATATATGGCTATAATGGACCTGCCAGATATAAAGCATGCAGGACACTTAGGATAATATTTGGCCGTGTAATGAGCTGAATACATCAGTCTACAGATCAGCGCTGGGGGGATGGATGCATCTCCAACCAGGGCAACAGGGCATGGTGTGTCCTAGCATGGGCTTTCTCAGGGTCCTACAGACTTTTTCAAGAGTATCTATTTTTTTTATTATTATTATTCACATTCCCTGCTTGTTCAGTGTCTGCATAAAACACATTTTGGTGATTGGCATTCTTCGAAGTGTTATCTTTTCACCAGGGTCAGTGCAATCATTTCCAGCAGAAAACTGGTTTCCTTACATTACAGGAGCTCAGCTGTATCCTAGAAGGTGTACATTATAGAAGTGCAGCTCTGGAGTATAATACAAGATGTAACTCAGGATCAGTACGGGATAAGTAATGTATGTACAGTGACTGCACCAGCAGAATTGTGAGTGCAGCTCTGGAGTATAATACAAGATGTAACTCAGGATCAGTACAGGATAAGTAATGTATGTACACAGTGACTGCACCAGCAGAATAGTGAGTGCAGCTCTGGAGTATAATACAGGATGTAACCTAGGATCAGTACAGGATAAGTAATGTATGTACACAGTGACTGCACCAGCAGAACAGTGAGTGCAGCTCTGGAGTATAATACAGGATGTAACTCAGGATCAGTACAGGATAAGTAATGTATGTACACAGTGACTGCACCAGCAGAACGGTGAGTGCAGCTCTGGAGTATAATACAGGATGTAACTCAGGATCAGTACAGGATAAGTAATGTATGTACACAGTGACTGCACCAGCAGAATAGTGAGTGCAGCTCTGGAGTATAATACAAGATGTAACTCAGGATCAGTACAGGATAAGTAATGTAATGTATGTACACAGTGACCGCACCAGCAGAATACTGAGTGTAGCTCTGGAGTATAATACAGGATGTAACTCAGAATCAGTACAGGAGAAGTAATGTATGTACACAGTGACTGCACCAGCAGAATAGTGAGTGCAGCTCTGGAGTATAATACAGGATGTAACTCAGGATCAGTACAGGATAAGTAATGTATGTACACAGTGACTGCACCAGCAGAATAGTGAGTGCAGCTCTGGAGTATAATACAGGATGTAACTCAGGATCAGTACAGGATAAGTAATGTATGTACACAGTGACTGCACCAGCAGAACACTGAGTGCAGCTCTGGAGTATAATACAGGATGTAACTCAGGATCAGTACAGGATAAGTAATGTATGTACACAGTGACTCCACCAGCAGAATAGTGAGTGCAGCTCTGGAGTATAATACAGGATGTAACTCAGGATCAGTACAGGATAAGTAATGTATGTACACAGTGACTGCACCAGCAGAACACTGAGTGCAGCTCTGGAGTATAATACAGGATGTAACTCAGGATCAGTACAGGATAAGTAATGTATGTACACAGTGACTCCACCAGCAGAATAGTGAGTGCAGCTCTGGAGTATAACACAGGATGTAACTCAGGATCAGTACAGGAGAAGTAATGTATGTACACAGTGACTGCACCAGCAGAATAGTGAGTGCAGCTCTGGAGTATAATACAGAATGTAACTCAGGATCAGTACAGGAGAAGTAATGTATGTACACAGTGACTGCACCAGCAGAATAGTGAGTGCAGCTCTGGAGTATAACACAGGATGTAACTCAGGATCAGTACAGGATAAGTAATGTATGTACACAGTGACTGCACCAGCAGATTATACCAGGAGATGCTGCCACCTGAAGCATTGCAGAGATCCCAATATAATCATCAGGAGCGGCTCACAATGGACACCCCTTTAATAACCACAGCTCTTTGTCTAATAGTGGACATTCCCTTTAAGATAGTTAGAAGATGCAAATTCCACTAAAAGGTGTCCTGAACAAATGCCATTCTCCCTGATGATGTATTGCAGCATCTGAAGCGGGTGCCTTGTCCTCAGGGTGCAGCGGGACAGTTACACTCACGAGATTAAGATAACATGGAGCCTTATAATGAGATATTGAATTTCAGGTCTTAACCAGTTTTAATTGAAATCTCAATTGACCAAAGCAAAACAAATCATCCAATGGCAGCGGCGCGCGCTCCGTTCCGGGAAGACGCAGCGGCACATGGGGGTCATTAATGCTGACATCCCGAAGAACAGGCTTCTGTGGAATGAAAAAGCAAATATTTGTCTAGCTGAAGGATATCAGCAAAAATCTGCAATGGAATGGTCAGCGCAACTTTATGGGAAACGGTCCAAACACCCCTTTAAATGAAGGGTTCTGCAAAATGTCTTACAAAATGTGACCCACTGCGCCAGTCCGAATGTGCAGCCTGAGAATGGGGGGGAAGCACGACACGTATTCTTTGCATTGTAGTGCTCCGGCCCTTCAGGATCGGCATTAGACATAACACAGTGTTTCGGTTTAATCCGGAGTGCTCCTTTAAGAGGTTGTCACTTGCGTAATCTGCTGATCTTTTCCCGCTTTAGTCACTGCTGGGTGAAGTTTATAATCACCGTTATATTGCCTCTCTATACATTGGGCTTGTGCTTTTTGCATGCAGTTAATTAGAACGAGCAGAGCTGCAGTGTAAAGCATATCAGAAAGGCAGAACTCTGAGCCTGGACAGGATGAGACAGGAAGCAAATCTCAGACCACCTGAGACTCCAACTGGCAATGTAGCTATGCTGTAGTCACTGATCATAGCTGTGCATTTGCTTTAGGCCTCATGCACACGACCGCTGTTTGGGTCCGCATCCGAGCCGCCGTGTGCTGTCCGCATCCGAGCCGCCGTGTGCTGTCCGCATCCGAGCCGCCGTGTGCTGTCCGCATCCGAGCCGCCGTGTGCTGTCCGCATCCGCGGCCCCGTTAAAAAAATATAACATGTCCTATTTTTGTCCGAGCTTTGCGGACAAGAATAGGCAATTTATATTGCCGGCGCCCGTTAAGTTCTGCAAATTGCGAAAAGGCAACTCGGGCGGCTTCCGTTTTTTGCGGATCCGCGGTTTGCGGACCGCAAAAAATGGCACTGTCGTGTGCATGAGGCCTTAGTTAGCAGAGCTGAGTTTGTCAGATGCAGCAGGGTTGAGTTGCTAGTGCACTGGTTGCAATATCATTCTCAGGGGCATCACTATAGTGCCTGAGGGGGGGGGCTGGGGGGCGCCAGTATTGTACTTGCGGGTTGCGGGCCCCTGTTACTTAGCTTGGCCCTTGACCAGTGAGTTTATTGTGATTTTACATAGGACTGCAGGAAAGTCAACAAGTGACTGAGATGCCATGTCTCCAGGCAGCATATCATAGGCTCACCGGAGGTGACCCCAATAAGAAGTACTCTGACCGCTGCGGCATTCTCACGCCGGTCGGGCCGGCGGCACCATTAGTCTGGCAGCTGCATCATTATCATCACCTCCTCCATCAGCCGCAATTTCCTTCTCTTTCTTTGTTGCCATTTGAAGACGAGGAAGAAACTAAGCAAAGCAGCTGCAGAATGGGAAACTGTCAATCGATACGCGGAGGCGTCAGGAGAGGAGGCTATTTCCAGTGCCGAGCACAAACTGTCACCATTACTTAAGCAACTGCAATGCAATCCAGCGCCTTGTCCACTCCCGCCCGGCGCCGCTGCTCTCCTTCCTCTACCACAATGGCTCATGTCCTCAAGGCACCTTGTGCAGTCTAAACACAGGCGAAGGGAGATTTGGCTGATTTCTTTCTACTCAGACTGATTGAATTAGTAATAGAGATGGCCAGAGATAATGGTTCAGCAGCAGATCCAACCAACATGGGCTGAAACAGACAACAAATCCATCTTAATCTCTCCAAATCCCCTGTATTGAGTCAAATGCTAAAATTCTCACTGGCTACGGCCACCACTAGGGGGAGCTTGCTGCTGGCTGCATAGCCTTCTGCTGCTAAACTCAATGTGTGCAGTGAGCTCCACCTAGTGGTGGCTGCAGGAAGAGATACGTCTATGATGGGGATTTGAGCATTGGGCTGCAGACTATGAATTAGAAAAAATAATATTTTCACTTAAAATTGACCTGCAGAGATACTGGTAGTGAATTGTCACTTGACTGATCATTATAGTTTACATGCGGCTTCTTATCTTCAATTCCTTGTGCTAAGAGGAACTTGTTCATCCTAATCTTCCTGGTTCCTGAGTAGAATAATAGAAAGAAAGAAGAAATGGTAACAGAGGGCAATGAGAGAAAGAGGAAGGTGGGTAATTCAGATGCACAGTAAAGTGATTGTGGACGAGTAGTATAGCAATTTCAGCTGTAGATTACATTTCCTCCATGCATGGTCCAGGATCATGGGTTGATCTTGCCATAGGATATAATAGAGTAACACAGCACACAGGACATCTGAGGGCCACGCTCTATTACTAGGGAAGCCTGGAAATGACTTCATGCATTAAACATGAGCCGTCTTGGGCACCTAACGGGATTTTTCCTTCCCAACTCCTCCATCTTATCTGGAGGGTCCTGGTTAATGATGACAGAAGGGATGTGTTCAGGCAGAGTACCACAATATAGCGCAGGACTGTGACAATGTTGTCCATTCTTGGTTCTTCTCTTAGTAGATAAAACCTTTTTCTTTATGGATAATTCTAATGATGCTTGAATCCCATCGATCAGCATCCCTCCAGTAGATTAAAGGGCTTTTCCTAGTGTGATGTCATCCATCAGCTCTGAGCTAATAAGTCATCTCCTCCTTGCAGCTCCTTCTCCCCTCTCACAGCATGAAGTCTCACACACAATGAGGGTGAAATGCTCCAACTGCACTCCCCTCCTCTCCCCTCCTTATTCTCCGCATTAGAGCTGCCTATAGACTTTTTGCAGGGCTTTTAATTGATTTTTACCTCCACCTTACACTGTAATATATTCTTGGGAGGATTGAAGAGGTTTCAGGGAAGTTATAGTCTGAATATATAGTTTATAGTTTAATTTATAGTCTGAATTTTAAAAGGGAACCTGTGTTGAGCGCTAATATTCGAATTGCGAATTTTTTTCTCAAATATCGTAACCTCGATTTTTCGCGAATATTTCAAATATAGTTCGATATATTCGCAAAATCGAATATTAGTTTTTTTTTTTTTCATCTGAAAATATGATTTCTCCCTGCTTCTTGCTTCCGGGTCAATAAGCCATTGGCCCACAAGCAACTTAGGCAGGGGGAATCATGTTTTCATATGGAAAATAAAATGACCAATATTCTAAAAAACGAATACATAGCAATATAGTGAATATATTCGTTATTTAGAATTTTGCCATAATTTTTTACTATCTGTACAGTTGTTCGCATACTCCTCCCCGACAAGCGCCCCCGTCACCATGGGAACGCCTGTGGGTTAGAAAATACCATCGGATCTGAGTTTTCCCTGAGATCGTGAAAGCTCAGATCCGATTGTATATTCTAACGCACAGGCGTTCCCATGGTTACGGGGACGCTCGTCGGGGAGCAGTATGCCAAAGTGGAATAACAGTACACATAAATTACAATCTATATGTGTTTTTTACGAATATTCGTAATATTGCTCTAACTTCGTCTTTTAGAATATTCTAAAAGACGAAGTTAGAGCAATATTATGAATATTCGTAAAATACACATATTAGCCTAGTCATAGTCATAGGAACGTTGCCTTATACTGTCAAAAGAAAAATCGTAATACGCGAATAATTAAATCGTATATTATTCGCGATAAATAGAAAAATGACGAATATTCGATTTCGACGAATATAAGACGAATATTCAATCGAATATTCGCGAAATATTGCGAAATCGAATATGGCACCTCCCGCTCATCACTACCTGTCATCTCCAAAAACCATCGGAAGCCGCCAGCAGTACCTGAGAGTAGCGAGCAGTGTGTTTCTGACGATTGTTTTGTTCCTGAAGGCAGATGCGGTAAAAGCTCTGAAAACGTTCCTTTATCCCTTGCAGGCGCGCTTCTCTAGTCATGCTTGAAGTCAAGGTAACCGCGCCCCCGTCCCCGCCCCCGTCCCCGCCCCTTCGCTGTGACTGACAGCACTTATGCAGAGAGTTCGGCAAAGCCAGCTGAACTGCCGGCTGTCAGTCACAGCGAAGGGGCGGGGACGGGGGCGCGGTTACCTTGACTTCAAGCATGACTAGAGAAGCGCGCCTGCAAGGGATAAAGGAACGTTTTCAGAACTTTTACCGCATCTGCCTTCAGGAACAAAACAATCGTCAGAAACACACTGCTCGCTACTCTCAGGTACTGCTGGCGGCTTCAGAGGGTTTTTGGAGGTGACAGGTTCCCTTTAAGTCTGAAGGCATGGGAAGGGAAAACAGGCCCTTTTAAGATACAATGTATCAAAATGTTTTTGTTTTGCATCGATTGGACGGTGGATACATTGAAATTGATACATGACAATTGCAACATGTCAAAAATATTTTCAATTTACAGTATATTTATCAACAAATGCACCCAGTGCCCCTCTGCTCCGGCTGAAACCTCCTGTCATGTCGAGCACAGTTACTGCACCTGAGGACTGGGAAGGAGCACGTTTCCGGAAAGCCGCTCCTCATAGTGTGAACCTATTAATTCAGACACAGACATCTTTAATCCTCGTTTCTTTCCTCTAGTTGTTAAAAATGACAGCAATTTTATCCAAATAAGGTTGAATTGTTCCTGATAAGGTCCCTAATGTGGTTATAATGGCGCTTTTCTGAGCAGGATAAAAGACACCGGAGGGTTTATTAGCGGTGTCTTCGGGAAAGCCATCCATTCTTCTCTTTGATACATTCATAAAATCTATTAATAATATCAAATATGGTTCTTACTTCCTAAAGGTGATGGTGCGAGGAGAAAATGTCATTGTACTCATTTAGGCTACTTTCACGCTGGCGTTTTGGCTTTCCGTTTCTGAGATCCGTTCAGGGCTCCTCTCACAAGCAGTCCAGCACGGATCACTTTCGCCCTAATGCATTCTGAATGGAAAAGGATCGGCTCAGAATGCATCAGTTTGCCTCCGATCAGTCACCATTCCGCTCTGGAGGCTGCCCGCAGCGTTTTGGTATCCGTCTGATGAAACTGAGCCAAACAGATCCGTCCTGATACACAATGTAAGTCAATGGGGACGGATCTGTTTTCTTTGACACAATCTGGCACAATAGAAAACGGATCCGTCCTCCATTGACTTTCAGTGGAGTTCATGACGGATCCGTCTTGGCTATGTTACAGATAATACAAACTGATTCGTTCATGACGGATGCATGCGGTTGTATTATTATAACGGATCCGTTTTTACAGATCCATGACGGATTCGCCAAAGACGTGAGTATTAGGCCTAGTTCACACGAACGTTTTTTTTTTGCGAGTGTACGGGCCGTTTTTTTGTGTTCCGTATACGGTCCGTATACGGAACAATTCATTTCAATGGTTCCGCAAAAAAAAAAACTGAATGTGTTCCGTATGCATTCCGTTTCCGTATTTCTGTTTTTCCGTTCCGTTGAAAGATAGAGCTTGTCCTATATTTGCCCGTAAATCACGGGTCGTGGCTCCATTCAAGTCAATGGGTCCGCAAAAAAAACTGAACACATACGGAAATGCATCCGTATGTCTTCTGTTTCCGTTCCGTTTTTTCTGAACCCTCTATTGAAAATGTTATGGCCAGCCCAATTTTTTCTATGTAATTACTGTATACTGTACATGGCATACGGAAAAACGGAACGGAAAAACGGAAAGGAAACGGAAACACAACGGAACTCAAAAACGGAACAACGGATCCGTGAAAAACAGACCGCAAAAAACAATAAAAGCCATACGGTCGTGTGAACTAGGCCTTAAAAGTAGCCTTACTTAAAGGGGTATTCCTTTCTGGACATTTATGGCATATCGATAGAATATGCCATAAATGCCCATCAGGGGCGCTTCCTACCTGTGCGCCCGCTCCTGGCTCCAGAATGGGGCCCTGCTGTGAATGGAGTGCATGCAGTACATATGTGGCATGCTTTCCATTCACCACCATGGGACTTCTGACAATATCAAAACGAGCGCGCCACTATTTAAAGACGTCTGAAAATAATGTATGGAATGTCCACCTGATGGGACCCTATCGCAAAGATTAAAACAGGGCCCCCTTTGAGACCCTCTCTAAATTCCATGAATCTAAGGTTTATTCCCTAAAAACTTGTGTTTGTTAATACTGAAGATCTTAAAGGGGTGGTTCCATCATAAGAGCTATGGATGATTGCACATGTACATTGAGCTCCATTCATTCTTTATGGGGCTTCTGGAGACTAGTGTTGATCGCGAATATTCTAATCGCAAATTTTTTATCGTGAATATCGGCACTTCAAGAATTTGCAAAGATGTAGAATATAGTGCTATATGTTTGTAATCACGAATATTCTAGATTTTTTTTTCATCAGTAACCTCCCTTCTTGCTTGTGGGCCAATGAGAAAGCTGCAATGTCTTTGTCTGAGCTTAGCAACATCCCTAGCAACCAATAGGACAGTTGCCTGCCCCTTACTATATAAGAACCTCCCCAGCAGCCATTTTCTGCATCATTAGTGCCGATTTGTGCTATCGCGAAAATAATGATAGGAGATCATGAATTCTAGAATTCGCAAATTTTTTGTGAATATTATGCGAAAATTTTGTATAAACGAATATTGCTTTTGCCGCTCATCACTACTGGAGACAACGGAGTGCAGCCAATATCTAATCTATGGCAGCCCCATAAGGAATGAATGCTGTAGCAGTGGACATTTCCATTCACTTCTATTAGTTCCTATCAGGCACCTATCACTTATCCTGTGGGACACACTGGGACAACCCCTTAAAGACTGGCTGTACACTTTAGAGCTGTCAGCTGATTCCCTAAAACGGTGCGAAGCGCGATTTTAATGCACATGGCAGTAAAAAAGCGCTATGGGGGAGGAAGAAGGGTTCTCACAAGATCCTGAGAGGAAGCGGGGAGGGGGGGCTAGTCTTGATTGGCTCCCAGGCTGACAGACAGCCTGGATGAGCCAATCAGTGCTGCAGCAGGCAGGAAGGTGCCCTAGCAGAACGCCATTCTGTGGTGAGCTGTGGATGAGGGTGGTTGGGTCTTACAGTATCTGCCAGGGAGTCAAAGAGAATCAGTAATCAATCAGGAAAAAACTGTATACATCAGTGATTGAGAACAATATATTGGGGCTAAATCCATTCATTATCTCCACACACACACGCAGTTCCAATTTCTTTTGGGGGGGGGCTGGGTCATTGAATGTAATTAATCCAGCATATAGGTGATCAGTACAGCAATACACAGAATATGGGAACAATTTACATGTGAGTGTTTACATGAAATTAAGCATCAGGCCTGGCCCCCAATCATCCATTTTCATTTATTTTATATCCACAAGGTTGGAATTTTTATTTTTTGGGGATTGTTCATTTCAATAAACCAGCATATAGGTGATCAATACAAGAATACAGAGGCTAGGGCAGCAGTTTACCTGTGCGTGTTAATGGGAAGTTGACTATCAGGCCTGGCCCTCAATCATCCATTTTTGTTTATTTTATTTCCACACAGTTGGAATGAAATTATTTGGGGGTTGTTCAATTTAATAAAACCAGCATATAGGGATTTATACTGATTTCCAAGGTGATTGGAGCAACTTCGGTTCAACATGAATGGATTTGGGTCTGAATCAAACCGGACTAGAAACGAATCTCAAGGGGTTCACTCATCTCTACCCCACACACATTAGATGGTCTTATGGTTCTGCCAACATTCATCTAATGTGGCTACCTTAAAGGGAATTTCTGAGGCCAAACCCACATTAAGTACACATAACTCACCTGTAGGAGAAAGTATGTAATATACTTACCGTTCCAATGTTGCATGGATCAGGAATGTGATACTGCTGTTCTGAAAATCCTGCTTCTGCTGACATCACATCCTTCAACAGGTTTCTGGCCCAGGCTACGGATGGGAAGTCACTTCCACTGTGGACGAGGTCATACCTATTTTTCTCCCTGGCACATGCGCAGATGATGACGGTATATGCAGGCGTTTGCACATGTGCCAGGGAGAGGATTAGTTTCGGCCCGTCCACAGCAGATGAGAGTAGCGATGGACAAACATCGGCCGGGGCGATTCGCGAACGCGATCGATCAAACGCGATCAATTGTTGTTGCGAACCGCAATTTTGCGGGAGGCACCATTTACTTTAAGGTGAACCTGAAAAACCTTCAGGTCATTATTGCAGCCACCAAATACTTACAAGAAGTGCACAAATCGTCCCACAACATGGACAGTGATATACCAGAGGGCGATCAATGGCAAAAATTCCCACAAAAAATATGTATTTTAATCAGGGGGCCATTTTTATGCGTCTTAAAGGGAAACTGTCAAAAATGTGCCCTACTGGAGCCTAGAAAAACGTTATTTTAGGCCACGGGAGTACAGGCCCCAAACATTAGGCATTCACCAGACAGAAAACATCAAGTGATTATGTGGCTAGAGATATATTAGACGGTCAGTGGATATCAATTTTACTGCGGGCCAGTACAAATAAATGTCAAATACATATGTTTAAAAGAACTAAAAATATAAAATTTGATTAAAAACATGGCTAACGAAATCCCCCCTCTTGAAAAAAAAAAAAATTATAATAGGTGAAATTCGATAACACGTGGTCGTCACAGGTGTTGAATTTCTCAGAGGTCCCAAACATTAGGCATTCACCTGACAGAAAAGGCCTTTTATGCCGCTGTATATACATAAGACAAGGACCATTCTTTGTTCTGGGTGGTGGCGGATATGTGTGGGCTGGCATGAGGAAATTCAATTACACATGGTTGGCACAGGTGTTGAATTCCTCCGAGATCCATGCCTCACGACAGCCGGGCAAAACGCAAGGCCATCTCTAGATGAGAGTTCCCATCAATAACTCAGGTCAGAAATCTGGAAAAGGATGTGACATTGGCAGAGGCTGGATTTTTAGAAGAGGAGCCACACGGGACTGGGTTTCCGAGAGGCTGATGCACACAACTATGTAGCGGCAAGTATATTATAAACTTTCTTTTACAGGTGATTTATGTGTACTTAAGGTGCATTTGTGGAACAGTGGATAAGGTATCCCATGACTGTTTCTCACCAAACACTAGAAGGGTGCAGCCACCCTGGACTAGGCCCCATAGTATGTCCCATAGACATGGGACATGTAGAGTATATATAGTATACATAGGCATGGACAGGTAGAGTATACATAGTATGTATACGCATGGACATGTAGAGTATATATAGTATACATAGGCATGGACAGGTAGAGTATACATAGTATGTATACGCATGGACATGTAGAGTATATATAGTATACATAGGCATGAACAGGTAGAGTATACATAGTATGTATGAGCATGGACATGTTGAGTATATATATAGTATACATAGGCATGGACAGGTAGAGTATACGTAGTATGTATAAGCATGGACATGTAGAGTATATATAGTATATCTAGGCATGGACAGGTAGAGTATATGTAGTATGTATAAGCATGGACATGTAGAGTATATATAGTATACATAGGCATGGACAGGTAGAGTATACGTAGTATGTATAAGCATGGACATGTAGAGTATATATAGTATATCTAGGCATGGACAGGTAGAGTATACGTAGTATGTATAAGCATGGACATGTAGAGTATATATAGTATACATAGGCATGGACAAGTAGCGTATACGTAGTATGTATAAGCATGGACATGTTGAGTATATATAGTATACATAGACAGGGACAGGTAGAGTATACGTAGTATGTATAAGCATGGACATGTAGAGTATATATAGTATACATAGGCATGGACAGGTAGAGTATACGTAGTATGTATAAGCATGGACATGTTGAGTATACATAGTATATCTAGGCAGGGGCGTACATAGAAATCATGGGGCCCCATAGCAAAAAAAAAAGTGGGCCCCCCCCCCCAAGTATAAAATATTGTGTCAGCAGTCAGTCTCTGCTCCCGTTGTGCACGTGGCCACCAGAACAACAGCTTGGTTAAGGCCACAGTATCGCAGGGGTAAGTCAAAAATATTAAAAGGTCCATCCATCACATGATGCAATGCTTCAGCATAAAAAACGCCTTTGTAAAGCGGTCAAATGTATTTTTTTGCTGTCGAAACGTTGCTTCATGTGATGGATGGACCTTTTTGAATAAAGCTTTCAATATTTTTGACTTACCCCTGCGATACTGTGGTCTTATTTCTTGGATGTGTATATACAGTATATATGTAAAAGCTCTCATTGTCATATTATATAGTACAATCCACAAAGACTATTAGCTTAATAGTGCACTGAGGGGCAGAGACTGAACTTAAAGCATATGTCTATGGGGGAAATGTGGTCATTTATTGGGGTTTTATTCTCTGCCTCTCATTGTCCCGTTACTAATAGCCTTTGTGGCTTGTACTGACAGTACTAGGCCAATGATAGGTACTATAGATCTATATACCAGCTCCCTACACATTGCAGACTGATTAGTACACTAAGAGTCACTGCTGCACCAGGCCTGTAGCCTCTCCTACTTACTGAAGTCGACGAGACCGGCACCGACCGTGTCCAGTCAGGCTGGGATCGGTGCAGTGTGCAGCCTGCTTCACTCCAGTGGCTCAGGTCAGACAGAGAATGAATGGGACTGTGTAAGTATGACTGGCGCCCGCCCCTGCTGCCCACAAACACTGGCCAATCAGCAGCTGCCTCTTTGTGGTGCTGACTTGCGCTGATTGGCCAGTGTGAAAACTAGAACACACCCGCAGGCTGGCCGGGCGGGAGAATCAAGTCCAAGCAGTGAGGCAGCATGAGCAGGATAATACAAGACACGGGGGCGGGGGATGGGCGGCCGCCGATCAAAGTCAAGTGCCGCTGGCCTGCGCCGCCCACTGTACTAGTCTACTGCTGGCTAAAATAAACAGAGGGGGCGGGGCCTTCCGTGCGCTCCGGGCCCCCCTGAGCTGCGGGCCCCATAGCAATGGCGTGGTCTGCCTATATTGGCGGTACGCCACTGTATCTAGGCATGAACAGGTACAGCTTTTGTTCACATCTCCCTGGTGGGCCTCCATGATGGATGCTGCTGGATCCACCGTCCTCCATCTAACTTTGCAGCCTCCAACCAGGCCTGACTAGTAGATCTAGTACCACCATTAGAGCACAATTTCATAATGGGTGTACTTCATACAACACAATACATTCATGCAGTGTAATGTGTGCTGAGGCACCTTGCGGGGGATTGATTTTCTCGTGCACCGTGTCTCTTCGCCGTGTAATCTGTTGGCAAACACAGCTGACAAGTAATGAATCTTCCATTATTGAACTGGCTTAATGAGCATTATAGGGAATTCCTTCTGCCGTGGAAATGTGGGCGCTGATATATAACGCCGGCCCTGCGAAATATACACATTAAACACAATTAACTCTTCAGGCCAGGAAGACTCGTCCAAAATGAATTTCCTATATCTTGGGTTGAGTTTAATTTGTAAATTAGAATTTATAATGAAGATCCATTTGAGTCGTTAAGCACGCTCCCGGTGGATAGATGACGGATGCAGAATCATATCCAGGAAACCCTGCAGTGGTTTTAGATGATACTAGATATCATGGCAAACTTCGCTTCTCAAGACAATCCCTGTTCATATGCCTTGTTAGGAAAAATGAAGCACGTAGGGGGCTGGGTCTCCCCTTTAGGACCACACTCTATGAAACAGTCGTAAGTAAGAGCAGCTCCGACTCTGGTGGACCTGACCGGTCCTTGTCCTTCATTACTTATCCTCCTGGATCAGCATATCTCGAGATGCAAAAAAAAACACATGATTTTATGATACTATGTTGGGAGTTGTTTATGCTATAGGTGTCTATGTGCTGCCACCCAGTGGTTGTGATGCGCATTGCAGCTTAAGAGTTTTCTTTGCATGTCATGATGTGACATTGAATTTTCAGAGAATGGACACATCTGTACAACATGACCGCTCCTATTGGGTGGCTCACATAATACTGTATTCCCTATGCAGTGTCTGTTTTTCGAGGAGGTATTTTCTCAACAACTCCTTTCTACATAGTCAGCCTAGAGATCAGTGGGCCTGGTTTCTGATGTACCTATCAATCAGCCAATACCACTGGGGAAGGCACAGGGTGGCCATAGATTTTCCCTACCACATTACATGGTGCACTGGCTGTATGCCCTCCTTCGCTGTGGAAGACCCTGGCATGTGTAGGCAGTACCTGGGAAGCATATTGATTTCAATGAGAGATGGATGTAATGCTTTGTCACGCCTGGGGTGGTGCTGCAGCAAAATCTTGCTTCCCCATACAGTAGATGACAGACGATCACCGGGGTCCAAGCAACCTTTCTATAAAAATATGTATTGTCCAAAGCAAAAATCCCTTTAAAAGGAAGCTATCATGTTGTGCGTGCAGTCCTATCTGTTATAGCACAGGAGAGACTGAGCAGGTTAATATATAGATTTATGGGAAAAGATTCAGTAGAATTTGTATTTTATTTTTGAAGGATTTGGAGTCCAGTGGGCGGTCCTACTCAGTGATAGTGATGAGCGGCACAGTCAATTTTCGAATTTGTGATATTTCACGAATTTTTTGCTGAATATTTGCAATAAATTCACGAATTTGAAAATCTGCGATTGCAAAAATTTACAATGTAATATGCACATATTGCATGCGCAATTTCATTAACTATAACAATCACACAAAATGTCTGTGAAGGTTCTCATTTAGTCCAGGTCATGGTATATCTGTAAAGAATAAATCAAGGCAACTGGACGTACTGTAGATTTCTTGAAAACGTTTCACTCGTTCTTCCAACGAGCTTTCTAAATTTTGAGTGATTGTACAAAAATTCTGGGAATAAATATGTAACTGAATCCACATCTGGTAATTATACCCAGCATGGAGTCAGAGGTGTTGATTCCATTATCCTAATTGGAGTCAGTAGGTGATAAAGACTTCCCATAAAAAGGTGTCAAGACAGCATTGTATGTGGCAGACAATAGATGTCTAACCCCCCACCTCTATTCAAGCTTGGCTTCTTCATTTTCTCCAGGAGGCCATCTACGTAAAAATGGAGAAACCAGTTGCCTTGATTTATTCTTTACAGATATAATCATACAAAAGCTATATACCTGTCATGATCAGAGTGGGGGGGAGGGGGACTCCACACTAAACACAGGCGGGAAGGGGAACAGTAACTGGGCCTGGAAACTAGGAAAGGAAGAGGTAACCTCCTAGACAACCCTAATCCGGGCCCTAACTACCTATTAATATAAATAGACCTTGAAGGTAGGAATGTTCATATGCTGGATACCTAGGCCCTTATATCCCTATAAGGCCCTGGAAGGAGGTAAGGACCAGAGACAACCCATTCCTCCCCAGATGGACAAATGCAAACAATAAAATAATAAAAGACAAACTTAGCTGAAAGCAACTCCAGAAGCACCACAGGATACAACCGACCAGCTAGTTAGAAGTCAGGAAGACTGTGGCCATATTGATTCCTCACCCTCCTGCCAATCCCCTTGGGCTCTCCCTCCGAAGAAAGTCCAGACCTTGTTGAAGCTCCTAGGGTGGCAGCCGAGGCGAAATCCAGGAGCACAGATGGGCGTACCTTCGGCTGATGGTTGCCACTTGTCCCAGTCCCTTGCAGGAGCCTTCTAGCCTGGAGGGATAGGGAACGGTTTATGAGGGGGCCCTTCTCTTATGGAGAGGGCTTGCGATGGACCACAACCTTGTGCATGTTTTTGTTGCACGGGTGATAAAAGCACGTACTTTGGGCTTTAAAAAAAAATGGATCTGCAAAAACGCTTCCGTTACAATAATACAACCGCATGCATCCGTCATGAACATTGTCTTGTTCCGGACCACATCGTGGACAGAAAAACGCTTCAGGCAGCGTTTTGGTGTCCGCCTTCAGAGCAGAATGGTGACTGAACGGATGCATTCTGAGCAGACTATTTTCCATTCAGAATGCATTAGGGCAAAACTGATCAGTTTTGGACCGCTTGTGAGAGCCCTGAACGGATCTTAGAAACGGAAAGCCAAAAGGCTAGTGTGAAAGTAACCTGACTTTAAGGCTTACTGGCTCTCAGTCAGATGAGAGCTGGTCTTGAATGTCTCATTGCACACAAGGCTGCCATTGTAAGGTATAGGTATGCTGACTACCTGTCTCATGGATAGATTGTTGGCTTGCACATACCTGGCTTTTGGCGTACAGCCTTTGTGTGATTGTCTGTTACATGTTGTCTATTGTATGTTATAGGTAATGATTTATTTTAGAAATAAAATAATATAGTAACTATAAAAATAAATTATTAATTATAGGTAGGAAAATATTTAGAATAAAAATTAATTAATGATAGGTTAAATAATAACTATAAAAAAAAAAGGTATGGGTGATAGTATAATAAGGATAAAGAGAAGCTATATATAATAAGTGAAAAAATATTATAGCTTCATCTAGAATATTCGCGATTACAAAGATATAGCACTATATTCTAGAATTTCGCGAATTCTTGAAGTGCTTATATGCTCCATAAAAATTTGGGATTAGAATATTCGCGCTCAACACTACGCGTGTTAGTGGAATCACCCACTGGACTCCTAAACCTAGAGGAATAAAATTTCTATTGAATCTTTTCCTATAAAACTATATATCAATCTGCTCAGCTCCTCCTGCCCACAGATCAGGCACCATGTTCAATGTCAGAGTTCCCCTTTAAATGCACAACCATTTACACCTTCAAATAAGGAGAAAACTTGAATTCCTCATCACCTCCCAGCTGGAGCTATACAGTAGTATCAGTCAAACTACTACAAAGATGTTTCCTAATTCCCTCATAGCTAGTGACTATCATGCTGAATCTTTCCTTATAGCACAGGGATAATTGGTCATGGCCAAGTGTGAATCATTCACCCGAAGACAGAACGTCGGCCATCTGTCTCATCACACTTGAGTGGCATCTGCACAAGGTTTTCTGCTGGATGCACAAAAATGATAATTAACTCAGTTTGTTTGTTCAGCTGTTTACAGAGAATTCTTGTAGCCTTTTATTGATCTGAGTAAAAAGGATATAACTAGCGTCCCTGGAAATGCAACAGGTGGGGGGGGGGGGCAACAAATTATGATCCAGGAGCAATATTCAGCTTGGGAAATTAGCAACCCAAAGCTTGGATGGGTTTCCATTGGAAGCCATGGCGGCCAAGTATGGGTGAATCACCGTGAATTCTGAGATTCAGTAATAAATAGGCTTAACATGACTTAGGTGTGTAAAACATTTACTAGATTATAATAAAAGGTATATACACACAGAGTAAAGTAAATAACAGTCATCAAAGCCATGGACAAATGAGCGAGCATCCCACTGACCAGTTCCCAACATGGCATCTGGAAAAAGCCCATATGATACAAAGAGTGGTGGTGGAAACAAGACACTTCTTACCCTGATGATGTCTTCGATGGAGCTGACCTCTTTGTGGCATAGCTGCACTGTAGATAATTTCTAGCCTTCAGTGTACAGCACTGGTGTAACTATAGGGTTCGCAGCGGTCCCAGAGGGCCCCCCTTGCCCCCCTTGCCAGTGGTACTGTACTTTTCCCTTTATAGGATGCAGTGCATCTTCTAAAGTGAATACTAGTGAAGCGCTTACATAATGGAGGAGGGGGAGAGAAGCGCTATGAGCGCTGTACAGTACTTACCCCTCCTCCTGCTCGCTCTTCTCAGGGCCCGCGCTGCTGTGTCCTGTCTGCCTGCAGTGTCAGGACGTACAGAGCGCACTCTGACTTGATGCTGCAGGAGGTCCGGTGACTGCGGCGCGGCCCCTGAGAATAGAAGACAGCCAGGACAGGGAGAGCGGTGGCAGGAGAGGTAAATTACTTTATTATTTTACAGTCTGATCTGAGGTCTGATGGGGGGTCTGGAGTTCTGACTGGGGATCTGGAGAGGTCTCACTGGGGGTCTGAAGGTCTGACTGGGGGCCTGCAGTGGTCTAATGGGGTCTGGAGGACTGACTGGGGGGGTCTGGAGGTCTGACTGGGGGACTCGAGTGGTCTAATGGGGGGTCTGGATATCTGACTGGGGGTCTGGAGTGGTCTAATGGGGGTCTGAAGGTCTGACTGGGGGAGTCTGGAGTTCTGACTGGGGGCGTCTAACTGGGGGTCAGATATGGGGGTCTGCAGGTCTAATGGGGTCTGGAGGTCTGGTCTGAGGTGTAATGGGGCTCTGGAGGTCTGGTCTGAGGTCTGATATAGGGATCTGGAGGTCTGATATGGGGGTCTTATATAGTGGTTTGAAGGTCTAATGGGGGTTTTATCTAAGGTCTGATATTGGGTTGGGGACTTACATGGAGGTCTAATGGGGGTCTGATCTGAGGTATAAAACTGGGGTCTTATATGAGGTCTAACATAGAGGTCTAAAGCGGGTTTGGTCTGAGATGGAGGGATCTCATTTAGGGTTTTATACGGGGGTCTGATCTGAAAGGAAGGGGGAATTTTTTTTGTACTGGCGCACAATATGAAGGGGTGCTTTTTGTACTGATTCACTATCTGTGTGGTACCAGTATTTTCAGGGGAACTGTTTCTGCAGGAAAGTATTGGGGAGCTCAGTGGGCACAGTATTGGGGGTGGCAGGATAGGGTGTTGAGAAGGTGGGAGGATGATGGAAAAGTAGGAAAGTGAGATGTCTGTTAAACTCTGCAGAGACGAGGCGCAGGGGTTGTCAGTTTTTTCCCCCATACGAGCGCTGCCTTCTCTGCTCTGTTTAACTTCTCATCACTGCAAATGCTATGGCGAGCAGATAAACAGAGCGGAGAAAGCAGCTCTCAGATGAGCACTGCCCTATCTTCAAACAGCTGATCGTCGGGGGTGCCAGAGGACACCGGCTGATCTGATATTGATGATCAGTAGTAAAAAGAGGACAACCCCTTTAGCAGTAGGACTGGAGGGAAGGGGTTAGGTTGAGAATTTGGCATGGGGAGCGCCGTTTCATTTTTTGCATCGGGCAGCAGAAAAGCTAGGTGCACCAACGCTGAGTGAAGCGGGGGGGGGGGGGGGGGCAAACTGAAGTCTTGCACCAGGGCCCATGAGCCTTTAGCTATGCCAGTGGTGTACAGTACACATGTACAGTAACTTCATACTTTAGGAATGCGGCCAGGTACCAGGTACCACTAACCAAATGCATTAAACAAATTAAAGGGGAAAGAACCACTAAATACCTTGGTGCCTATGATGCCATAAAAAAGTTCTTAGGACTGTTATCCAGGTCCTTCACATTTTGCCCCTTTACTTCCACATCACCCCTCTTATTGAATTGAGGTACAGTTTTCTTTATTAGGTCATTATTTGCCAATAGCAGCAATTTTACTGGGCTCCACCAGGCATTCACTCGGCAGTTATGTTGGCTCCCCACAAATGATAGAAGTCTGGGTCCCCCACCAATCACTAGAATGGGGTCCAGTTCCTCCTCACTGTCGAAGTGTATTAGGGAAAACTCACTGCTCCGTATAAAGTCTATGGTACAGATGGCGACAGTCACGTATGGACGAGTGTTTTGGGTGACCCTATAGTCTTTCAATAGAGTGGGAACTCGAGCAGTGGACGGCCACTCCATTAGAAACTCTTGCTCACTGTGGTTGTACAATGAGAAGGAACAGGTTTGGAGGGGCTTAGCATTCAGGACCCCCATCCTAACGATTGGTGGGGGTCACAGCATTTAGATATTTATCTTGTTCCTACATCACATGTGTTTGGGATTTAGCAGAAAATTATTTTTTAAAAAATAATAAAAAACTATTGCTTACTCCCCGTATAATCTCTGCTCCAGCAGTGGTGCTCCAGTAGTCCTCAGCGATGTCACATATATCATTCACGTGACCACTTTAGCCGATTACTGGTCTCAGTAGTCAGATGCCATACATGCAAATGTCACTGCTGAGGCCAGCGATTGGCTACAGCAGTGATGTGAATGTATGTAGAAATGGCAGGAATTTTTTTATTTGATGCCCTTTCCTGCAAATTTCTTAAAATACACTCCCTATGACAACACCGAAGGACAAAACAGGAAGCGCTGTCTTAGGGACAGAAGAGCTCGGGTACTACAGTTCTCCTTTAAAAGAGAAGCAAAATCCTGCAGGTCCTCTGACAGGTGCCCTTTAATGTCTCCATCGATGGAGGAAAAGATCACAAGCCAGGCTCGTACCGCCCTGAAACATGAGCGAATTCTATTTGGTTGGGACTTGAAGCACCAATAATGACTCCTCCATTCTCATCTCCTCCTTTGATGTTACAATATTGATACTTTTATCTTTTCTTTATCCACTCTCTTTACCCTATTCAGATCCTCAGCCGCCGAAGACTTTAATGTTAATGCGTTGGCTGGTTTTCCAAAGAGGTTTTAATGCTGTAAGTGGCGACGTTCGCAGCTCCGCATCTTATGTACATAAATGAGACAACAGATAAAAGATTCTGCATGTGACGAGCCTGGAGGACCCTTCAACCAGACATTTAGACGCCGGCATTCATGTGACAGGGTTCTTATCTCTTCTTGTACAAAACAGGAGAGAAAAAAAAAAACGCTGATTTTTTTTATTTTTTTCTAATCAAGACGTGAGAAGCCAGATACCTGCTTGGATAGTTTTCTAACACATCCATCTGGGAGTGCTTCATCTTAATCTCCTCCACACAGATGTAGCATGTGTCTTATTGTCATACAGCACCGTGTGATATAATTTATGGTCTCCATCGGGGCTCGTTAATGACAAATGTAAATACTTTTCTACCAGTAGGTGGCGCTTTAAAGTATAGGACTGAAAATAGCGATCTTTGATCTTAAGAGCGTACCCCTTCTTAACAGCACACCATGTGGTCAGGAGTGGTATTGCAAGGAACACTCTTTAAAGGCTACATGCACACGAACGTTGTTTGTTTCTGTGTTCGTTAAGTTTTTTTTTGCGGATAGGATGCGGACCCATTCATTTCAATGGGTCCGCAAAAAATGCGGACAGCACACACCGTGTGCTGTCTGCATCAGTATGTCTGTTCCGTAGCCCTGCAAAAAAAATTGAATATTTCCTATTCTTGTCCGTTTTAGGCATTGTTACAATGGATCCGCAAAAATAAAAACGGCTGGCATACGTGTTTTTTTTATCGGATCCGCAATTTGCGGACCACAAAACACATATGGTCGTGTGCATGTAGCCTAAGACAACTTGAAGATAGGAGATAAGCGTCTGATGACCAGGGATTTGACCACTGCGGCCCTCGCCGATCATGTGCAGCCACTCCATTCAGCTCTATGAGGCTGCCAGAGATTGCCGTAAGAAATAAGCGCCCATCTCTCTATATTCAATTGTATCACCACCCTCAGTCCCTTAGGACTGCAATGTCTCCCTGCCCCGCCGTCCCCTCTGATAGGCTTCAGGCCTAGTGCCTGTAGCCTATCACAGGCTGCCTGGGCCAGGCAGCATACAGCTCGGGATCCAGGGTGATGGAGACCTGCACTGCTTTGCTGACTGGGGGAACGAGGAGAGGGTATTTTTGTACTGGCACACAAAAGAAGGCAGCATTTTTTGCGCTGGCATACACGATAAGGGGCCTTTTTTTTTTACAGGCAAACATTTTTTTTGCACATGTACATACATTATAAGGCTACTTTCACACTAGCGTTCGGGGCTCCGCTTGTGAGTTCCGTTTGAAGGCTCTCACAAGCGGCCCCGAACGGATCCGTCCAGCCCCAATGCATTGTGAGTGGATGCGGATCCGCTCAGAATGCATCAGTCGGGCAGCGTTTGTCCTCCGCTCCGCTCAGCAGGCGGACACCCGAACGCTCCTTGCAGCGTTCAGGTGTCCGCCTGGCCGTGCGGAGGCAAACGGATCCGTCCAGACTTACAATGTAAGTCAATGGGGACGGATCCGTTTGAAGTTGACACAATATGGCTCAATTTTCAAACGGATCCGTCCCCCATTGACTTTCAATGTAAAGTCAAAACAGATCCGTTTGCACTATCATGCAAAAAAAAAAAATATTATTATTTTTTTGTTCATGGTAATGCAAACGGATCCGTTCTGAACGGATACCATCGTTTGCATTATAGGTGCGGATCCGTCTGTGCAGATACCAGACGGATCCGCACCTAAACGCAGGTGTGAAAGTAGCCTAAGGGGGTATTTTTGTATTGGCACACATTATAAGTTTTTTTTTTTGTACTGGCACACATTTTAAGGGGCTATTTTTGTACTGACACACATTGTAAGGTAGTATTGTTTGTACTGCACACATAAGGGAGATTTTTTTGTACTGGCACACATGATAAGTTTTATTTTATACTGACAAATATTATAAGGTTTTTTTGTACTGGCGCAAATTATAAGGGGGTATTTGTTGTACTGGCACACATAAGGAACACACATTATAAAGGGGTATTGTTTGTACCAGCAAACATTATAAGGGAGTATTTTTTATACTGGCACACATTACAAGAGAGTATTTTTGTACTGGTATACATTATAAGGGGATATTTGTGTACTGGCACACATTGTGGAGGGGTATTTTTCTATTGGAATTCATTACAAGGAGAATTATTACTACCGGGGCATTATGGTGAGCTTTATTACTACTGGGGTACTATGGGGAACATGATTACTACTTTCGGCATTATTACTTCTGGGGCACAATGGGGAGCATTATTAGTATTGGGGGCATTGTTAATACTAGGTGCACTATGGCAGAGAATTATTTCTATTGGTGGGACTATGGGGAACACTATTACTGTGGGGGGCACCCTGGCACAGTATCAGCTCAGCACGTTATCTGCAAATAACGGGTACATAGCACATATAGTCATTGCCAACCAAAACAAAAATGAAAACAATATACAAAAGTAAATATAAAATGAACTAGCTGTACATGATGCACAGAAGGGTAAATTGATCCGCATCAGGTGGTATACCATATACACATGATTAGGGGTAGTTATGGACATAAGTAAACATGATTAGGGGTAGTTCTAAAACAACGTAGAACAGAACAAACAACAAAAATTTGTTGAGACGCTGAGGATTACAGATTGGATACAGTTTGCCGCTGAAAAGAGAACCAACAACAGAACCACTGGGGAAATTGATATCCTTACTACTCTGGGTCCTCAACATCTGATAGTGACAGATCAGGGAGCTACAGACGCCCACCTCATTTTTTAGGCCATCCACGAAGGAGAGGCAGACCAGGACGAGGAGGACCTGGAGGGTTGGCAGAAAGCCAAGAAGAATGCATACAGACACGATCCCAGGTAAGGAGGACAATCTAGTTATTAACATTTCATCCAATATTCTACCACCGGCACAGATCACCCTCCTACAAAAAGGTTTATCATTTTGTCCCACACCACATTTAAATACCTTTACACTGGAACAAGAACTACAAAAATTTTACCGAACTCTGAGACTAAAAGTCAATTTTCAGGGTCCAGCACCACAACAACACAGTGTACCGGACCCACCTGGACCACTGTCTATTGAATACTTAGGTCTAGTTCCTTTATGCCACCTCGGAATAAACACCCTGTTGAGACATATATTTCCCTGTCCCAAAACACAATCCGAGATATCCTGACAGCAAATACACAAGGCCATTTTAAACACACACGAACAATCTATCTTCCGAAGAAAGGCTGGCTCTGGACACGCTACAGCGGAACAGAGAAATTGTTATTAAACCTGCGGACAAAGAAGGGGCCCTTGTTATCATGGATAGGGTTGATTATCTGTCTGAGATCAGGAGGCAATTATCAGATACAGAAACATACGAGATACCACCTAGGAATCCCACTATGCAGATACAGGAGATAATTTCCAATACAGTCAAGACATACACACAATCAGTGACCCCAAGACTGCAACATTTCTGATCTAAATACGATCACTCCTGTTTTCTACACATTGCCAAAAATCCATAAGAGTCTTGTTAATCCCCCGGGATGCCCCATAGTTGCCTCAACTGACTCCATACTTTCCCCCCTAGCCATTTACATCCTCACACCTTTGATAAAAACATCCAGATCCTTTTTATTTGACACCACAGATTTACTTTATTGACATTAGATGTGAATAGTCTGTAAACATCCATAACACACGAAAGAGGTATACAGGCTTCGGCTAGACTACTACAAAACCACTCCAATTTGGACATCACACAACAAGAGTTCTGTCTGAAACGCCTTGAGATTAACCTCACTAAGAATTTCTTCCTTTTTGGAGACACTTATTATGGCCAGAGGAAGGGGACCGCTATGGGGTCTAATGTGGCCCCCCATATGCTAATGCATATATGAAAGCATTCGAGGAAGATCATGTGTACACACATCCTTTATTTTGCCAGCATGCCAGTGTATGGTTTCGTTTTATTGACGACATCTTCTGCATATGGAAGGGCCCGGCATCCACGATACATGACTTTACCAAAGATTTGAACCAGGTACATAATGGACTCAGTTTCACTCTACATACCAACCAAGAGGAAATTAGCTTTCTCGACACATTGGTCAGAATTGACCACACGGGATCCCTGACCATAGATCTCTACAATAAACCCACTGACCGCAATAGCCTCCTGCACTATAGTAGCTGCCACCCCATAGCCACAAAATAATCTCTACCCTGCTCACAATACACACGGGTAGACCGCATTGTCACTGAAGACACAACTAAAAATTTGAGAGTCCAAAGCAATACCGAAAAATTCTTAGACAGGGGTTACCCACAGGCCACTCTACATAATGCTTTACAACACATAAAAGCAACCCCCTTGCCACACCAGACCGAACAGGATAACTCAAACACATTGTCACGATGCGCTCTGTGGCGGGGACGGCCGAGGCGCGCCCTGCGTCGCCCACTCCCTTGGTAACCACACTGGGGCTGAGTGCCGATCACTCGGCGATCGGCTGTATTGGAACTCAGGAGTCATGTGACGCTGGCCACGTCACATGACTCCACTAGCCCCCTATTTATACAGGCAATCTGCTGGCCGCAGATTGCCTGTTATTGAGGTCCTTCCTGCCATATTACTTACCTGGTTTGCTGGTCCTGCTTGTCTTCTGATTACCCGTCTGTCTCATGCCTTGGTCTTGGCGTTTCCTCCTGGGTCTGACTTCGGCTTCTCCTGATGATCCTCCGCTTGCTCCTCTGGTACCGTGCTGCTCTCTTGATTTCTGACTCGGCTTGTTTGACTACTCTGTTGCATGTATTGTCTGTCTTCCCTGCATTTATCCTAGCTGAGGGTTTGTCGACCAGTTGTCCCTTGTCACTAGGACTTGCGGGGCAAGTAGGCAAGGACAGGGGCGTGGGTTGAGCTCAGTGATCACTTCCCCACCCCCTGTGTGTGTGACACACATATCATCTCTTGATGCCCAAAATACAACAAGCTCTAAGTAAACACTGGTCACTACTAGCCAAAGCATATCCTGATGTAAAAGTATTCCATCAGCCACCACTAGCCTGCTACAAGAGATCACCCAACATTAGGGATAAATTGGTTAAGGCTGATATTGGTAGCTTCACCAAGGTACCTAAACAGTCATTCCTACGCAGCCGTTGACAGGGTACATATCCCTGTCTACACTACGCCCAATGATCAAGTGTAATAAAGGGAGAATATGCCACACACAGTGATGGTCAGTTCGCAGTGTTCGTCAGTGAACACATGCGGGCTGCCATCTTTAGTAAGGTAGACTCACCAGTCCGGTGATGCACAGGTAAGCCCTTACTTGTGCCTGTGCCGGGAGTCGGTCTGAAACAAATGCGGTCACCGGAAGCAGGCAGTTCCGAGAACTGACGATCACGTGGGCTGATGATGCGCTCTACATGTGATTTGCTGTATGAGTGCTCATTGGCTGTGGGGGCTGTAGTCACAGAGTGAGGTGTGGCCGCATCGCTGATGCTTGTGATGGCGGCCTGCCCATATTGAAACGTGATGACGTCACAGACATGTGCAATAGGTCTGTTGAGACAAGGGGAGCAGGTCACTGCTGTGGTCAGTCATTGGCTGCAGCGGCATCAAAGCAGGGGCAGGAGCGAGGCAGCAGAGGTCAGGGAGAGAAGAAGCTGGGTCCCTGTGGTGGAGAGCAGGTAAATATGCTTCCCTTTTACAGGTCTCGCTAAGAGGAAAAACCTCGCAAAAGATGGCCACCCCCTTTAAGACATATCCCCTATCCGTCAGGCCATATCCCTTTACTGGCGGGCCAGCCTGTAGACTGTGCTTCCACTATCCCTTTGTTTGGCTCCTGTGCTTTATGGCAGTACAGGCCACACCTTCCTACTTCCTGTCTGGGTGTGTCTTCTAGTGACCACCCATTTTGCACCTATTCCATATATGGTTAGAGTGGTCACCAAGACAGGAAGTCCTTCAGAGCGGCTGAGAAGGAGACCTCATAATATGAAGAAGACAGGATTGGAGAGGGAAACTCTTAGCATCGTCTTACAAGACACCACTTTAATGTCTTTAAAGAAATTGTTTTTTTTGTGTGGAGTTCGGCTTTAAATAATTCGGCAGCAGGTGCCACAGTGCAGGTGAGGAGAACCTGATGATTTCTTGTACTTGTTGCAGCTTTAGGTGTTATATTGTTCCACAGTATGTATCAAACCTGAATGAAGTGAGTGGTTTTGCTTCGTCAAGTCGTCCTAACAGTTTTAATCTGCAGTGAGCTGCCACCGGGTAATGAATTTTGAAGGGAGAATGAAAAAAATCATTAAAAAGTGAAACTCCAGGACCGGATAACAAGAAGGAATTCAATTGACGTCAGAAACAAAAAGACTCATCGCCTCTAGAATAAACTCAATATGACAGACTTCAAACTCTTAAACATGGACAATCATTTCAACGAGGTGCCACGGACTTCGGGGGAGAAAAGAATAATACAGTATGGAAGTTCCACAATAAGGAAATGTCTGCTCATCCTGAGCCTCCTGGTTTATGAATATAATTAATGATGAGCGAATTATTGAAATGTTTGATTCTGCTTCTTTGCCGAGTTTTACAAAAAATTTGCTTCATGACGAATGACTTCATCCCGAAGCGCATTTCTTTTTAAGTAACGGGTGCAATGACAGGGAGTGACGATTGCGCTGTCTCCGTCATTGTACCCCTCAGATGCCGAGTGTCAAATAAAAAAATAAAAAATCATACTTACCTGATCCTTCTGCTCGTGATGGGTCGGCTGCAGAGCCATCTTGCTTGAAGATCTGGTGCGAAATCTTGCGCGGCCAGTGGTGAGGTCATGTGACTGCGCACGGGATTTCGACCGAGATCTTTAAGCAAGATGGCGGCGCCCGGCCAATCGCGAGCAAATGGATCAGGTAAGTATGATTTTTTTGTTTTTTACACTATTTCAGATTAAAACGATTTGCTACCATGAAGCAGATGGAAATTCGGCTTCGCAGCTAATTGAATTTATCCTGAAATAGTGCAAAAAAATAAAATAAATCATACTTACCTGATCCCTTTGCTCAAGTCAACACTAAATATAATGACAGCTTTATTAAACTGCTACGATACCTGGACGGACAGCACTGAAGCCGGCCATACACATTAGAGAGCTGTGGGATGAACACTCACTTGGTCTCTCCTGACCCCTCTATACACACGCACACCCAGCTTGGTTAAGCATGCATGTGTACCTAATGCCACTCAACCTATTGTGAAATGACATGTCCCAGCATGCTTCATTCACTTCTGTAGAAATTCTGAGAACAGCCTAGCAAGTTTGCATGATGGGAGTCCTAGAGTCACCATAGCTCGAGCGGTGAAGATTGCTGATCCTTGCCATATACATTAAATGGACACGGGGTTCAGGAAGAGGGGACCAGGAGTAACAGGCAACAAAAATTATTTCTACAACCTTTAATAGGAGTCTGTGGAAAATTGCTGACAATCTCTTTGGTAGTCGAAATGATCTCCATGACTTATAAGTCAAAAACTGTGAATAGAAGACTTCACACAAGAAGAAGACTCAAGGATTGGCCTTCAACTCAAGAACATCTAGGGAGATCCAGCAACTCGATGGTGACCCATAATTTCTTGGCTTTTGACAAATCTAGAAATGTTGAAGCCTTTGGTTCGCCTCCACAACTACAACCCAACTAGAGGAGCATATGTTGGAGAAGGTTAAAGGTTCCTACACCATGAATGATGTTGAGATGCTCCTCTTCCCAGCAGTTTTGGCTCCAGAGATGCAGCTCTTCTCTTTGCAAGTGAAGACAGAAACTTGCAACCATGGTTAGCTATTTTGAAATTACAAGGTATAGACTTCTAATCCATCGGTCACACATCAGCATAGAAATATGCATTTCCCATCGTACTTCCCAGCGTCTCTTCACATCTGTCTCCCTTTCATAGACTGGGCATCGACATTGTCAGAAATGGCCAGTGGTTTTGCATGTGGCAATGTCTTACACTTCAAAAATATCTGCAAAGAAGTTCAGTCAGAGGATCCTCCTGTGGGCTCAGGCTCTGACACAATATGCCACCAAAAGTCCAGCAGAAGACAACCCTACTTGGAGGTGACTTTGAGCCAGTCACTCAAATATACACATAAATGACCTATTAGATCTTTTTGATGTATACAATGATAACAAGGGTTATAGTATCTGCGGAGATGGAGAGTTTAGCCTAGCATCATCTCCTTTGGTGGCCCAAGGAAGCTTAGACCCAAGGTCAGCGGTTGAGAAACTACAATTTCCAGCATTTACACTTGCTCAACTGAATGGAGCATGCTGGGAGCTGTAGTTTTACGACAGCTGGATTGACGGAGGTTGCTGACCCCTGGGGTAGACCAATATAATCAACCTTACATTGTCCTCTGTAGTCAAGTCTAATGTCTACTTGGTGTAGTACCTGAGAGGCAGGATCCGATGGCCCCAGGTCTAAATAAGACCAACTATATTATCCTATGTTGTGGTTATCTGTCAGGCATCTTAAAATTAGCCTCTGCTCCTTTCAGAAGTGCCTCATCCTAGTGTATGCAAATCCAGTCGTTTCTGCAAAAGCAGCAGAAAAGTGGAACTGCAGAAAATGTTTTGTTATACTCACAAGCCGCGAAGGCTCACGGCAGCGCCGACATACGGCACCGCGACATAAAAAAAGCAGCAGCTGAATGTGAGAATTTCCTGCTGGCGCTGCATCTGTGCTGCTTTATTCCATCATTCATACACTCAACGCAGAGGAATTAATGAGACATCTGATCCGACTCCAGGTCCACAGAAGATTTCTGCTGTATTATTGTACATGAAAAGAGGTGTAAAACATTTCAGGGGGATGTAGCATGGAAGACGTCCCGCTCCCCGCAGATAGACCCGGCTGCCTGCCTTTGATTCCCCATTAGAAAGGTATTCTTGCTGACACAATGTGAGAACATTACATTCAGGCTTTATCTAGCAGGAGAGGAAGGAAAGGCCAATAAGGCAGCTGCTCTGGGTACCTGTGGTGGATGGGGCACAAGAGGAAAGATTCTATTAAGAAGATTTGTGCCTATGACACTGGTTGACCATGTGCACTCGGCAGCTGAAGACAAATGTGTTGGTCCCATGTTCATGTGTGCCCGCATTGCTGCGAAATATGATGTTTTATTATATGCAGATAAGCCTCTAGGAGCAACAGGGGCGTTGCCATTACACCTACAGTATCTGCATCTCTGCAACTGCCGCGCCCCCTGCACTTTAATTGACAGGACCAGGTGTGATGACGTTTTCACTGCCTGGTCCTGTCAAAAGTCCTCCAAGTATGGGAGAAAAAAAGTGCACAATTTTTTTAAGCCTGCCCTGAGCCAACTACTGCTGAAAACTAACTTTTTTTTCTTCAGTTTGTCAATATCAATACATGATCGGCAGCCATTTTATTCAACGATAGTGCACCAGCACAGGCCATCTAAAAAGTCCAGAAATACAGCTTTGGCATACTGGGGTGAAAAAACCCTCTAATATACTGCACATCTGTGATTAAACATGCATAAGTCACTGTCACATTTAGGACAGAAATACAGCTTTTTGGTTATTGGGGTGAAAAAACCCTCTAATATACTGCACATCTGGGATTAGACAAGCATAAGTCACTGTCACATTTAGGCCAGAAATACAGCTTTTTGGTTACTGGGGTGAAAAAACCCTCTAATATACTGCACATCTGGGATTAGACGTGCATAAGTGACTGTCACATTTAGGCCAGAAATACGGCTTTTTGGTTACTGGGGTGAAAAAAACCTCTAATATACTGCACATCTGGGATTAGACGTGCATAAATGACTGTCACATTTAGGCCAGAAATACAGCTTTTTGGTTACTGGGGTAAAAAAACTGCTGCGTCTTTCTGCAGTGTGCAGACCGAAAAGGAGGTCAGGGAGGAAGACTGGGTGGAAGACGATGCAGGGGATGATGAGGTCCTAGACCCCACATAGAATGAAGGTCGTGCCACTGACTTTCACAGTTCGGAGGAAGAGGCAGTGGTGAGACCGAGCCAACAGCGTAGCAAAAGCAGCTCCCTGTTCTGGTTCTTTTGCAGGAAGGACCCTCTATGATATCATTTACCCTTTATATGGACAGAGGATGCCATAATGAAACAACCCCTAAGCGTATGCCATAGATATTCCTTCTGACATACCCTGAGCTGGTATGGTTCAGTATATCATTTATGCTATCCAGTCTGCTGCACTTTCTTATACAGAGGGACCCGGTTAAAAAATAAAAAATGTATTCAGTGTGGTTACATTATACTTTTTTTTCACAATAGGCGTCAATGGCTGTTTTATGTCGCTATATGCCCATACGTCAGAGGTACTGCATACATCAGGGAACACTCCCAAAATTTATATCTATTGAAAAAAATAAGTATGTGGGAAAAGCACGTAGCCTCTTTTTTAAACCAGATAAAAGTCCTGTTTGCCTGACAACTCCGAAATTGTCCAAAAATATTTGAATTCTCATAACAGATCATATTCCAGACCCTGCAGAGATTCTGCACTGCCAGATGGTTGTAGGTAGATGTGACTAACTGGTAGAAGGACCTGAGAAAAGGCGGAGGATGAGTGACCGGGGGACAGAAAAAGCAGCCCCATGAGAGTTAATATGGCTGACAATAGAAACAGCTACACACAGCCACTTACAGTCACTGAAGTCAGATAATATGTGGAGCAGCTGAGAACAGATACCGCTTTATTTTTTATGCAATGTATCCGCTAAATTTACAGACTTATTTTTCATGCAATGTATCTGCTTTATCGACAGGCTCGTTTTTTATTCCTTTCACTAAGACCTTAATTTCACATACCAGTCTTCCGCTGGAGGAAGATCCAAGTAATTTATTAAGAGGACGTCTTCTGCTGTCTGTACGCAAGAACTGAAATCTACTCCAGCCAGAAGCTGGAATAGATTTCAGGTGTAATATTGTAACGTAACATGAATTCAAAAGATTTGAGAATGAATAAGCTTACACAGGCTAAGTGAATAAATCTATTGATTAAGTGTGATTAAATATAAGATAACACAGAAAAATTACATACTGAATAAAAAGAAGTTAATAAACATCACTAGCCTAAATATGGGGTAAGGATCTCTGTGGGATATTCTCAAATCATGACCGGCAGGTGGGTCCTGAGGACTTACATCCTACCTAGGATGAAACTCCAGGCAAAATCCCACTTAATTGTTAGTGCAGACCACAGTTATTCCCATCAGCCCCTCCTCCAGTGTGCATCATGCATGTCTCTGAGATCACTCAGGCATGTGTTCTTAGCAGCACTACAGGGGATGGGTACTATCTCTAACCCACTACATTACAAGGAGAACTTTATTACACAGAGCATTAAATGTAATATAAAATAGGACAGAATTAAAGGGGACAAAACCAATCAGTGCTTAAAAATACCCTAACAAGACAAATATGCAACAGTGTTTTGGGCCACAGGTTGTTAAATCAGTCGGGCAGGACCTACCCGTAGCCCACTTCTTCCCACCCATAGCTTGCACACTTTTTGGAAGTGTGGCGATGATGCCAGAAACAGCTAAAAAAAAAGTGACAAGGAAATCCAAAGGAATTCTGAAATATGAATGATTAAACCAATTTTCCTTTGCACGAGTTTTGATAAATTTCCCCCAGTGCATCTGTTTTCTCCTCAGACTTGTTTTCGATACATTGTATCTGCTTTATTGGCAGATTTGTTTCTGTTACAATGTATCTGTTTTAATGACAGTTGTTTTTTTACAATGTATCTGTTGTCTGACAAGACTTGTTTTTGTAACAATATATCTGCTATACAGACAGACTTGTTTTTGATACGATGTATGTGCCGTATAAACAGACTTGTTTTTTGATACAATGTATCTGCTTTTTTGACTAATTTGTTTTGGAAGGTACTGATGTTCTCCAATAAACATCTCCATTTAGGTGATTATAGATCAGGACAATGTTCACTTTTTTACTTTGCTCCTTGCATTCCTTTTTAGAAATGGGCCAGGAACAGCAGAAAAACATCTAGAATAATTTGTTGTTCAGGCAGATGATAAATCTAGACACGACCACAGACCCGGGTCACCTCGCCCACTGACCTTTGTTTTTGTTTATTTCAAGACAAAAATACCAACTTGTCTACAACGTAGTGCTGTATGCCGTCTCTGGCTTCAGTAGACCCACTGTGACAGTAAAGATTCTACTTGGTAGCAGTCTGTGGCTGATCACTCAGTTTTTTTCCTCCAAAGGAAATATGTCAGCTTTCCCTATCCAGTGGTAAAGCTATAGCGAGCTGGGAGGACTCGGTGCTATATGCAAGGCTGGGGCAACGACAAGCCACTGAACCTTGGCCAGAGTATTTAGATGCAAGACTCAAGCATATCTCCCAACCAGGCTGCAAAAGGCACCTTATACAAATGTGCCCCAAAATGGGCTATTTTGGGAAGTTTTATGGATGTTCATTATATGGTGAGATAGAGGTGAGGGTTAAAATGTCCTGAAAATAGGTGATCCAATATAGAGAGTTGTGGCATATGAACTGAACGCAATATATGCCATTGGTTAGGAAAGCCATGCAGTACCTATAGGCAGATGGACACAGTGCAAACTAAGCTCCTCTGTGAAAAATGGTGGATGGAAATGACCCATCATCAACTTGTATCCAGTTTCTTCTATCACTTATCTTCTATTCATGTAAGTCCTGTCTTCTACACTTGTTTGAACGGAACTATCACAAGTCCTGCAGACACCAAGCAAGTAATGGATCTGATGCCTCCTGGAGAAACAGCAAGAGAGGTTCTGTCTGTTCCAAAAATGTATTGAAATGATGTATGTAGGAGTGAGAAGAGAAACCTTCTAGATGTGCAGTCATTCCCGGAGAGACTGGAAAAATTCAGCTATAGAGTAAACACTAGACATCGATAGTAGTGATATCTCCCGGATAGCGGAGTGCAACAGTACAGGTCCTTCTAAAAAAATTTGCATATTGTGATAAAGTTCATTATTTTCTGTAATGTACTGATAAACATTAGACTTTCATATATTTTAGATTCATTACACACCAACTGAAGTAGTTCAAGCCTTTTATTGTTTTAATATTGATGATTTTGGCCTACAGCTCATGAAAACCCAAATTCCTATCTAAAAAAATTAGCATATCATGAAAAGGTTCTCTAAACGAGCTATTAACCTAATCATCTGAATCAACTAATTAACTCTAAACACCTGCAAAAGATTCCTGAGGCTTTTAAAAACTCCCAGCCTGGTTCATTACTCCAAACCGCAATCATGGGTAAGACTGCCGACCTGACTGCTGTCCAGAAGGCCATCATTGACACCCTCAAGCAAGAGGGTAAGACACAGAAAGACATGTCTGAAGGAATAGGCTGTTCCCAGAGTGCTGTATCAAGGCACCTCAGTGGGAAGTCTGTGGGAAGGAAAAAGTGTGGCAGAAAACGCTGCACAACGAGAAGAGGTGACCGGACCCTGAGGAAGATTGTGGAGAAGGACCGATTCCAGACCTTGGGGGACCTGCGGAAGCAGTGGACTGAGTCTGGAGTAGAAACATCCAGAGCCCCCGTGTACAGGCGTGTGCAGGAAATGGGCTACAGGTGCCGCATTCCCCAGAAACAGCGGCAGAAGCGCCTGACCTGGGCTACAGAGAAGCAGCACTGGACTGTTGCATGTCATTCGGAAATCAAGGTGCCAGAGTCTGGAGGAAGACTGGGGAGAGGGAAATGCCAAAATGCCTGAAGTCCAGTGTCAAGTACCCACAGTCAGTGATGGTCTGGGGTGCCATGTCAGCTGCTGGTGTTGGTCCACTGTGTTTTATCAAGGGCAGGGTCAATGCAGCCGCTATCAGGAGATTGTGGAGCACTTCATGCTTCCATCTGCTGAAAAGCTTTATGGAGATGAAGATTTCATTTTTCAGCACGACCTGGCACCTGCTCACAGCTGCCAACACCACTGGTAAATGGTTTACTGACCATGGTATTACTGTGCTCAATTGGCCTGCCAACTCTCCTGACCTGAACCCCATAGAGAATCTGTGGGATATTGGGAAGAGAAAGTTGAGAGACGCAAGACCCAACACTCTGGATGAGCTTAAGGCCGCTATGGAAGCATCCTGGGCCTCCATAACACCTCAGCAGTGCCACAGGCTGATTGCCTCCATGCCACGCCGCATTGAAGCCTCCTGGGCCTCCATAACACCTCCGCAGTGCCACAGGCTGATTGCCTCCATGCCACGCCGCATTGAAGCATCCGGGGCCTCCATAACACCTCAGCAGTGCCACAGGCTGATTGCCTCCATGCCACGCCGCATTGAAGCATCCTGGGCCTCCATAACACCTCAGCAGTGCCACAAGCTGATTGCCTCCATGCCACGCCGCATTGAAGCCTCCTGGGCCTCCATAACACCTCAGCAGTGCCACAGGCTGATTGCCTCCATGCCACGCCGCATTGAAGCATCCTGGGCCTCCATAACACCTCAGCAGTGCCACAGGCTGATTGCCTCCATGCCACGCCGCATTGAAGCCTCCTGGGCCTCCATAACCCCTCAGCAGTGCCACAGGCTGATTGCCTCCATGCCACGCCGCATTGAAGCATCCTGGGCCTCCATAACACCTCAGCAGTGCCACAGGCTGATTGCCTCCATGCCACGCCGCATTGAAGCAGTCATTTCTGCAAAAGGATTCCCGACCAAGTATTGAGTGCAGAACTGAACATAATTATTTAAAGGTTGACTTTTTTTGTATTAAAAACACTTTTCTTTTATTGGTCGGATGAAATATGCTAATTTTTTTAGATAGGAAATTTGGGTTTTCATGAGCTGTATGCCAAAATCATCAATATTAAAACAATAAAAGGCTTGAACTACTTCAGTTGGTGTGTAATGAATCTAAAATATATGAAAGTCTAATGTTTATCAGTACATTACAGAAAATAATGAACTTTATCACAATATGCTAATTTTTTGAGAAGGACCTGTACATAGAACTACAGGAGAATAAATAGTATGAGATAGATAGAAAGATAGATAGATATGAGATAGATATGAGAGAGATAGATAGACAGATAGAAAGATAGATAGATAGATAGATAGATAGATAGATATGAGATAGATAGATAGATAGATATGAGATAGATAGATAGATAGATAGATAGATAGACAGACAGACAGATAGATAGATAGATAGATAGATAGATAGATAGATAGATATGAGATAGATAGATAGATAGATAGATAGACAGATAGATAGATAGATAGATAGATATGAGATAGATAGATAGACAGATAGATAGATAGATAGATAGATAGATATGAGATAGATAGATAGATAGATAGATAGATAGACAGATAGATAGATAGATATGAGATAGATAGATAGATAGATAGACAGACAGATAGATAGATAGATAGATAGATAGATAGATATGAGATAGATAGATAGATAGATAGATAGATAGATATGAGATAGATATGAAATAGAGATAGATATGCACTACTATAATTCTGCCCCATAGATGAGAATGTAGCATGTCATCCCCCCTCCTTCCCCCCGGCCCCTATGATTCTCCGGACATATTCTCTCTGTCCACACTGGCAGTGACCAGAGGTCTGTTCTCATCTTCCCAAATTTTCTTTTTGTTTGTAGCAAATCAGTTAAGAAATTCTCTAATTTGCTTCTTTCCTCGCGTCGCATAGAAAGTAAGAGCGTCCTGCCAAGGGTGACCTTGTGCTTCTCTTTTAATTTTCTAATGAATGCAAAAAAGTAATCAGAGGAAGATAGCCAGCGCTTCAATCCTTCTGAGAGCGATTCAGATTCACTTGTCCCTTACCGGAGCCAAAGAAAAGCGCCATTATTAATTTAGGCAATTAAAGTACTTTGAAAGCAATATCCAGAACATTACAAAAAATCCTTCTATCTCGCTCAGCAGCAATCTGCAAAATATCGTTTTTGCACCATTTACAGAGGTCATTTCATTAGATGCTCTGCACAAAGGCCCCGCAGCGCTGAAGTGATAATCGTCAAGAAAACCTACAACAGAATATAAATGGCTGAGAACAGGGAGGGCAAAGGCAATAGATATGTATGTCAGGACGCAGACGGTTGGCGGTGTCCTACAGATATACACATATATATCCGTATCTGTATTCTGTACACTGCAGATCCTCTGCATACAGCGCACACCTGCCCACAGGCCTCAGGTGGGACTCAGTCACAGCTATTTGCACTTGCTGACTGTCTCTTCTTAGCACAATCCAGAATGCCATTCTCTATAAAGACCGTACTCTCTGCTGCAAGATGGCCTGGCGAACCACAGGTCCTCTGAAACCTTGGGTGAGAGGGGGGGGGGGGAGTGCTATGGTTGGCTGGCCTTGCTGCCAGTGCTGATGTTCCAACCTTTAAATACTGTAATTGGGTGAAACTGACTCATTTAATGAAAGGGGGTTGCAGCTGATCCTCTGTAGCCTCCAGCTGCAGCTGATCCTCTGTAGCCTCCAGCTGCAGCTGATCCTCTCTATACCGTCAGCTGCAGCTGATCCTCTCTATACCGTCAGCTGCAGCTGATCCTCTCTATACCGTCAGCTGCAGCTGATCCTCTCTATACCGTCAGCTGCAGCTGATCCTCTCTATACCGTCAGCTGCAGCTGATCCTCTCTATACCGTCGACTGAAGCTGATCCTCTCTATACCATCAGTTGCAACTGATCCTCTCTATACCGTAGGCTGCAGCTGGTCCTCTCTATACCGTCAGCTGCAGCTGATCCTCTCTATACCGTAGGCTTCAGCTGGTCCTCTCCATGTCGTGGGCTGCAGCTGATCCTCTCTATCTCATTGTCAGCAGCTCATCCTCCCTATGCCGTCGGCTGCAGCTGATCCTCTCTATGCCACCGGCTGCAGCTAATCCTCTCTATACCATAGGCTGCAGCTGATCCTCTCTATACCATTGGCTGCAGCTGATCCTCTCTATACCATCAGCTGCAGCTGATCCTCTCTATACCATCATCTCTATACTCATCCTCCCTATGCTGTGGGCTGCAGCTGATCCTCTCTATCCCATTAGCTGCAGATGATCCTCTCTATACCATCGGCTGCAGATGATCCTCTCTATACCATCGGCTGCAGCTGATCCTCTCTATACCATCGGCTGCAGCTGATCCTCTCTATACCATCGGCTGCAGCTCATCCTCTCTATACCATCGGCTGCAGCTGATCCTCTCTATACCATCCTCTCTATACTCATCCTCCCTATGCTGTGGGCTGCAGCTGATCCTCTCTATACCATCGGCTGCAGCTGATCCTCTCTATGTGGTGGGCTGCAGCTGATCCTCTCTATGTGGTGGGCTGCAGCTGATCCTCTCTATAGCATGGGCAGCAGCTGACTCTTTCTATACCAATAGCAGCAGCTCATCCTCTCTATGTCATCGTCAGCAGCTCATCCTCTCTATGCCGTCGGCTGCAGCTGATCCTCTCTATACCATCGGCTGCAGCTCATCCTCTCTATACCATCAGCTGCAGATGATCCTCTCTATACCATCGGCTGCAGCTCATCCTCTCTATACCATCAGCTGCAGATGATCCTCTCTATACCATCGGCTGCAGCTGATCCTCTCTATACCATCGGCTGCAGCTAATCCTCTCTATACCATCGGCTGCAGCTGATCCTCTCTATACCATCGGCTGCAGCTGATCCTCTCTATACCATCGGCTGCAGCTGATCCTCTCTATCCCATTAGCTGCAGATGATCCTCTCTATACCATCGGCTGCAGCTGATCCTCTCTATACCATCATCTCTATACTCATCCTCCCTATGCTGTGGGCTGCAGCTGATCCTCTCTATCCCATTAGCTGCAGATGATCCTCTCTATACCATGCATCAGTTTGGCTCCGTTCCGCCTCTGTTCCGTGTCTGCCTGGCGATGTGGAGCCAAACGGATCCGTCCTGACTTACAATGTAAGTCAATGGGGACGGATCCGTTTGTCACTGGCACAATATGGTGCAATTGTAAACGGATCCGTCCCCCATTGACTTTCAATGTAAGTCAGGACGGATCCATTTGACTTACACTTAGATTTTTTTTTTACAGAGCAATGCAAACGGATCCATTCTGAACGGATACCACCGTTTGCATTATAGGTGCGGATCCGTCTGTGCAGATACCAGACGGATCCGCACCTAAACGCAGGTGTGAAAGTAGCCTTAATAGTCTCTCAGTATTCATTAACCCTTTCCACAGAGCCTTGCAAATACAGTGATAATGAACAGGACATATATGACAACATATAAAATGTTATAAACCTTTCAAGAGAAATAAAATAAGAAGTTTTAACTTTGCATAGGGGAAATAGGGCAAATGTCTACAAATGTCCAAACGTCAAAGTACCCCCTGCTTCAGGGCACTAAATGGTCACCAGGAAACCTAAAGCTCAGGCCCTTCAAGAGGCCAGACTAAGGGCAAGGATACTGTCAGGCTGGGAAAGTGCATGCAGGCTGCAACCTGCAGAGGATGGGGGACGGGCAGCATGGTGTGTAGCATGGTGGGCACGGACTGCCGACCTAACACATGGACAGAAAACAGAAGACTAGATAGACAGATATGGGCAGAAAACAGGAGACAGCAGGGAATCTTCTGTGTGTGTATCTATGTAGGTGGGCGACTGGTTTTCTCAGCTTCAATATGTCTTTCTTCGGTTGCGACTTCCTATCCCTACCTGTACAAGGAAGAACATCTCTGGAGTACAACCGGCTGCTCTGAAATATGAAATACTATGCAGATTATGAGAATTTTCTTATTGCATTGTAAAAACACTTTAAAGGATAACCATCATATTTTTCATTTTATTTGCTAGGTTATTACAGCTAGGCATGTGTGACCTGAGTTAGTCTGTCAATAATTGTCAAAAGATCTGTAATTACCTTTATAATAACAGCTTTCATTAATGTCCTCTGTCCCTTTTTTGACTGGTCCCTTAAAACAGTGTTTCCCAACCAGTGTGCCTCCAGCTGTTGTAAAACTACACCTCCCAGCATGCCTGCACAGCCAAAGGCTGTCCGGGCATGCTGGGAGTTGTAGTTTTACAACAGCTGGAGGCACACTGGTTGGGAAACACTGCCTTAAAAGACAGTTGCTAGGGCTTGTCTGTCTCCGGCTAAGAAGACAGGAAGACGGAGGGGCGGTCCTTCACACTGCATGCCTACATTAGGCTTCAGAGTGAGGAGGCGTGTCTCTCAGTAATCCAATCTGATTGGCTGGCAGGAAGCTGCTGGCTACAGCAAGTTTGTATGTGACCTGAGGGATGCAGTTTTGGCCTCAGAGAACTGGCAGAGGAGTCATCTTGAGAAGATCCTCATAATGTAGGATTCAAAACAGCCATAACTAAGGGGAAAACTCAAGGAAAACAGTGGTAAGTGAAGAAACTAAAGATTGCTTTATGCGTAATGCTGCTGCAGCAGTAACATATGCTAAAATTGTTTTTTTTTTAATGAAAATATGACAGTTATCCTTTAAAGGGAACCTGTCACCTCCAAAAACCATCCCAAGCTGCCAGCAGTACCTGAGAGTAGCCAGCAGCGTGTTTCTGACAATCGTTTTCTTCCTGAAGGCAGATGAAGCAAAAGCTCTAAAAAATGTCTTTTATCCCTTGCCCGCACGATTTTATAGTCATGCTTGAAGTCAAGGGGGCAGCGGCCTCCTTGCTTCAAGTCAAGGTAACTGCGCCCCCTTCCCTGCCCCTTCGCTGTGACTGACAGCGCTTATGCACCAGAGTTTGGTTGGGTTTGTTGAACTGCCGGCTGTCAGTCACAGCGAAGGGGCAGGGAAGGGGGCGCAATTACCTTGACTTGAAGCATGACTAGAAAATCGCGTGGGCAGGGGGATAAAAGAACGTTTTCAGAGCTTTTGCTGCATCTGCCTTCAGGAAGAAAATTATCGTCAGAAACACACTGCTGGCGGCTTGGGATGGTTTTTGGAAGTGACAAGTTCCCTTTAAGAAGCTCCAGGAATGAAAAATTTTAGGACAGACAACAACAAATATGATTGACTGTATAATACAAGAATAAATCACCATCCCTGCTGGAGCAAAAACACATCCAGGAGATGCTGATTTACTGAGTAGTTGCTCCTCCAGCTATGGCCAAAAACAGATTGTCTTAGTTCCTAGGTCTCATCTTCCATGTAAAGTGGATATAAAAGGCCTTGGAATGGGCAGTTCGTCCCTGGCAGACTCCGTGGCTGGTAGGAATGTCTCCTGTGATGTAATCATCACTTTTCATGAGGCCAGTTGCTATAAATTATGCAAAACTCTAAACTGCCAAAGAGAAGTTATAAAATAAAAAAATAAAACACCAAGCAAAGAAAAATTAGAAAAATCTTTACAGCATCCCAAAAGGAGTGGAGCATACTTATATTGGGTAATAAACATAAGGTGGAATTAGAAAGTTAGTTATTTTATTGTGTCACTTATTTTCTTTGTGGCATCCTTTAATGCCTGGTGCTTTCCAAAGTATGAATGTATGTTTCTGACCAGCAGGTGGTGCTTTCTAGAATGATACTACATGTGTGTGGATGACAGTGCTGCTGCTTTTTCCTCCATATTGCTCTTAAAGAGGACCTTTTATCAGAATTAAACTTCTAAAGTAACTATACAGGCATGTAGAGCGGCGCCCAGGGACCCCCCTGCACTTACTGGTATACCTGGGCGCCGCTCCGTTCTCCGGTAATTGCCTCCGGTATCTTTACAGTTAGGCTCCACCCAGGGGAACCTGCCGGCGCCTCCTTCTCCCATGCTGCAGCGCTGGCCAATCACAGCCCTCAGCTCTCTCTCAGGCTATGAGCTGAGCTCTGTGATTGGCCAGCGCTGCAGCATTGGAGAATGAGCCGACGGCAGGTTCCCCTGGGTGGAGCCTAACTGTAAAGATACCGGAGGCAATTACCGGAGAACGGAGCGGCGCCCAGGTATACCAGTAAGTGCAGGGGGGTCCCTGGGCGCCGCTCTACACGCCTGTATAGTTACTTTAGAAGTTTAATTCTGTTGAAAGGTCCTCTTTAAGTACCTTTCCTCATAAGGGCACTCCAAGTGGTCAGGTGTGGTATTACAAGTAAATCCTTCCCAAACTGCAGTCATGGGGAAGAGGGTCCTATAGGTGGATTTTGCAACCTTTATTGGAGTCCGCCCATTTCATTGCAGTATTAAAATAATGGTCCTAGTGCATTAAAATGTGTAAAAATTGGGCAAATTTGATTTATAAGTTACAATCTACTGTTCACTTTGAAGTGACGGGAGGAGACCAGGCAGCCAAGTTAGGCAATATAAGTGCTGAGTCCAGTTTTCTCCTGCATGTCTTGTACTAATTGAATTATGGGGCTGAGGAAGAGATGCTTTGGGCTCCTTAAGATTACTTTGACAACTGTATCTCACAATGTGCATGCTGCGCCTCCAGCCTTCGACAGCAGAAGCAGAGAATATGGAAAGATAGTGATCTTAAATGCTCGCATTTGGTTAGGTCATGATGAGACCTTTCTAAAGTTCCTTAACATGCTGCACGATCAATTCCTCAAAATAAGCAACTTCTCAGGCTTCGAAGAGCCAAAATATTGAGTAATAAACCGGCAATTAAACTATTTTGGTCCAGTGTTCATGTCTACTCCAGAGATCTAGACCATAAGGTTCTGAATTAAAAGACTTCACATATTAGTCCTATGTCCATGGTTGAGTCTTCTGGGAAAAAAAAAAAAAAAGCAGTAGTCTTACCTCTAATTTGGGGAAGAGTGGAAGCTTTATTTAAAATTGTTGCTTTGAAATTTGGTCTTTGACCTCATAAAAGAATAAGTCCATCCCTTGTTTTTTTTTATTAGACTCGTAGCTCCAGAAATGTTTCAGGCATTGACCATTGATCCATTCTTTCTGTGTATTCAACTTCCAAAAAAGATGTAGGTTTAATACATTAGGTAACCCATACATTTCAGACATTTTTGGAGCTACTTCTGCTCACATAAGGAACTGTATGAATGAAGTTCCTCTAGAAATAGCTCTAATCACAGCTAATTTAAGGAAAGTGAGTCACTAGTGATGGACAATGAGCCTGAGCTTTAATGAAAACCTAATAGACCAAGTATATGAACAGTCTTATCGTCTAGAAATGTGAGTGTTTGGTCTGTTGAGTCTGTTTTAAAGCATCATTACTAGAGGTGAAATTAAGAAATTACAGAAACACAGCTTTGGCACATCTGGGAGACATTTATGTGAGCATTTAGTCTTCTTCAGTCACATGAGTCCTTCCAATTTCTGAAGAGTCTAGACAATGACAGTGAAATGAGGTGAACACTCAAATATCTTACTGTTGTGCCTCAGTTTAAAAAAATTGTGCTTATGTTTCCCTAATGGGAGTGGACAGAAGACAAAAGTTCACTTTATTGGATTTTCTTTAGACTTTTATGACCACTTTTCTAAAGAGTATCTCCCAATGGTTAAAGTTAAATGGGTTTGTTTCCATGGTATTTGGTTTTTCCAAAGTTTATTCAAAATTAAGCTCAACCTCCTAATTGGCACTAAGGCTTGTGGGACCCTCCATTCTATCTTCTAATGTTGAGTCAATGTTGTGTCTGGGTTTCCACTGCTCAGGATGAAGGAACATGAGACCAACTTGGGTTGTTTATTGTCCGACCGACTGTGACAAGGTGCTAGGGTACCTCACTAAAACCATCTAGGGAAGTTGGCTTCTCTAGTAAACATAGTAAATCCATCCTTCAGATGTCCTATTCTTATTCAGACCATCTACAGCTATACTTGAAAGTTCACAAAACTAAATTCACCGCAAAGTCTTTGGTCACCACATTTGATTTTGAATAGAATAGAGTTAAGGTAGAAACAGTCATTGTAACGTTAATAGAGACAAATGCAAAAGTGATGACCTTCAGCTTGAAAGACCTGTCATAGACCTCTGTGGCTACTTAATTTGTGGTCATGGCTACCTGTGTATGACGAAGGCAACTAGAGACGTGACCATCAACCTGCCTAACTAACTATATCTAAGCGGCTTGAATTGTGCCATAACCGCTGCATAGGAGGGACGCCTAAAAGAGGGCATACCCTGTAAGATGTAACATGAAAAACAAGGGCGGGTTGGGAGGGTACACAGCTCCGACGCTGAGCCCGGAGGGGAAAACCTGTGAGGTTAATGAAGGCTGCTGCCGCCCCTCCCACATATATAGGTCAATAAATCGTCCTTCATACATGTCATAAACCATTTTGAGGATTGAATTTATGTATAACAAAACGGACGTGGATTCACTGTGTCACTTGAACAGATTTACATTGGGGATACTCCTAAGGGGCTCCCCAGATGTTTACCCTTTTACCCCTGTACAGGGATCTGGATGTTGCTGCAGTGGAACCACCGGACTACTACTTCCTGGAGTAGTCTTAGTTCAAGAGACTGCTGGCCCGGAGGATCAGGAGACACCAATGCAGGGCACCAAGGGTTCAGGCAAAACTATAGTCAGGGACAGGCCAAGGTCAGGGAAGGAAGCATAGAAGCAAAAGAGTAAACAGTAACAGGGCAGGCAGTGAAGGATCAATAAGGAGGTCAGGGAAGGGGCAACGCAGGGTCAGAGTCCAGTAAACAGACAGAGGTCGGTACGCAGGCAGACAAACAACTACAGCACATCTTCGCAGAAACAAGCAGGTTATGCAACCTATTACTCAGGCACCTTGCTACAGGGAAAGGTGACTTAAGTATATCAGAGTTGCCAGCCATTAGCTGGTGAAGATGATAGTTCATGCTGTACCTTTAAGAGCTGGAGGGATCGCGATCATGTCCTAAAGGCTGACCAGAGGAGGAGGGACAGAGCGGACCCTGGGGCTGTACCATCTGGAATAAGACAGTGGGAGATGGGTCCAGGTTGCCACGCAGGGTAAGAGGGACAGTGGCAGCTTGTGGCTGCCGCTGTCAGAGCATTGCATAAGTCTGTAAGCTCTACGTACAGGGTTTAGAATGCAAGTGAAGCATTTGCTTTAGTATATGAGCTATAACTTATTTCCCGTTATGGATTACACTGTATGATCTTTAAACTACCATCAGTTAAAATGCAGCTAATAAAATGCTCCTCATTACAAGTATCCATTATAGAAGTAAGCCATTCATTATCCATAGATTATAAACTTGACTGCTGGACCAGGAGTCTATTTAATTTGACTAAGAATGAACCGTTTGACGTATGTTCTCTCCAGTAAAAATACAAATGCTGCGTCTTCGAGTTTTTCCGTAATCCATAAATTCTGAAGGATACGATTGTTTTTCTGAGGAAGGTCTATAGATCACTCCAAGCATGTAGACATGAGATAAAGGAGAAGTCATTACAATGAGCAGTTTATAATTCTATAAAATACGACGTTTCTATCTCCTAATCTGTTATGTCGTTAAGCGCCAAATTGCTTTTAACATAATCAAAAATATAAATAGCGTGGCACAATAGGATGGTTTAGGCCCTTATGTTTAAAAACTGTGGGTTCATCATAGTCACAAAAAATAAGATTGGCTACTGTCAAGGAAGAGGGATTAAACATACATTTAGTGATGACGGGATTATCAAGCAGAGCCAAGCTGGAAGACAGAGATAGCTTTCAATTTGATAACAAAAATACCCTTAACCTCCTAGATTAAATCCCACGTGAAAAGATTTTCAAACCTTCCCCCCAGAAAACAGAAACAAACATGTAGGACTCTATAGCTTCCTATATGTCTCCAGCTTATGACACTTGACGCACCAAACTGGGCAACTCGCCATTGAAAGATTAATCACAGCCAGATACAAAGCTGTTGATTGCAGAGTATTACATTATCTTCCCAGAATGCATCTCAAGAGACAAAAGGGAGATTACGGTGTGCTGTCACAGCTTTCCACTCAAGCAGATATAAAGTCTTCAGTGCATTAGCATACCACGAGAGGTCAACATCTTGATGGAAAACCAAAGCATTAGGTTTGGTGAATGTTGCTATTATCGATTCACCCTGAGGTTGGCCGTACATGTAAGCAGCCATTTTAGCATCTCATGATTTGGTCCCATCATGATCAGTTCCCACCACAATCTGTTTGGAATTCTTGAGGATTTTGTATAGAATAAAAAATAAGGTCATTACGTCTGTGAAAGTTTCCATTTATTTGGCGTCATAACAAGTAAAAACCAGCTAGGCTTCCTGAGACATCTTGGCACTCCTACAACTGGTGCTTTCAGTTCAAGATGTTGAGTTAAGGATGGCAGGAAGCCAAACCATGTTCAATGAAGAGGTTTCCACCTAACAAGTGGTGAACAATTCTAATAAAATCTAGCTGAACATGTTAAATTGTAAAAGTTTCTTGAATCAGGGAAGAAATATCATTAAGACGTCAATTGGGTTGTCTGTTAGAAAACGAGCATTATCCAACCTGCTACATATCTCCAGTCATTTTAGCGTCTCATGAGGAAGATCATGATGGGATCATCACATCCAATAATTTGGCCACATCATGATCCGGTCCCACCAGCATCTGTTTGGAATTCTTGAGGAGGTTTTTCAATCTCTGCTTTGCCGTGTACCGGACCCTGCTTTTGGAATTATCAGAGCTTACCTGTTTGCCGCCTGCCTCTAACCTCAGACTTCATTTATGGACCTTGCTTGTTTGCCGCCCGCCTCTGACCTCAGACTTTGTTTAAGAACCTTTTTTTATCTCTGCCTGGCCTGACCACGTACTTCCCCTCTGACCCCCTGGTCAGCTGCCACTGATCTGGGGACTGCTCTGGAGTGGCACCTGACAACTACCCTAACAGCCCAAGCCTATCCTCACTATCAGAGGCTCTAGAGAAAACCAGGTAGTTGCTTAGTCACGCCCCTCCAGAGTATTGCCAGTCAGTGGCGCAGTGGGTACACACCCACTTGCATAACATACAGAAGAAGATTTAAACCCTCTGGATTGAACAAAATTGACATACAGCTTAACCAGGGAGAAGATTCTATGGGATTGCCATACCATGGTTGAGGCAGTAGGAGTATTGTGACATCAGTAGTCATATGGAGGTCAAGGAAGGTGGCAGAATAGGTCAGCAAACGCACAAGCAAATACTTTAGTAGGCAGTGAGAACCAATGGACCTTATAGCTCAAGCATAAGGACATAGAAGAAGTGTTCTTATGTAGTCTGTGACAGCTAGACATTGGATGAAGAACAGGTGCATTAGCACATGCTGGCCTTTCAAAAACCAGTCAGTGGGCGTGCAGGGCAGGTATCAGCAGTAGACCCAGGAGAGCTCAGACAGGAAGGAGGATGCCATACCTGAAACCCTTGAAGAGAAGAGCAGGTGTCACAGATGTTCCCGCGACAGGTGGCAGGAGATGGGTGAGACTGGCAACACGTGGTTTGATCTGACATGTTTTCCGTTTGGATGAAATGACATATGTGTTGTTTCTGGTGCTTGCCACACCTTCTTTCCCCAGGTGTGGCTATTAGGGTCATTTAACCTTCTCTATTTATAGTTGCTTCTCCCACAATGCTGTGCGGTTTATAGCTTCTGTTTGGACCTTTGGATAGATTGTGGTTGGTTCTCTGCAGAGTTCCTGGTGCTTCCATTGTTCCTTAGAAGTTAAGTCTTTCCTTTCCCTTTTGTATTTTGTTTGGGTTCTGTGTGTTGTATTTCCCTATTGTTTGTATTAGGCTTGAAGGAGACTCCTGTTCGTCCTTCATTTTGGAGGAACAGGTAGTCTCGTCCCTGTCATTAGTACCAGGGTCCTATAGGGCTTGATGGGACTCTAGGTATTCCTGCGTATTAACTCACCTACCTTTGGGGTCTGTTCATACTGGTAGTCAGTCAGGGTTTTGGTTAGCGTTTTCACTAGGAGGTGTCCATTTTCCTTCCCTAGTTCTCAGGCCTGATTCCCTGTTCCCCCCCTTCCCTCCTATGCTTGGTGTGGTTTTTCCCTCCCATACCGAAGCGTGACAGCAGGTGGGCGAGCATGGAGCCACCAATGCCGAAGGCATTTGGACAGAACAGGGCAAAATGTTTGTCTTTTGAGACCCAATTATCCAGATAATTTCCTGAAGTGGTTGAAGTAGGGAAAATGTAGTATTATCTGGGGACAACTTGGGATGGACATCTCAACTTCTCCAACCTTTGCTTGTTCCCTTTGAGGGAAAGGTCCAGAGTTGGGGTACTCACCTCTGTGACTTCTAAATGCTCTAATTTGTCCTCACCATATTACACTGTATTATCTGCTCACATCTACCACTATACATTACTCAGGGAGTTGTTATGACGCACAAAGATCCTGCTCATAAATTCAGCTCTGCTGTATCTGTTCATTCATCCTTTTTTACGAGTGTATTTTGTACAGATTCCCTCAGAATCGCCATAAAAATGCAAAAGTCACTAATTTTTGTTGACTGTCCCTCCTCCAGAACAAGACTGGGGAACAAGAGCCAGCTGTATATCATCTTTACTCCTAGGCAAATTAATGCAGCGTCAGGTATTATTAATCTCCAGGCTTTATGGGCTTGTTAATTGTGGTTATTCATATTCCACGTGGTGTACAGAGCAAGCTCATTAATACTTCATTTGTCTGCCACGTCGTATCAATGCAATAAGCCGCCTTTTAAAAATATGCAAACCCCCTTCTGTCTCCATCTTGGCCTTGCCAAGAACATATGTCCCCTGTTCCTTAAACTACCTACAGGAGCACTGATCTCAGGGATTAGCCATTTCAGTAAATGGAAAACAGACTGAAGGGAACATATTGCCGGCTAAAGAGGATTTGATTTGAGCAAGTATTCCATTACACACCCTCCTCACAGGAAGCAAGATTATGGGGGCACTCAATGCCATCCTGTGGTAAGCAGAAGAATGAATGGGACTCCCAAAGGAGCGTGAAAATCTGCAGAATTGATGGTATTACTACAGGACAATAGGGGTTAAAGGGAAGCTGTCATCTATTTAAATTAAGTTAGACAAACATTTTAAGATTTTTTTAATAAAAATTTTCATGTAACTGTTAGTGTTGGGCGAGCATGCTCGGCCGAACACCATTTTCACTCGGGCATCGCGATGCTCGGCACATTGCGGTGTTCGGCCGATACTCAAGTCTCCTCCCCGCACGTTTGTTGGCTGCTACGCAGCCAATAAACGTGCGGGGAAGTACTGGCCCTCACTGTAATGTGGCAGCCATGTTGGTTACTGGCATAACAGTGATTGGCTGGCCGGAACACGTCATCGGATGCTATATAGCACCCAATGAGACGTGGTTCGGCACAGTCTTAGTCAGGGAGAGCTGCAGCAGAAGGGACAGATAGTGAAGGGACAGGAATTATATAATTATATAATTAATATATATTATTAGCCAAGAATTCTCACCCTGATCCTCCTTCGGATATTCCAAGGAGCTCTTTTCAGCGCCATTCCTTAATTTGGGCCTCTCGCCAAGCCCACTTGAAGAGGGACATGAGGAGATCTTGTGCACTGATTCGCAAACTCTTGAGCATCCACAGTCAGAATAAGATGACGGTGGGGAAAACCAATTAGTGTTTGACGAGGTGGATGATGATGATGAGACACAGTTGCCCTGCACCTGGATCTTCGTAAGCACCATCAGCTAGCACATCCACTTCTGTGTCCCAGCGCAGCATACAGATGTCCATACGAAAGCGCAAATACCCAGCCACCCACCCACAGGCCATAGCACTAAATGTGCACCTTTCCAAATTACTGGCCCTGGAAATGTTGCCATTTAGGCTTGTGGACACTGAGGCTTTCCGCAGCCTGATGGCGGAGGCGGTCCCTTGTTACTCAGTCCCCAGCCGCCACCTTTTTTCCCAATGTGCCATCCCCGCCTTACACCAGCATGTGTCCCGTAACATCACCTGTGCCCTGACCAACACAGTTATTGGGAAGGTCCACTTAACGACTGACACATGGACAAGTGCTTTTAGCCAGGGACGCTACATTCCCCTAGCAGCACACTGGGTGAACGTTGTGGAGGCCGGGAGCGAGTCGTACCCTGGGATGGCACAGGTGCTACTGACGCCAAGGATTGCGGGCCCTACTTCCATCAGGGTTTCCGCCACCACCTACATTAGTGGCTGCAACCCCTCCTTCTCCTCCTCCACCTCCTCCTTCACTTCCACCTCTGAATTATCATCTTGCAGCACCAGTCAGCCATCGGTCAGTAGCTGGAAGCAGTGTAGCACTACAGTGGGGAAGCGGCAACAGGCCGTGCTGAAACGAATATGTTTAGGTGACAAACAGCACACCTCTGCAGAGCTGTGGCAGGGTATAAGAGACCAGACTGAGCTGTGGCTCTCACCACTCAACCTTGAACCAGGCATGGTTGTGTCTGATAATGGCCGTAACGTGGTGGTGGCTTTAGAGCTCGGCAAGCTCACACACATACCATGCCTAGCCCACGTGTTTAACTTAGTGGTTCAGCGGTTTCTCAAAACCTACCCCAATTTGCCTGAGCTACTGGTGAAGGTGCGCCGCGAGTATGCCCGTTTCCGGAAGTCATCTACAGCTGCCGCCGGTCTGGCAACGCTGCAGCAGCACTTGCAATTGCCAACTCACCGACTGTTGTGCGACGTGAGCACGCGCTGGAACTCCACGTTCCACATGTTGCCCAGGCTTTGTGAGCAGCAGAGGGCAGTAGTGGAATACCAGCTGCAACATGGTCGGCGCCTTTCCAGTCAGCTTCCACTCTTCACAAGCGACGAGTGGGCATGGATGTCTGACCTCTGTGAGGCTTTACGCAACTTTAAGGAATCAACACAGATGGTGAGCGGCGATGCCGCTATTAGGGTACATGCACATGTTCAGGATTTATGTGCGGATTTTTAGTCATTTTTTTTTTCTCCCACACAAATATCTATATACAAGAAATACCCTCTTTCAACATCATTTCCTGTGACATAAACTTGTCCCACCCTTCTTCTTCTCCATACTCCATTTTGAGTAGCATCGGAACGCACATTGTCACGTTGCCAGAGTGAAAAATGGATACAAATGCTAATGTTCGCCCTTTGCGCCTACGCAAACCATATATGCGACTCTTCATGCAGATAATAATCGCTATTGTAAGACGACGTCGCCTGAGAGAGGTTAGTAAAAGTATTATTAATGAAATGTATGTATGTGATAAATTAATGTGGTTATTCATTTTTTCAACTTTCATCAGCATCAAGCCAGACAGAGGCGAAGAATATGGGTCCATCCGCTCCTCATTCAGCATGAAGAGAAAGGACACTTCTGTGTACTGTATAGAGATTTACAAAGGGATGTATATTATCATCTCAATAATCAAATCTCTTTGCAAGAACTCTGTGCATTCTTCAAGGAGGCAAAAGTTACACATGGCCCTTTTTGGGGGGTTTTTTGATTATTTTTTTTTTTAGATACCCTGAGAAATTGTATGATCTATAAGAGTGTATTACTGTAGTGCAACGCCAGCAGCACGAAGTGCATAGCGTCATAGCAACCAATGACGCCGTGCACTTCTGCACTCAGCAGGATGCCCGTCCGGCTTTTCAAGGACCATGGTTTAATTAAATAGCACTGTCAACTCCAATCACAAATGAGTGATTCTGTGCCAATTGTGATGCTGATGAACCATCCTCTGGATTTTTATAAATCTTTGTTCTGTGCCCTGTGCGGTTGCAGAAGTAATGCTACTGCAATGCTGTGTGTCCACTACACGGTGCATTTAGAAAAAGTCTTGCAGCTCCATGAACTGTGTAGTAAAAAGCAGAAAACCAGATTGCGGGTGGTCTCTTCCTTTGGATGGATTATTAGCATCTATTGGCACCAAAGCTGACCAAAGTGTATGCTGTAAATAAAATCATTTAGTTTTTTCTTCTACCTTTTGGCCAAAGGAGAGAGCTTTGCATCCCTGCATCTCCAATTTCGGGTTGGCCACTCAACCATCTCCAAAATTGTAAGGTGCACATGCAATGCAATCTGGCAAAAATTGCAGCCCATAGTGATGCCTCCACCTACCGAAGAGACATGGCGCCATGTCGCAGCAGGCTTTCAAACTGTTGCCGACTTCCCCAACTGCATAGGCGCAGTTGATGGTAAACGCGTACGTGTGCAGCAGCCACCACACTCACGATCAAAATCTTTAATTACAAGAAGTATTTTTCTGTGGTGTTATGGCGGTGGCTGATGCACACTACAAATTTGTTGCCATTGATGTTGGCTCCTACGGCAGCACTGGGGGCTCTCGGGTGCCCCAGACTTCACAGATTGGACTGAAAATTCTTCGAGAATGTGTTTCGCTCCCAGCCCCTGAACCATTTCCGGGAACCACGCATCCAGTCCCCTTTGTGATGGTATCGGACGAGGCTTTTCCTCTATAGCCAAACCTGCTGCGCCCATACCCACGAAGAGGATTTAATCCCCGGAAGAGGATTTTTAATGTTCAGCTGAGTCGGGCACGAAGACTCGTGGAATGCACCTTCGGAATCATGATCAGTCAGTGGAGGATCTTTTCCACGGCCATTCAATTAGACCCAGCCACAGTTGATTCTGTGATTAAGGCATGCTGTGTACTCCACAACTATGCTCAAGAATATAGTCAAGACATAGACATGGAGTCACAGCTACCAGTTTTTAACAAAGCAATCAACTGGGGCCCAGGACGTCCAACCAATTCGGGTGTCCGTGTACGAGATACCTTTGCTGACTACTTCTTGACTCCTGAAGGTGCCGTGCCCTAGCAATACTCCTGTGTCGGTGGTGTGCAGCCTATCCAACGGATTTCGACTTCTCAGTCTTGACACTTCCGTGGACTCCAGAAGACTTCTTTTTTCTTGAAGTGACCTTTTTTTAAAAATTTTTGTAAAGTATTCCCTTGTTAATTGATTTTACATCATTGATTTTTGAACAATTAGATTGAAGACACATTTTGGGACTTTTCTAAAAAACTTTACTTGTCAAAAATTTCCGATACAAAAGCAGTCAAAGTATTGCTGCAATAAAGTGCTTTCACAAAACACGTGAAAAAAAAAAAAATCTTGTCTAGAAACACAGTATACATTTTCTGAAACCTTAATATAAATTTTCACTTCACATAGAAAAACTAATTTACAGCGTTAAGTTTCAATACAAATATTTGTGTAAATTTCTATATGAAACAAGCCCCCAAAATACTTTATTCGAAATTATGTAGACGAGGAGCTGCTAGAACTTCCGGTTGAGGGAGTACAACTGACAAATGTTGACTGACTAGAGCTAGATGTAGGGGGAATCCTTTGGAGGAATGACAAGAAAGATGGGGAATAGGAAGTATTGGCAGACTGATAAGTAGCAGAATGCGCATGAGCATGTTGAGTTATACCAAATGGTTGACTGGGTGGGTTAAGTGGAGGAGCAGGATTCACATTCCGGACAGAAGAGTATTCAGTAGGTGGAGGAGGAGGACAAGAATACTGTTGAATCGCAGATACAATTGCAGACACACTGGCTAATGGGGATGGGTTCTCATAGGCATCTAACAGGGTATACATTACTGCCATAAAAGATGATCGCCATTGCTTTGGTAAGCTGCGAATACGGTTTGCCAGTGAAATGCCAACGTGGTCAAATTCATCCTCCTTCTCCACCCTCTGGATCATTGTTAAAGCCTCAATCTCAACCGATAGCTGAGTAGAGCTTCTATTGCCTCTGCTGTTTCCCCCTGACGGGGAGCCACCTGAGTGGTGGATGTATTGCTTTTCTGAGATTGTGAAGCAGCCTGTGTTGAAGATTGAGATGTGGATGGACCGGCCTGGTCTTCACAAATTTCTAGTAGATTAGAAGAATCTTGAGTGTCCACATCCGCTGATGTGAGATTCAGCGGTCACTGGGACCAAAGTGTGGCTTTTTATCACCTCACTGACTAATTATTTTAGTAAAACATACATTTTAATGATTCCCTTTAAAATATTTATTTCCTAAAGACCTAAGATTTAAAATTCCTCAGAGTCAGAACTTGGAGAGATGGGAATTATGTCTATTACTGACGCATTAACTTGTTCCCTGCTGGGGTGCCTGATAACTCCTCAGGACTATCCCCCTTCTTCTCATGTGTCCCGCTCCTTTCTGTCAAACTATTTTCTATGCCAGCTGCTATTTCGCTGTATATACTGTCTCCCTTGTTAGGGTTCCCTTCTCTCCAATTCTGAACTAAAATCGATGTTACTCCTGCATCCCTACATGTTGCAGGAGTAACCGGTTCCTTGTCATTTTTGTCAGCCCTTTCCCTTACTGCATAGGCTTTATGAGTGTAGTAGTGTCCCACTACCTGAACTATTGTACCACAATGTGAATGAGGCCTCCGTTATGTGATATACAGGTTGTATCGGAGTGCCTCTTCCTTGTAATTTTTGGCAGCACTTGCACTTTATATACAAGTAAATATACAGGAAAGAATGTTTCCTAACAATTTTTCCTCTAAAATAGATTTCCTCTAAAATAGATTTTATCTTCGGTTTGGTGCATATTTTTGTCTGTCTGTAGAAGTGGCGTACTACTCAGACAACATCCATCCCAGCAGCGACCTGGGAGTCCAAGATGCATCCAGACATCCTCCCCATGCTGTTCCCGAACCATTTCAGTGGTGTTTCCATCAATTTCTGACCTTTTCCTGTGAACCAGACACCCCCCCCCCCCCTCTTCAGAGCAGGGGGTGCCTGGTTTAATGCTCATGTTTTCCCATTGACTTCCATTGTGTTCCGGTGATCGGTAGAGCACACGACCATCCCAAAGTGTTCTACTCGAGCACCCTAGCACTTTGGTGCTCGATCAACACTAGTAACTATCTATCAAAAAAGACTTAAGACCTTGCAGTTTTCACCATTGAGCCTCCCAATAGGCTGACACTTCCCGTCATCTCATTATTATCACAGGTAGGATTACTATGACATAGATCAGGGATGGCCAAATTGCGGCTCTCCAGCTGTTGCAAAACTACAATTCCCAGCATGCCAAGACTGACTACAGCTATCAGCCTACAGCAGGGCATGGTGGGAGTTGTAGTTTTACAACAGCTGGAGGGCCGCAGGTTGGCCATCCCTGACATAGATAATATATATTTAACCATTCACAATATCCACACCATTCACAATAGGTGACGTCACTGCTTATCTCTTTCCCATCCCCGCACAATGACCTCTGCACAGGTCACAAAGCATGCCCACAGCACTCTCCCATAGAAATCAGTGAACATCTGTTCTAAACAAAGACATCTATTGTGGCTGCTGTAAAGCATATCTCTGAATGCAGCAGCTCAAGCAAGATGGCTACAACCATAATGTAGATAAAAAAATATATACAGAAAATAAACACATATCAGAAATAAAGAATGTGTATCACTATCTGGTTTAAATCTGTAAAAAATATAGGTGGTACATTTCCTTTAAATTGTTTTCTAGTAGAGGAAGCAGGGGAAGCGGCTGCTTTGGTGCCCAAACTCAGAAGGGGCCCACCCAGGAGGAGGACTAAAAGATTTTATTGTCAGGGCCCCCTTGACAGTATTATACAATGACATTATATACAGGACAGTGTATACAGTGACATGACATACAGTATATAAGTGTCACGGACTATGGTATGTGGTGTGACACTTTCCTGCATTTGGTTGTCCGTGGCAACGTGTGGTCTTTAGTGCGTGTGGTGGCAGTGTCCCAGCCCTATGGCTGATCCCCAGGACATGATTGTCACACATGCCGTTGCCCGCGGCATCAGGTGTAGTGTGTGTTTTATGTGTGTATTCCCCTTTAAGTGGCTGTCTTCCCTTACCTTGTGTTTGAAGGGTTAATTACCTTCAGTGTCTGTGAACACTGGGTGTGTTTGTTGGGTGTGGCTACTAGGGCCTATAAAGCCTCACTGTTAGCTTCAGTCTGTGGGTTGCTTCAGTCATGCTTAGCTGGAGCAGCCTCCTGTTATTTCAGCTGCCAGTGGGGGTCACCCTTGTGGTCATACTGTCACGGCTGAGGACGGGAAAAATCCTCAGCCGTGCGATGCCCGATGATGTTAACCCCTGCCCGGCCAGGACGACAGAATTAGGGATGCGATTAGGAGGTGACCTGCTCCCTAATTCTGTCGTCATGGCCGAGCAGGGGTTAACATCATCGGGCATCGCACGGCTGAGAATTTTCCCCGTCCTCAGCCGTGACAATAGGTGTAGGAAACAGATGGAGCGGCTGCAAGGCCTCATCTGACTAGCCTCAAGAGTGGGGGTTGCCAAGAAGTTGCTGGGGGGGGGGGGGGTTTAAAAAATTTACTGTGGGGCCCAGTCATTTCTAGTTACGCCACTGTTTTCTAGGTATCTGTTTTACTTTGTGTTAGATATATTAGTTGCCCAGAGTTTGGATTTTGGTAAGGACGACCCAGTTCTGAGCCAAAATGGAATCTAGAGGTTCCTTGATAGACTAGGGCAGAGGTTTTACCAAATTCTTAAACTCAAGAGCCATGTTTGGGTATGGCAGGGTTTGTTGGGCACATGACAGAGGTGTGAAAAGCTGTACCAAAAATAGTCAAAAAATTCAAGAAAAAGGCCATGGAACTACCTTCTCTTTATAGAGATTGACAGCAACCTTTTAATCTCGATCAACAGGTCAATTGTTGATGGTACCCAAGTAGATCATGGATCTTTGGTGGACAATTGTAACATCCAAGGAACCACATGTGAACAGTGGACTATGGTGATCAACGTATTTAAAGTGCTACACCTATCATAAGGGCATGTCATGGCTATGAGGTCCAGCACGATGGAAAGGGTGATTCTAAGTTAATCCTTTTCTCCAAACTACAACTTGACCAGATGTCCAAAAATCAATACATATCTTCACCCCTCCATGACATTCAGCTAGATGTCATCTCATAGTGTGAGACCAGAGTCTAAGGCTTAGAAAGGATTCTTGGGTTCCCATATCAAAGCTTGTAATGTGGCACCAATCCACCATGGCCACCTTTACCTTCTGGCTGGGAAAGACCATACCTCAATGAGGGGACATTCCTTAGTCTCCACACCCCAGTCTGACCAGTGGCTTAGAGAATCCACATCTCCAGTTATATGTACACATGATAGAATACTATGAAGATAAATGTTTTTACTGTATATTCAATGCTCATTTTCATTAGTTTCATTAATAGATGCTGACTGACATGAAGTAACTTACTATAGCTTACACTCTCCATTGTAAATTGGACTCATGAGATGTTACCGAGCCAGGCTCCAGCAAGTCCATGCCATGCCAAGTGGAGGAGATCCCCAGGTTATCACAGTTGACTGCATCCTACTAATTGAACCTCAGCTTTGATGCTTTTTGAGGACTAGTTAGCAATCAGTGGTTGCACTGGGCGTGCCCCAGAGACGAAGGAATTTAGAAGAACCAAAGATGTTCATTAAATAAATGTCTTAAGTGATTACAGAACATGTATAAACAGTGTGCAATCTCCGCAAGCTAAATGTGAATCTGCACAACAGAGGGCTGCACAGCGGGGTCTGTGACTCCCAACAGAGACTCCAGCCGAGTATCTGATCATTAAGCCACATCCACACTCAAGATCCATCCTTTCATTTACCATGCAAGACAAGCCTGGCTGGAAATATTCACTATCCACATTCTTCTCAGCTTTGCAGATTTATTCTAGGATATCCGAGTCCCTGAGACAATATCGGCAGAGGCAGCAAATAATCAAGGGACCCCATAGAAAAGCTTGGATTAAGACTCCACTTGGCCTCTTCCACACATTTAGTGTAGGAGAAAATAGTATTTTGTGAGATATAACTTGCAGATAAAGAAGACTTTTCATCTCTTGGTCACAAAATTTGTGTACGATTTTCACATGCATTCTAAGGTGAAGCCTTTGTGACTAAGAGGTCCCAAAAGTCCTTCACCCACATCTTAACAAGGTTCCAAGTAGAGCTTCAACATGCAACAAGAAGAAATGAGAGTGAGACAAAACATTTTTTGAGCATTCAATTTATTGAAAATAACGATTAAACTGAAACAGGCTGTTTTTCAGCTGATCCAAATTTTAGGACCTCATGCCTTTAAAAGGCCAAATCTGTGCAAAGATGTGGATTCATTGTCATTTTCTGTCAGGTAGTCACACATTGTGATGGCAAAGGCAAAAAAAACTCTCCCTTTTTTGAACGTGGTCGGGTTGTTGAACTGCATAAGCAGGGTCCCTCACAGCGCGCCATCGCTGCTGAGGTGGGACGCAGTAAGACAGTCATTTGGAATTTCTTAAATGATCCTGAGGGTTATGGAACAAAAAAGTCAAGTGGAAGACCCCAAAAAATGTCATCAGCACTGAGCCGGAGGATCCAATTGGCTGTTCGTCAAGTCACTGGACGATCCTCGACCCAAATTAAGGCCCTTACTGGTGCTGACTGCAGCCCCATAACCATCAGACGGCATCTGAGACTGAAGGGCTTCAAAAACAAAAAACTTCTTCAAAGACCTCGTCTCCTTGAACGCCACAGAACTGCTCGTTTGGACTTTCCAAGAGAGCACCAAACATGAGACATTCAAAGGTGGAAGAAAGTTTTATTCTCTGATGAGAAAAAATGGAACCTTGATGGTCCTGATGGTTTCTAACGTTACTGGCATGACAAGCAGATCCCACCTGAGATGTTTTCTACGCGCCACAGTGGAAGGGGCGCCATAATGGTCTGGGGTGCTTTTTCCTTCAGTGGAACAATGGAGCTTCAGGAAGTGCAGGGGCGTCAAACGGCCGCTGGCTATGTCCAGATGTGGCAGACAGCATTCCTCATGACTGAAGGCCCTCGTCTGTGTGGTAACGACTGGGTTTTTCAACAGGACAACGCTACAGTACACGATGCCCGCAGGACAAGGGACTTCTTCCAGTAGAATAACATCACTCTTTTGGCCAATCCTACGAGTTCCCCTGATCTAAATCCAATTGAGAACCTTTGGGGATGGATGGCAAGGGAAGTTTACAAAAATGGACAACAGTTCCAGACAGTAGATGGCCTTCGTGCGGCCGTCTTCACCACTTGGAGTAATGTTCCCACTCACCTCATGGAAACGCTTGCATCAAGCATGCCGAAACAAATTTTAGAAGTGATAAACCATAACAGCGGAGCTACTCATTACTGAGTTCATGTTTGGAAGTTGGATTTCTGTTTTGGGGGGGTTTAGTTTTTTTTTGGAGGTGTGGTCCTAAACTTTTGATCAGCTGAAAAACTGTCAAGGCTGAGGATGGGGGAAACCCTCAGCCGTGCGATGCCAAATGCTGCCAGGCTGCTAGGCCAGTAGAACAGGATTAGGGAGCAGGTCACCTCCTACAGCGTCCCTAACACCAGACCCTAACTCCTATTTGCATGGGCCGACCTCGATGGTAGGAGGACCCATGCTCAGGAACCTCAGAGCCCTGACTTACCCTCCGCAGATCCCTGAGCTAGGAGCTGAGTAGACACCCTGTTCCTCCTGGATACGGACGGACAGGGGTCTCAATGGCCAAGCTGCTTGGAAACGAACATGAACCGCCTATGGATATGGCAGGAGGCTGAAATGTACTTCCACACCTACCTGCCCCAGACACACAGACTGGATCCCGTGCAATACAGCAAGTGTCCACACCCAAGCACCAGTGGACACAGCACACACACAAACACACAGGAACCCAGATCCATAGGTGCAAAACATAACAGGGAAAACATCAAGTGGACATAACATAAACTAGAGAATCACAGATTGTTTATGACCACAGGGGTGGCTCTCACTGGCAGGTAGAATGCACAGGAGGCTGCTCCAGCCAAGCATGACTGAAGCAACCTACTGAGCCATGCCAAACACCAAGGCTATATAGGCCTAAGTGGCCACACCCACACAGACACACCCAGAGTCTCACACAACACAGAAAGGGAGTTAACTCTTCCACTACCAGGGAAGGGATGACAGCAACTAAAAGGGGAATACAGACAAATAAACCCCGTGCACACCAGACAAGGGAAGTGCACACCAAACACACAAGTTGCCAAGTACAACCGCATGCACAAGACAGCAAACAGCCACGACTCAGCTCAGGCTGCAATGCTGCCGCATAAAAACCGTTGCCAGCGGCAACCACAGGTGAGGCAAATACCACAGCCCTCACCTGTGATTGACAACCAAAGTAAACCGCTGACAACCGCATGCGGTTCAGGAGTCACGGTCATGGCCATGGCCGTGACAAAAACAGCCTGTTTCAGTTTATTCATTGTTTTCATTAAATTGAATGCTCAAAAAATGTTTTGTCTCACTCCCATTTCTTCTTGTTGCATGTTGAAGCTCTACTTGGAACCTTGTTAAGATCCAGCCATGCTAAATAGGATTTTTTGCCATTTTTCAAGTGGTCTCAAACTTTTGATCAGGACTGTACCAGCAATATAATAGGCACATGGTAGGTGGCTAAAGATTTTGCATTAGGGCCAAAAAGCTTCAAGATATGTCTTTGCTTAGGGGCTAATTTAAACTGGGGTGGACCTATAAAAATCCCAAACCTCTGCAAACTCAAAGTGAAAAGACAAAAAGAGCAGCAATTGTTTCTCCTGACTAAAATCGACATTGACTGTGGGTGAAAAGGGCTAAATAAGGGGCTTGGAGGTGTGTCCATCCCTAAATGTTACTGCAGGGGTGTGACTGTCAATAAGAGGAGCCCTCCCACTGGTAATGATATGTGCACAACAGCTGTATATGAGAGTAAGGGGTATATATCTCCCACTAATGGGTCCATGTACATTAAGTGCAGGGTTAAAGTCCTCTTTACATAGATTAGGTGGGTGTCACATGACTTGACTCTGTAAATCAAAAAAATTAAAGGAGTGTTTTCCCACCAGAAATATTTTATAGATAGGCCCCAGAGGAGAGTGCTCACATCTTCCATCATTTGGTTGCTTTCACGCTCCAACTGATATGTGAGGAAAAGAAGCACAATGTCAGCAAATATTCAATTTATTGAAACATTTATTGAATAAAGTCTTTAATGTTCAGAAATCTTTCAGTGTCACGAAGACAATATGATATTTAGATTATAATGGGGGCACATACTTTTCCATCACTCTGTATTTTACCTAATGTTCATTATACTCCAATTCAATTAGAAACAAGGCATTGATAAATATGAAGAATCCTCACCAGTTACCTCAAGAAGATCGTGGACAAGAGTCCACAATGGTAAATAATTACTGACATTTCAACAGAAAAAATGCTAAATGGAGAGATAACATATGACCACAATAATACTGCTGCTATGTACAAGAATATAACTACTATAATACTGCCTCCTATGTACAAGAATATAACTACTATAATACTGCCTCCTATGTACAAGAATATAACTACTATAATACTGCTGCTATGTACAAGAATATAACTACTATAATACTGCCTCCTATGTACAAGAATATAACTACTATAATACTGCTTCCTATGTACAAGAATATAACTACTATAATACTGCCTCCTATGTACAAGAATATAACTACTATAATACTGCCTCCTATGTACAAGAATATAACTACTATAATACTGCTTCCTATGTACAAGAATATAACTACTATAATACTGCTCCTATGTACAAGAATATAACTACTATAATACTGCCTCCTATGTACAAGAATATAACTACTATAATACTGCTCCTATGTACAAGAATATAACTACTATAATACTGCCTCCTATGTACAAGATATAACTACTATAATACTGCTCCTATGTACAAGAATATAACTACTATAATACTGCTCCTATGTACAAGAATATAACTACTATAATACTAGCTCCTATGTACAAGAATATAACTACTATAATACTGCTCCTATGTACAAGAATATACTACTATAATACTGCTCCTATGTACAAGAATATAACTACTATAATACTGCCTCCTATGTACAAGAATATAACTACTATAATACTGCTCCTATGTACAAGAATATAACTACTATAATACTGCCTCCTATGTACAAGAATATAACTACTATAATACTGCTCCTATGTACAAGAATATAACTACTATAATACTGCTCCTATGTACAAGAATATAACTACTATAATACTGCTCCTATGTACAAGAATATAACTACTATAATACTGCTCCTATGTACAAGAATATAACTACTATAATACTGCTCCTATGTACAAGAATATAACTACTATAATACTGCCTCCTATGTACAAGAATATAACTACTATAATACTGCATCTTATGTACAAGAATACAACTACTATAATACTGCTACTATGTACAAGAATATAACAACTATAATACTGCATCTTATGTACAAGAATATATCTACTATAATACTGCTCCTATGTACAAGAATATAACTACTATAATACTGCTCCTATGTACAAGAATATAACTACTATAATACTGCTCCTATGTACAAGAATATATCTACTATAATACTGCCTACAAGAATATCTACTATAATACTGCTCCTATACAGAATATAACTACTATAATACTGCTCCTATGTACAAGAATATATCTACTATAATACTGCATCTTATGTACAAGAATATATCTACTATAATACTGCTCCTATAAACAAGAATATAACTACTATAATACTACATCCTATGTACAAGAATATAACTACTATAATACTGCTCCTATATACAAGAATATAACTACTATAATACTGCCTCCTATGTACAAGAATATAACTACTATAATACTGCTCCTATGTACAAGAATATAACTACTATAATACTGCTCCTATGTACAAGAATATAACTACTATAATACTGCTCCTATGTACAAGAATATAACTACTATAATACTGCTCCTATGTACAATAATATAACTACTACAAACCGGATTCCAAAAAAGTTGGGACACTAAACAAATTGTGAATAAAAACTGAATGCAATGATGTGGAGATGGCAAATGTCAATATTTTATTTGTAATAGAACGTAGATGACAGATCAAACGTTTAATCCGAGTAAATGTATCATTTTAAAGGAAAAATACGTTGATTCAAATTTTCACTGTGTCAACAAATCCCCAAAAAGTTGGGACAAGTAGCAATAAGAGGCTGGAAAAAGTAAATTTGAGCATAACGAAGAGCTGGAAGACCAATTAACACTAATTAGGTCAATTGGCAACATGATTGGGTATAAAAGAGCTTCTCAGAGCGGCAGTGTCTCTCAGAAGCCAAGATGGGTAGAGGATCACCAATTCCCACAATGTTGCGCAGAAAGATAGTGGAGCAATATCAGAAAGGTGTTACCCAGCGAAAAATTGCAAAGACTTTGCATCTATCATCATCAACTGTGCATAACATCATCCGAAGATTCAGAGAATCTGGAACAATCTCTGTGCGTAAGGGTCAAGGCCGTAAAACCATACTGGATGCCCGTGATCTCCGGGCCCTTAAACGACACTGCACCACAAACAGGAATGCTACTGTAAAGGAAATCACAGAATGGGCTCAGGAATACTTCCAGAAACCATTGTCAGTGAACACAATCCACCGTGCCATCCGCCGTTGCCAGCTGAAACTCTACAGTGCAAAGAAGAAGCCATTTCTAAGCAAGATCCACAAGCTCAGGCGTTTTCACTGGGCCAGGGATCATTTAAAATGGAGTGTGGCAAAATGGAAGACTGTTCTGTGGTCAGACGAGTCACGATTCGAAGTTCTTTTTGGAAATCTGGGACGCCATGTCATCCGGACCAAAGAGGACAAGGACAACCCAAGTTGTTATCAACGCTCAGTTCAGAAGCCTGCATCTCTGATGGTATGGGGTTGCATGAGTGCGTGTGGCATGGGCAGCTTGCATGTCTGGAAAGGCACCATCAATGCAGAAAAATATATTCAGGTTCTAGAACAACATCTGCTCCCATCCAGACGTCATCTCTTTCAGGGAAGACCCTGCATTTTTCAACAAGATAATGCCAGACCACATTCTGCATCAATCACAACATCATGGCTGCGTAGGAGAAGGATCCGGGTACTGAAATGGCCGGTCTGCAGTCCAGATCTTTCACCTATAGAGAACATTTGGCGCATCATAAAGAGGAAGGTGCAACAAAGAAGGCCCAAGACGATTGAACAGTTAGAGGCCTGTATTAGACAAGAATGGGAGAGCATTCCTATTTCTAAACTTGAGAAACTGGTCTCCTCGGTCCCCAGACGTCTGTTGAGTGTTGTAAGAAGAAGGGGAGATGCCACACAGTGGTGAAAATGGCCTTGTCCCAACTTTTTGGGGATTTGTTGACACCATGAAATTCTGATTCAACATATTTTTCCCTTAAAATTGTACATTTTCTCAGTTTAAACTTTTGTTCCGTGATTTATGTTCTATTCTGAATAAAATATTAGAAGTTGGCACCTCCACATCATTGCATTCAGTTTTTATTCACGATTTGTATAGTGTCCCAACTTTTTGGGAATCCGGTTTGTATAATACTGCTCCTATGTACAAGAAAAAAACTACTATAATACTGCTCCTATGTACAAGAATATAACTACTATAATACTGCTCCTATGTACAAGAAAAAAACTACTATAATACTGCTCCTATGTACAAGAATATAACTATTATAATACTGCCCCTATGTACAAGAATATAACTACTATAATATTGCTCCTATGTACAAGAATATAACTGCTATAATACTGCTCCTATGTACAATAATATAACTACTATAATACTGCCCCTATGTACAAGAATATAACTACTATAATACTGCTCCTATGTACAAGAATATAACTACTATAATACTGCTCCTATGTACAAGAATATAACTACTATAATACTGCTCCTATGTACAATAATATAACTACTATAATACTGCATCCTATGTACAAGAATATAACTACTATAATACTGCCTCCTATGTACAAGAATATAACTACTATAATACTGCTCCTATGTACAATAATATAACTACTATAATACTGCATCCTATGTACAAGAATATAACTACTATAATACTGCTCCTATGTACAATAATATAACTACTATAATACTGCTCCTCTGTACAATAATATAACTACTATAATACTGCTCCTATGTACAATAATATAACTACTATAATACTGCCCCTATGTACAAGAATATAACTACTATAATATTGCTCCTATGTACAAGAATATAACTGCTATAATACTGCTCCTATGTACAAGAATATAACTACTATAATACTGCCTCCTATGTACAATAATATAACTACTATAATACTGCTCCTATGTACAAGAATATAACTACTATAATACTGCCTCCTATGTACAATAATATAACTACTATAATACTGCTCCTATGTACAAGAATATAACTACTATAATACTGCCCCTATGTACAAGAATATAACTACTATAATACTGCTCCTATGTACAAGAATATAACTACTATAATACTGCTCCTATGTACAATAATATAACTACTATAATACTGCATCCTATGTACAAGAATATAACTACTATAATACTGCTCCTATGTACAATAATATAACTACTATAATACTGCCCCTATGTACAAGAATATAACTACTATAATATTGCTCCTATGTACAAGAATATAACTGCTATAATACTGCTCCTATGTACAAGAATATAACTACTATAATACTGCCTCCTATGTACAATAATATAACTACTATAATACTGCTCCTATGTACAAGAATATAACTACTATAATACTGCCTCCTATGTACAATAATATAACTACTATAATACTGCTCCTATGTACAATAATATAACTACTATAATACTGCCCCTATGTACAAGAATATAACTACTATAATACTGCTCCTATGTACAAGAATATAACTACTGTAATACTGCTCCTATGTACAATAATATAACTACTATAATACTGCATCCTATGTACAAGAATATAACTACTGTAATACTGCTCCTATGTACAATAATATAACTACTATAATACTGCTCCTATGTACAATAATATAACTACTATAATACTGCCCCTATGTACAAGAATATAACTACTATAATACTGCCTCCTATGTACAAGAATATAACTACTATAATACTGCTCCTATGTACAAGAATATAACTACTATAATACTGCTCCTATGTACAATAATATAACTACTATAATACTACCCCTATGTACAAGAATATAACTACTATAATACTGCTCCTATGTACAATAATATAACTACTATAATACTGCCCCTATGTACAAGAATATAACTACTATAATACTGCTCCTATGTACAAGAATATAACTACTATAATACTGCTCCTATGTACAAGAATATAACTACTATAATACTGCTCCTATGTACAGAATATAACTACTATAATACTGCATCCTATGTACAAGAATATAACTACTATAATACTGCCTCCTATGTACAAGAATATAACTACTATAATACTGCTCCTATGTACAATAATATAACTACTATAATACTGCATCCTATGTACAAGAATATAACTACTATAATACTGCTCCTATGTACAATAATATAACTACTATAATACTGCTCCTCTGTACAATAATATAACTACTATAATACTGCTCCTATGTACAATAATATAACTACTATAATACTGCCCCTATGTACAAGAATATAACTACTATAATATTGCTCCTATGTACAAGAATATAACTGCTATAATACTGCTCCTATGTACAAGAATAGAACTACTATAATACTGCCTCCTATGTACAATAATATAACTACTATAATACTGCTCCTATGTACAAGAATATAACTACTATAATACTGCCTCCTATGTACAATAATATAACTACTATAATACTGCTCCTATGTACAAGAATATAACTACTATAATACTGCCCCTATGTACAAGAATATAACTACTATAATACTGCTCCTATGTACAAGAATATAACTACTATAATACTGCTCCTATGTACAATAATATAACTACTATAATACTGCATCCTATGTACAAGAATATAACTACTATAATACTGCTCCTATGTACAATAATATAACTACTATAATACTGCCCCTATGTACAAGAATATAACTACTATAATATTGCTCCTATGTACAAGAATATAACTGCTATAATACTGCTCCTATGTACAAGAATATAACTACTATAATACTGCCTCCTATGTACAATAATATAACTACTATAATACTGCTCCTATGTACAAGAATATAACTACTATAATACTGCCTCCTATGTACAATAATATAACTACTATAATACTGCTCCTATGTACAATAATATAACTACTATAATACTGCCCCTATGTACAAGAATATAACTACTATAATACTGCTCCTATGTACAAGAATATAACTACTGTAATACTGCTCCTATGTACAAGAATATAACTACTATAATACTGCATCCTATGTACAAGAATATAACTACTATAATACTGCTCCTATGTACAATAATATAACTACTATAATACTGCTCCTATGTACAATAATATAACTACTATAATACTGCCCCTATGTACAAGAATATAACTACTATAATACTGCCTCCTATGTACAAGAATATAACTACTATAATACTGCTCCTATGTACAAGAATATAACTACTATAATACTGCTCCTATGTACAATAATATAACTACTATAATACTACCCCTATGTACAAGAATATAACTACTATAATATTGCTCCTATGTACAAGAATATAACTGCTATAATACTGCTCCTATGTACAAGAATATAACTACTATAATACTGCCTCCTATGTACAATAATATAACTACTATAATACTGCTCCTATGTACAAGAATATAACTACTATAATACTGCCTCCTATGTACAATAATATAACTACTATAATACTGCTCCTATGTACAATAATATAACTACTATAATACTGCCCCTATGTACAAGAATATAACTACTATAATACTGCTCCTATGTACAAGAATATAACTACTATAATACTGCTCCTATGTACAAGAATATAACTACTATAATACTGCATCCTATGTACAAGAATATAACTACTATAATACTGCTCCTATGTACAATAATATAACTACTATAATACTGCTCCTCTGTACAATAATATAACTACTATAATACTGCTCCTATGTACAATAATATAACTACTATAATACTGCATCCTATGTACAAGAATATAACTACTATAATACTGCCTCCTATGTACAAGAATATAACTACTATAATACTGCTCCTATGTACAATAATATAACTACTATAATACTGCATCCTATGTACAAGAATATAACTACTATAATACTGCCTCCTATGTACAAGAATATAACTACTATAATACTGCTCCTATGTACAATAATATAACTACTATAATACTGCTCCTCTGTACAATAATATAACTACTATAATACTGCTCCTATGTACAATAATATAACTACTATAATACTGCCCCTATGTACAAGAATATAACTACTATAATATTGCTCCTATGTACAAGAATATAACTGCTATAATACTGCTCCTATGTACAAGAATATAACTACTATAATACTGCCTCCTATGTACAATAATATAACTACTATAATACTGCTCCTATGTACAAGAATATAACTACTATAATACTGCCTCCTATGTACAATAATATAACTACTATAATACTGCTCCTATGTACAATAATATAACTACTATAATACTGCCCCTATGTACAAGAATATAACTACTATAATACTGCTCCTATGTACAAGAATATAACTGCTATAATACTGCTCCTATGTACAAGAATATAACTACTATAATACTGCCTCCTATGTACAATAATATAACTGCTATAATACTGCTCCTATGTACAATAATATAACTACTATAATACTGCTCCTATGTACAAGAATATAACTACTATAATACTGCCCCTATGTACAAGAATATAACTACTATAATACTGCTCCTATGTACAAGAATATAACTACTATAATACTGCTCCTATGTACAATAATATAACTATTATAATACTGCTCCTGTGTATGAGAATATATCTATAATAATACCAGTAATAGATTGCCTCGATCTAATAATGTATGTGATCAGTCTGCTTCATGTTATAAGGTCTCTGCTCATTCTATCTGCCTGTTGTGAGTTTTGCCTATTTTTTTTAATCATTTTTAGTAAATCCTGCCAATTACTTGTATCATCTTCTGGCAGGTCCCATGAAATTGGAAGAAACTGGCGAGGCTGGAAAATGCTGATAAGACCTCAGAAAAGAATATCATGGCTGAGGATGTAAACATGGGTAAAGAGATTCTGATACCTAACACGATACAGACCAGAATAGATGGTCCACATAAAGCAGCCTGCAGAAGGACAATATTTCACTTTAGTAGGGCAAGAGATAGATAGATAGATAGATAGATAGATAGATAGTTAGATAGATAGATAGATAGACAGACAGACAGACAGACAGACAGACAGACAGATAGATAGATAGATAGATAGATAGATAGATAGATAGAAAGATAGTTAGATAGATAGATAGATAGATAGATAGATAGATAGATAGATAGATAGATAGATAGAGAGATAGAGAGACAGACAGACAGACAGATAGATAGATAGATAGATAGATAGATAGATAGACCTGAAGAAATGAGGCAGCACTAGCACTTCAATAAAGGTGACCACCCTTTTACTTGTATTGGAGTGCTCTCCCATTTCTTTACATAGATATTTTTGGACTTTTGTCGCAGACTCCAGCTTCGGTGTGACTTCACCTGGAGACACACACTGTTAAGCCATGCCCCCTGGTGGCACAACAGCATCATTAGTAACAGGATGCAATGCTCTTTCCCCCCGCAGTGAGCGTGTGCTGGAAGAGACTAGCAGTGGGATAATTGCTCAGTTGCTCTATTCCGGGGTGCTAGTGTTCTGACTAATGGAGCGTCAAGGATCTGGGTGGTTTACACCCATTCCTGTATGACTTTGTCTTTGTGTAGTCTCTTCTCTGCGTGTGTGTCAGTCCTGCACCTAGCAGAGTAGGGACTGTCAACCAATTGTGGACTTGCCACTTAGGGCTTGCACTGCAAGTAGGCAGGGAAAGGTACCAGTTAGGCTCACTGTCTGTGTGTTAGGCTCCATGGAGTGAGCTGAAACGTTGCTATCACATGGGTTAATAAATTACCCACTGTTTGACACGGATACCAGTGTGCTGCCTTTGCTTTCTTTTTTTGGTACAGTACAGACCAAAAGTTTGGACACACCTTCTCATTCAAAGAGTTTTCTTTATTTTTATGACTATAAAAATTGTAGATTCACACTGAAGGCATCAAAACTATGAATTAACACATGTGGAATTATATACATAACAAAAAAGTGTGAAACAACTGAAAATATGTCATATTCTAGGTTCTTCAAAGTAGCCACCTTTTGCTTTGATTACTGCTTTGCACACTCTTGGCATTCTCTTGATGAGCTTTAAGAGATAGTCACCTGAAATGGTTTTCACTTCACAGGTGTGCCCTGTCAGGTTTAATAAGTGGGATTTCCTGCCTTATAAATGGGGTTGGGACCATCAGTTGCGTTGTGGAGAAGTCAGGTGGATACACAGCTGATAGTCCTACTGAATAGACTGTTAGAATTTGTATTATGGCAAGAAAATAGCAGCTAAGTAAAGAAAAACGAGTGGCCATCATTACTTTAAGAAATGAAGGTCAGTCAGTCTGAAAAATTGGGAAAACTTTGAAAGTGTCCCCAAGTGCAGTCACAAAAACCATCAAGCGCTACAAAGAAACTGGCTCACATGCGGACCGCCCCAGGAAAGGAAGACCAAGAGTCACCTCTGCTGCGGAGGATAAGTTCATCCGAGTCACCAGCCTCAGAAATCGCAGGTTAACAGCAGCTCAGATTAGAGACCAGGTCAATGCCACACAGAGTTCTAGCAGCAGACACATCTCTAGAACAACTGTTAAGAGGAGACTGTGTGAATCAGGCCTTCATGGTAGAATATCTGCTAGGAAACCACTGCTAAGGACAGGCAACAAGCAGAAGAGACTTGTTTGGGCTAAAGAACACAAGGAATGGACATTAGACCAGTGGAAATCCGTGCTTTGTTCTGATGAGTCCAAATTTGAGATCTTTGGTTCCAACCACCGTGTCTTTGTGCGACGCAGAAAAGGTGAACGGATGGACTCTACATGCCTGGTTCCCACCGTGAAGCATGGAGGAGGAGGTGTGATGGTGTGGGGGTGCTTTGCTGGTGACACTGTTGGGGATTTATTCAAAATTGAAGGCATACTGAACCAGCATGGCTACCACAGCATCTTGCAGCGGCATGCTATTCCACCCGGTTTGCGTTTAGTTGGACCATCATTTATTTTTCAACAGGACAATGACCCCCAAAACACCTCCAGGCTGTGTAAGGGCTATTTGACCATGAAGGAAAGTGATGGGGTGCTGCGCCAGATGACCTGGCCTCCACAGTCACCGGACCTGAACCCAATCGAGATGGTTTGGGGTGAGCTGGACCGCAGAGTGAAGGCAAAAGGGCCAACAAGTGCTAAGCAGCTCTGGGAACTTCTTCAAGACTGTTGGAAGACCATTTCAGGTGACTACCTCTTGAAGCTCATCAAGAGAATGCCAAGAGTGTGCAAAGCAGTAATCAAAGCAAAAGGTGGCTACTTTGAAGAACCTAGAATATGACATATTTTCAGTTGTTTCACACTTTTTTGTTATGTATATAATTCCACATGTGTTAATTCATAGTTTTGATGCCTTCAGTGTGAATCTACAATTTTCATTCATAGTCATGAAAATAAAGAAAACTCTTTGAATGAGAAGGTGTGTCCAAACTTTTGGTCTGTACTGTATATGTAGGAAGACCTTGGTCCTTGGTCTTTTTAAGGTATTGCACCGCCAATTTGTTTGTGTGCTGCTCTTCAACTCTTTTTGTAGATATGAGATAGATAGATATGTTATAGATAGATAATGTTATAGACATATTTGAGATAGATATTAGATAGATAGATAGATAGATAGATAGATAGATAGATAAGTTATAGATAGATAATGTTATAGACAAATTCGAGATAGATAGGTATAGATAGATAGTGTGCTACAGGTTGATCAGGTCGGTGATGCTGTCTGTTTAGCGTGCGGTTGTGTTTATCTCAGGAGGATCGCCCTCGTCTCTTCTCTGCTCCTCTCACTTCTCCTTTCGGTGTTCTCTCGGCAGGAGGCTGCAGACACAGAAGGTTTTTTCATGATGATGGGAAATATCAGGAAGGAAATTTCAGCTCAAGTAATAATGGAAGCCATTTCATCATTAGTTCTGTGTCCGATTGTCCTGCGCTGACCGGCGTAGGATGCTGATTTACAGACAAACCTTCAGAAGACTCCATGGATGCCTAATGACCCAGCGCTCGCCGCTCTTAGAGTGAAATCAATGTAGTGCGCTGCTGTCATCATGTTTATTTCATGGTGCAGAGAAATGTGGTTTTTGTAATTTAACACAAGGTGTCTCCCCAGATAAGTCTGCCCGGCTGTGCACAGGCGGAATATCAATTCACCCTGCTGTCAGTCCTGGTATGTCCATTTATGTAGACCTGCCATCTCTTATAGGTCCTGCAGATGATGCACTGGTAGACTTTAAAATCTAAAATCATGCATCCACCATGCACACCCACACTGAAGTGGAGTTTTATAGATTAGGCTCTTTTCACACCTGCATTGTGGTTTGGTGCCCCATCTGCAATGAAGCATCTGAGACAGATGTGAACATAGCCTAAGGAGCTGCCCACTGAGAAGACCCTAAATCCCAAGGCTAAAGATGCCCAAACAACTTCCGTAGCTGTTGGCTGAACAATATCTCATAGGGGAGAATTAGGAGGCCCACAAACACATTAGAAAGAGAAGATTGATACTTACCTCACATGCACCATTTCCTCCAATGACTGGCTTCAGCACTGATGAAACCACAAGCAGCACCCGTGAAGCCAATCATTAGCTGGAGTAGTGGATGCGACTTGAAACCCCCTTTAAGGCACAGCCCAAGAGAGAGAAGTTAGACCCCAAGGCTAAAGTTGTTCATACACATAAGAGCAAAGTTGGCCAAATCCTTCAAAATTGGCCGAACCAGCCATGTTATGGAGCAATGTTGACTGCCTCGAAAAATTAAGTCACTGGAAAAAAGGATCAGGCATGTTGAGAGTGCCAAACCCATTGTTCTCATGGGGCATACAGTAAGCCTCCCAGAGGTTTCTTACTCAGCTCTCCTTCTTGAGAACACAGGCTCACTTGACCATACTAAGTGTGAATGTCTATGGAGTAGTCAGAAGGCATAGCTATCAGACAAACGAGCATTCAGCCAACAGCTAATAAAGGTCTATGGCTGGTCTTAAAGGGATCCTCTTATAAAAACTATTGCCTCCCTAACTTTCCTGATAACAGAGACTCCCCAAGTCCCCTCTCTGCATGGAGCTGTAGTGTGTATGTTGGCCTACCACTCCATTTACTTCGATGGAGATGATGGAGCGGGGACCATTTGTTCCATCTAATACTTTTCTTGGGCTAACCCCTTTAAAGTGACCCTCCAGTCCAAGAAAAAAACTGGGAAACAGAACACTTACCTGATGCTCTTCTTTTCATCATTTACACTGGAGATCCTCCAACTCCTTGGCTTCTCTTCTGTGAACCAGGATGGCCGCGTGGCTTCTTAGCCTACCTGATGCATAATGTGCATGTGGTAGTTTAAGACACTTCCTACTACCCTTGGATTGGCCATCACAGTTCATATGACCAGTGCTGGCCAATCCAAGAACAGGTGTAGACAAACAGGGAGTGTCTTGGACTACCGATGCACATTGAGCAGCGGTGAAGCCATCTTGGATGAAAGAACAGGAGCCCAGGAATTGGTAGATTTACAACTGAATTGATGAAAAGGTCACCATGTAAGTGTTCTGTTCTTTCACCAGATAATGTGAGTATTTGTTTCTTGAAAAAGGGCTTATAACTGCCAAAGAGAAATATTAGGAATAACAACATCAAGACGACTCTGTGTAGGACAACATTGACCACAAAGTGTCAGACTGCTAAATCACACTGAGAGTTGTTGTTTCTCAATAGCTTGGGAGCTACACGTTGGAGACCATGCTATAAAATATATAAATTGAGCTTAAGCTAAACTCTTCAGAAGTAATGAGCAAGAATGTATCATGGACTGTGGTAGAGTCAAGAAAAATATCTGGCTGGAACTGCTGGTCTGAGAGGTCTGTACTATGAAGAAAAGGTCTTCTTGAAGTTGCTTAAAGATTTAAGACAAAGGGCTCAAGAATTTCCATGATTCTGTTGATGGAACTCATTTTGGAGCTGGATAACCCCGAGAACATTGACTCTTTCAATACAAAGATTACATTTTTGCCTCAAACCTTTGGACAATGCCACCAAAAACTATTGACCAGAAAGTGCCAGAGCATCTCAGCTGTTGCTTGGAAACCTAGCTACAACTTCTTATAATTGATGCTTGCAGAAAGCCTTTATTAGAACTGATTATTTTGGACAAAACCTTAATTATTTGGCCATCATGGTCAAAGACCACAGTGTATGATGGTCAGCCACTAATAAAATGAGGTCTCTTCAAGATAGAGATCTTGACTTTCTGAAGGGTCTATAAAGCCCAATAGCTCACAACATGCAACAAAGAGAGGCCAAATTCATAACATGCCATGACATACCACCTCTCAATGAACTAAGATGCTCACCAGTAAGTACCTCCCTGTGCCATAGACTTCTTGCAGTAAATCTCCTAAACCCTTTTGGTGCTTAAAACTCTATGATTTCCTTCACTTGAAATTAAAATATGATAGGGGTTGTCCAGCATTAAATAAAAATGCCTACTTTCTTCCAAAAACACACCCATCCATGGGTTGTGTTTGGCATTGCAATTCAGCTTCATTGAGCTGAACGGCAATACCATATACAACCTGTGAACAGGTATGATGTTTTTGGGGAAAAAAACAGAGTCCTTGAAGTCTGATGCCCTTACTCTATATCCGATTATTCTAGTCAAGTCAGGGGCATTACTACCATAGTTGAAGACCATGTGACTGCTATGGAGCCCAGGGCAATAGGGGGCCCAGTTGGGATCAACTTTCTTCTACTGGAGAGTGACAACTTGATGAGGACTCTACCCTCTAAAGTAACAACTTTCAGCAAATGAGGAAGTGGAAAAAAATGTCCCAAGGGTCATTGAAAAGGATTTAGGCAGAGACCCTTCTGTCCTATGGGAGGGCCTGAGATCCTTGCTATGGGGCCCTTACTTCTCTATGCACACCACTGCCTGGCACCCAGCACCAGGATACTTGTCCAACTAGTAATTGTCGGATCTATGTTCATAGAAGGAAGGATGTTCCACTGATCTAATAAGCATTCCCATAGTTGATAATAGGTTGTCCAGACCATACAGCCCAATTAAAGATGGAAGGCAAAAATAAGGCTTAATCTTCCCTGTTGTAATGACAACGGTCTTTGCCTGCTGGCATCTCCCTGCTTTTAGCGGGCATGGACACCTGAATGCTCACCTGTCCTGCAGCTCTGCTCTGTTGACCCGGACCTGCTGGCATCTCCCTATGAAGGTACATTTAGTGTTATCTGATCTTCCTATCTCTGCCTGTTGACCCTGTTGTATCCATTCAGCCAGCCCTGACCTATGCCTGCTTATCGTACTGACCACATTTCTCCAGACCTTTGGGCTGTTTACCAAATAGAATAAACTCTGCTTGCCCTGACTTTGGCTTGTCTACTGACTATGATTCTGCTAATCCACTTTCTACGCCACACTGGTATCTCTTGACACCCCGTGGGTGAGTTATCACTTGAATAGAGATTACTTCAGGGGGTAGCAGCTTGGTGGTGAAAATCGGGGGGGGGGGGGCACTTAGGTAATGTCCTTAGAGGTCGAATCTGTGGGTCCACACTCTCTGCGTTCCACCTTTGTTTCAACCCTAAAGCAAACTATCGTCTATAATTTCCATGGAAGCTGTCTTCTCACAATGGCAAATGCGTCCCGCAACATCTAACTCCAGAGGAGGGAGCAAGATTCTTGTTTGAAATGGCCAAATAAGGCGATTCAACCTGGGAGCGCTGCTTCAGTGTTGGCACATGTGTGCAGAGACTGGATATGGAGCTAGAGCAGCCACAGAGGAGAACCAAAGCCACGAGATCGGACAGATGCACAAAAGCCCTGCCCCGTGTGGGAATGCCCTAAAAAATATCCTACTGGAAATAGTGCAACATGCAAGAAAAAATAATGCAGCTGCTAAGCCAGATCAAGAGCGGCCGCATACAGGGGACTACATTAAGAGATAATGGGAGTTTTCCTTCAAGCAGGCAAATGAACGGTCCTGTCCGGTAACTTTGCCGCAATATTGACTTTACAAACCTCCGTGCTTCTATTTGCGTTCCCCATCTGGATTGCGGCACTTAAAGTCGATAGCGGGAAGAGCGTATTTTGAAGAATGTGGATAAACGTTTGTATAAATAGGGAGAAAATGAACAGAGGCGACCGGTGCTATTTACATAAATCATCCAATCTGTGAAGAACGGGAACCACTGACGGATCCTTTGTTCTGAAGCTTTGCTTCGGTGTCGACGCTCCGAGAGAGGCTGTTAAAACCAAGACACGTCTGGTACTTGTGAATACCAATGAATCCGTTCCCATGGAAACGGCACCTCGTCAACCATCTCAGAACTTTTTCCTTAAGTCATTTTTTTTATTTTTTTTTCAAAGCATTTTGGGAAACACATAAGTTAAATTAAGGAGAGAACCTCTTGGCATTAGAAGAACCTGAGCAAGACGGGATGTTTTAGTTTTTTTTACATTTCACGTGATAAAGTCTAGGAAACATTTTTGAATTTTTTTAAAGAAAGCCAGAAACTGGAAAATGTTGCAAGAAAATATTTGAATAGGTTGCACTGCGCAGTAGATAACATGTACTGCGGCTTTCTGATATATAGCAGCCACCTGACACTAATCTCTGGGGACAGCCCAAGTACTGATGTCCCTCTGTTCATCCCCAATTTTTGTAGCTCTTTTTTCTCATCAAATCATGTCCTGTGGGCGTTATAAAAGGGGAATTCCACAGGATAGGTCATAAATATCCTAGAATGGGACCAATCTCGCCGCGGTCGTGCACGGAGAGGTGGCTGTGCATGTACAGCTTACTTTGGAAATCCCATAGAAATGAATTGAGAGAGCTGGGCATGCACAGCCCCTTCTCCGCTCTCAGTGGGCACGAGGTGGGGCCACGTTCTTAAAGTCAGACATTTATGGCATATCTTGTGGATATACCTTAAAGGAATTGTCCATGCTACAAATATTGATGACCTATCCTCAGCATAGGCCACCAATAGCAGATTGGTCGGGGTCCGACATCCCCACTGATCGGCTGTTTTGGGCCATCATGGTGCCACTATACCAGTGTACGGAGCGGAAGGCTCCTCCATCCACTGTGTCCGAAACTCTGGAATACCGAGGCATAGCCAATATTCACTTTCATGGGAATTGAGCAACCTAAATAACCCGGCATGGTGACTACACAATGACTACTTGAAACGGCAGGTGTCAGGTTTAAATCGGGTTGTCCTGGGGCTCAGCGCGATACCAAGCACAGCCACTATACAATGTACAGCGCTGTAGAGTTGAGACAAGACTGCGGCACAACTGTGAGCTTTCTGAAGCAGCTGATCGGCACCGGTCCCTGGTCCCACCGATCAGAAACTGATGACCTATCTATACGATAGGTCATCAGTAAAAACAAAACAAAAACTTTCAGAAAACCCTTTTAATCCATCGCTATTTCCAGAGTTGCCGCTTTAATCTGTGTTTGCAATCTACAGCCATGACGCACCTGTATGCTGCACATGACCACTGCAGCCAATCACTGGCCTCAGCATCTCATGCCATATACCGCTGGGCCAGTGATTGGCTCTACTGGTCATATGCTGCCTACGGCGACCTGAGTGGCAACCCTGGAAATGGCAATTGATTAATTGGCGAGTATGCGATCTTTTATTATCTTATCACATTTAGGGGTAACCCCTTAAAGGGCATCTGTCAGCAGTTTTGTCCCTGTGACACTGGCTGACCTGTTACATGTGCACTTGGCAGCTGAAGGCATCTGTGTTGGTCCCATGTTCCTATGTGCCCGCATTGCTGAGAAAAATGATGTTTTATATATGCAAATGAGCCTCTAGGAGCAATGGGGGCGTTGTTGTTACACTTAGAGGCTCTGCTCTCTCTGCAACTGCCACGCCCGCTGCACTTTGATTGACTTTAGGAGAAGTCAGGACTAGGAGTGATCACATTTACAATGCCTTGTCCTGTCAATTAAACTGCAGCGGTTGCAGAGAGAGCAGAGCCCCTAGGTGTAATGGCAACGCCCCCGTTGCTCCTAGAGGCTCATTTGCTTATATTAAAACATCATTTTTCTCAGTAATCCGGGCACATATGAACATGGGACCAACACAGATGCCTTCAGCTGCCAAGCGCACATGTAACAGGTCAGCCTGTGTCATAGGAACAGATCTGCTGACAGATGCCCTTTAAAGTGAATAGTGTGTTGAAATCCAATACCACACAAAACCAGTGGCTATATTTTAATGCAATCATCTATATAGGTCCAAAAGCCCAAAAGTTTATTTTAAAGCTACGCTTTGTAGTTCCAGTATAGCCATTGTCTGCAGCTGCCGCTAGGAGGAGCAGTATGCAGAAAACTACTGAGCTCCCCCTAGTGGTGGCTACAGGCAGCCAGAACTTCATGTTATGCGAGGACAATAGAGCTCCCTGCAGACTCTCCTTATGCCTCTTGAGGCTATGTGCAATATAAACCTACGTAGCTCTACCAATGTACATTTGTACATAAAAGCATGGCTAGAAGTCTCCACCGAAGTCTGTTTTGAAGCTTATAACTGGCACAGACTGGCACGGACGTGGTAGTCAGTAGATATATCTTATGATGAACGTACAACTTGAAAGAGATTTTATTACATTACCAACTTCCCTTCCGAAAGAGAGAAAACTCCGAGTGTATCCTCATCTATAAAAGTCCCCGCTTCACAATGCATTCATGAACACCCAATGTTTGAAGACCATATTTCAAAGGCACACGGACGTGCGCAGAAGGTCTAAGTCTCCTGCTCCCAGCTCTTGTTTTTCAGTTGAAGCAGACTGCAGTGAAACGCTGCACAATTATTAATCCTTTTGTAGCTAGAGGACAACTCCGTGGTATAATATAATGCGTTTCCGTCACCCGGGAATAGCCTAGTAATTCCAAAATGCCATTTCTGGGCATTAGAATCTATTGCGTCCACGTTCAGGAAATCGACTTCTGCTTCCTATTTATGGGTCATGTGAAAAGGTGGAGAAGAGGAACATGATAAGATTAGAAATGTGTAGGGTTCACTATCAATGTGTGATTGGTGGGGCAGTCAACCCTGGGACCCCTATCAGCCAGCAGAATGAAAACGCAGTGGCAGTTGCAGGAGCGCCACGAATATGTTGTGGATGTGACTGGCATTGCAGCTCAACATTCTTAATCTGGAAGGGCTAGGCTGCAGTACCACACATAGCCACAAGGTTACAGCACCTCTGACCTAGTGAACAATCCAGTTTTCGACTGGCTTTTCTTGCCACTTATGCAGTCTCTGCACACACATGCACACACTGGAGCAGTACTCCCAGAAGGAATCTCCTTCCTTGGCCATCCTAACCAAGGATCTGGAGTTAGATGTGCAATAGAGCCGGACCGTGGTACATTTACATGGACACCAAATTATGCAGTGGGTCAGGATATGAGTATGATAGTCTATAGTTTTGTTTGTGACACCAATTGCAGGGTGCGCAGGGTACTGTCTCAGGGCCTTTTAAGGATGTTCTTACTCAAGCCAAAGGTTAGGAATGCCAGAGTGGTGTAATGTCTCTATGTCTCTGTATAGTAGTGGTAATGGTGTCAACGGTGTCTCCTACCTGGGTACGGCTGGACTCCTGGATCCCGGCTCACTTGCAATAAACTGAGTGTAGTGCTAGTAGGAGTAATATAAGAATTTGCAGCAGAAATTGAGATCCAGACTTTTGGTGAAGTTCAAACTTGTCTTTACTGATTGTAACTTTCATCCAAGCAAGATACAGCTTTAGTCTTAGATCCCAGCAGGTATTGTCAATGGTTGACAGGAATTTATGTTTCTGCTCTCTCATGTACCTGGAGCTTTCAGGAAAGGACGTCTTCTTAGTAGCTCTAAACTGTGGCAGGAATTTGGCTCCTGCACTCTCTATCTTCTGCTGTCTGGGGACTGACTAGCTGAGGAGGAATATGGCTTCTCCTGGGTTTCTGGATTTTACTCACAGCTATTGTCTCAGGGTATGCTTCTTCCTGGAACTGGAGTTGTCTGCTTGCTTCTTCCAGCTGAGGCTGCAAGGCTCAGGCTGGGGATGATGATCAATGTCTCAGCCGAGACAAGATCCTGGCTTTGATCCCTATATCTGGGAGCTCCTACACGCACAGCATTCCCCTAGCAGGGGGTGGCTGGTACACTGACTCTAACTTCCTTCTCTCCCCATGAGGCAGGAAATGGGCGCAGCCCACTTCTGCTCACAGAGGGGGGAGCTGAACTGGAATGTACTATTCCAGCTCAGAAACACTAAACTGGCTCTAATCCCTGCTAATGCATTGCTGCCACCTGCTGGTGAATATAGAAATTACAGCAATATACATGTAACAAGGCTTTTAATGCACACTTGTGAGGATATTATGTAAAATTACACAAGATGACAATGTAAATGCTCTTAACAGGTTGTAGCAGGGTAAAATAGTTTCGTAACACAACTCTGGGGTGTTACAGATGTTACAAGACACATTCGTCACTGTGGGAAGATCATACCTGGAAGGAAGGCCATCAATGTACAAATCACCCAAACCCCCTGTTGACAGTTCTGTCACTGGTGAACTGTAATATTACTATACTTCTTATTTAAAAATCCTGCGTCTCTCCTTTCTTTTTATGTAGGTGCCTTGATTTCTATTCAGGAGAAGTTGGCAATGTCCTGTTGAAAAACATGGCTGCTCATTTCCAGACACAGCACCACCCACACCTGTCCACTGGTTGTGTCTGGTATTGCAGATCTGCAGGGGCGTAACTACCATAGCGGCAAACCATGCAACTGCTATGGGGCCCAGGGCAAGAGGGGGCCCAGTTGGGATCATCTCCTCTTCTACTGGGGATGAAAACTTTGCTGTCCGCCTGACGAAGTCAATGGGACGGATCAGTTTTCTCTAACACAATATGGCACGTATTCATCCAAGTTTACTTTCTACAACCATGATCTATGGAAAGTGAGGTGCAGTTAACTTTTAACAGCTGGAACACCTCTTTATCTTCCATCCACCAGATAGATGGTAACTATTAGATTGGTGGGGGGTCCTACTGCTGGGACCCACATGATAATGAAAAAAAAGGGGTCCTGTTCCCCACATTCCCACCTCTGGGACCCGCACTTACACCGAGAACGGAGCGGGGAAGGTGGTGGAAGGCGCACTGCACATGTGCATCCGCCCTCTATTCAATTCTATTGGGCCGTCAAAAATAGCCGAGTACTGGCTCAGCTATTTCCGTCGGCCCCATAGAAATGAGTGGGAGCGGTGGCCGCACAAGCGCTGTGTGCTCCCATTCACTTGTATGGGGAGAGTGCTTGGAGGTGGCCGAACCCTGGGAAATCTGGAGTCCTCCAGCCACCACTTTCCCTGCTCCATTCTCGGCGTAGGTTCGGGTCCCAGAGGTGGGACATATCCCCCATTGTCTGTGATGGGAATACCCCTTTCATTCCATTCAATGAAAACCCCCGGCAGAAACCACAGCACACTGGATATGCAGAGGATTTTGTTGGTGGCCAAAATCCTCAGTGTGAACCTACCCTTACATGCTTGGCATGCGGATTGTTGTCAGAGCTGACGTCCAAAATCTGACTTGTGTGAACTGAGCCTCAAAGACCTGCACCTATGTTAGATTGAAACCTGGAGATGTCTGAAGGGGTGAGACTTAATAAGGTAAGACTTATCTCAGTTGTACAGATGTAGCGATGGTGGGAGGTTCCCCTTGCAGCAAGTTGCCTCCCAGCCAGAAGCACGCACAGGGACTTTATGGACAGGTCATTGTATAGTATGGCAGCAGTAGTCTGAACCTCTGTATGAATTGAAATGGAGACAATAATTTCCAAATATTCATCAAAATATACAAATCAGATAATATTTCGGATCGGCTCTAGACGTGAGAGAGGGTTATGGAGTTCTCCTGAATCCTATGAAGTAGACATGTCTGATAGATGTGGCTACAGGTCAGTGTTCAATAATGTTTGAAGCTCAGACACAGACTATTTGACCTCCGCGTGATTGAGACTCGCTGGAAGGTGTAGATAGCGAGCTAAGCTCTGCGTGGGTGCAGATTAACAGGTCACGTCACCCCTGAAGCTACGATTATTGCAGAGAATCACCGAGTCTTTCCATTAGTCAGTACACCCACAATGAGGTTTAGGCTCCTCTTAATGCATGCACTAACCTATGGCTACAGGCCACTTAATATACTACAATATACCCGCAGAGGGACGGAGTTTCCATTCAATATGATAGTTCTCTTCTTTCCTCTTTCTTTGAGGATCACTCGTCCTGGTAGATGTTTGGCAGATGCCTATATTTCCTTCTAATGCAAATGGTGAGCTTGTGGTGGACTTGTGCTGACACACAGCAGCCAATCTGAACAGACCGAGCTGCAGTGTAGATGGGTGATGAAGCAAAAGCCTGAACCTCGGACATCATCAGAAATGAAACTAGCAGATGTTTAGCAGATGCCTTATCATTTTAGTCGTCTTCTAATGAAAATCAGCCCTCTTTGGTGAGTTTGCGGCGGGCCTGTGCTTATACAGAGCAGTCAATCTGGGGAGACAGAACCAAAGGGAGAGAAAGATCCAGGACCTCTGACAGAATGTTAAAGGGGTCCTCTCACTTCAGCAAATGGCATTTATCATGTAGAGAAAGTTAATACAAGGCACTTACTAATGTATTGTGATTGTCCATATTGCCTCCTTTGCTGGCCGGATTCATTTTTCCATCAGATTATGCACAGCTTGTTTCAAGGGGTTACAACCACCCTGAAATCCTGCAGTGGTGGCCGTGCTTGTAAACTATAATAAAAAGTGCCAGTGCATGTGCACTTCCATGGTGTTGGCCACCAGAGACGCCGGCGCTTTTTCCTATATTGTGCAAGCATGACCACCCTGCTGGATTGCAGGGTGGTCATAACCACTGGATATGAGCAGTATATAATGTGATGGAAAAATGAACCCAGCCAGCAAAGGAAGCAATATGGACAATCACAATACATTAGTAAGTGCCTGGTGTTAACTGTCTCTACATGATAAATGCCATTTGCTGAAGTGAGACAAGCCCTTCAAAGGGGTTGTCCTATGAATACCGTAATATTCTTCAGTTTTTAAACCAGCTCCTGGATGTGAATACTTCTGTAACTGCAAGTAGTTAAAAACTTAGTATAGCCACTGAGTTATTCAATGAAATGTAACTGTATAGCGCCACCTGCTGTTTTTTTTTTTCCCCCTTTTTCTCTGTCCACCTCACTGAGGTGGACGCACATGCTCAGTTCCAGCTTTCAACCGACTTCTGAGCTATGATAGGGAGAGAAGTGCTACAGAAAAGACACCACCTCAGCAGAAAGGGCATGCCTCCTGAGCGGCTAGCCTGAACAGGATCTAGCGGAGCGATGAATGGGGACATCTCTTGATCCATGTGAGGTACAGGGCTTGTTCTAGCTTTGTTTGAAAGACATCATCAAGTACTATATTGTGTAGGATTTTCATTTTTTACATTAATCATGGATAGATGGCCTGTCAGAGGTTCTCCATTAAAAATTTGTAAAACTCAAGTGCATGAATGAAACATCAGGTTATGGAAGCATGAGGCACGTGCATTAGATGGATAGTCTAACAGAGGCCACATGTGTGCTATTCTGGCCTGAATTGGTATAATGGTTGGCTAAGGTCTATTTAATATGTCACTTTTTCAAGATATGCTGCAAACATACTCTGCAAAGTAAAAAGACCATAAGATAGCTATAGTAATGCAATGTGCTGCCCCCCCCAGGGCCAATCGTGTCCCAGGTTTATCGGAATGCGGTGTGGTCCCAACAGTCTCTTTGTGTGTCACGGTGCTCCTACCTGGATACCGTCACTCCCCAGGGTTAGGCTCGGAAGCAATAAAGGGGGATACTAATGGTGGAGATGGAGAATAAATTGAGTCCAGACCAACTTTCATCCAGACAATATTCAGGCTTCTTTCTCTTGGTTCCAGCAGGCTTCGGCATAAACTGGCAGGCAAACTTGATAACTCTGCTTTCTCTGTCTGCTGTGCTAAACTCACCTTTGGTCTGGTAGCTGGACTGTAGGACGTTTCTGGCATCCCTGGATTTGGGCGCCTTTGGCTGTTGACCCCCTCCTGACACTCAGTAAGTAAATTAGAGAGGAGTCGAGTCATGGTGCTCTATGAGCTGCTTCCCATTGGAGAGACTCCTGCCGCAGCCGGAGAACTTTCCCCTTGCTGCTACATCTTCCACACATCTGCCTCCATCGCAAGCTTAGCTTAGACTGTACTGACTACTACATGTTAGGCACGTCTGGCTCCGACGGTGTCCAGGCTTAGACTGACCAGACTTCCTGCAGCCCCTCCCTTTGGTAGGAAGCAGGACTAGACTACGTCTGTCGAAAAGGGGGAAGAATTGAATGGAAAATTCCATTCTGACTAAAGATATCTCTGCCATATCCACTCCCACCTGCTGGAGAACCAGGCGCATGACATGTACAAAACAGTCTCATAAGAATAATAGAAAATGCACAGTATAAAGGACCTGGAAATAAATACACAGATGGTATAAATGTTAGATCATTAGAGACAGTAGCAGGGTAATAGCTAGAAATAGTAAGAGCCATGGTGCTTAAACTAAACTGATCATGGGTCCCTTAGAAGACATGTAATTCTTGTATGGGTTCCTTACTATGGACAAAAAGTCAATCAACTTTGTGGGAGGGAAAACAAAAAAGATATGGACTATAATAAGGTGTTAAGATTTAGAGGGTGTCAGCATTGTCGGACTAGGGTGCCTAGGGCCCAGCAGTAAAATTCTGGGGGCCCACCGTACAGCAACATGCAAATATCACCTGTTCACACAGCGCCAACATGCTGAAGATGATTGATTATGGGGGTCCCTGCAGCGATTTCAAGAAGGCAGGTCATGGAGAAAGAGGATGCTGGCTGCCCTGTTTATGTGCCTGGAAGTCATCTCAGCCACCCGATGTATCTATAATAATAAACTGCCGATCTGTATGTAGTGCCGTCAGTCTACTGTGCCATTCGTGCAGGAGGTGGGGGACTAGGGGCCCGTCGGGGGATTCACCTGTGCTCGGTGGTCCAGTCCAAGCCTGGGTGTCGGTGTGCTGAAATAACCAGGGGGGGCAAATAGAGTGAAGTTCATGTAACCTTCAAAGGTCCGTCAAGGCATTCAGCACCAGAGAAAACCTACAAATGTCCGTGCATCAAACTTTTCAAAATTCACGCAGCAAGGAAAGGATTTCCAGGAGGAGCGCGCAAATCATTTTTGGGATTCAGAAGGTCACTGAAGCATTCATCTGAGCAGCGAGACGGCATGGCGGCTAGCGGCGATGACAACCATCAGCATCCCTGTTCTTCAAGTCAAGACAATGTAACTTCAGACCTCAGAGTAATTGAAGAAAACAATGAAAGAACATGAGAAGAACCTGAGAGAACAGAAAATACGCTCCATTTTTTACATTAAATTTCGTGTCCGGGGCCTTCATATCGGTTAATGAAGCAGAGGCAGCGGCAGATGGTGCGGACAGGGTCAGAAGACTTCCCCTCAAATGGGGGAACATAGAGAAAAGCCATGTAGCAATTCACTGCTTATTATGTGCTATATGAAGAGGAAAAATACATCATCTAAAAACCCACAGACAGGATTTGTCAACTTTTTAACTATTTTAAATTTTTTAAAGTCACAGTAGAGCACTCGTTTCTGCAAGTCCATGTAGATGTAGCTCCTGAATTAAAGCCTTGAGCACATTAGCGCATTTTGCGGATCCGTCATGGATCTGCAAAAACACTTCCGTTACCATAATACAACCGCATGCACCCGTCATGAACAGATCCGGTTGTATTATGTCTTCTATAGCCATGAAGGATCATGAACACCATTGAAAGTCAATGGGGGACGGATCCGTTTTCTATTGTGTCAGAGAAAACATATCCGTCCCCATTGACGTACATTGTGTGCCAGGACGGATCGCAGACAGAAAAACGCTGTCGGTGTCCGCCTCCAGAGGGGAATGGCGACCGATCGGAGGCAAACTGATGCATTCTGAGCGGATCCTTTTCCATTCAGAATGCATTAGGGCAAAACTGATCCATTTTGGACCGCTTGTGAGAGGAGCCCTGAACGGATCTCACAAACGGAAAACCAAAACGTGAGTGTAAAAGTAGGC